>NW_006159657.1:2013112-2019855 GCF_000334495.1 Tupaia belangeri chinensis | reverse complement strand
AGACAGACAGAGACAGACATAGAGACAGAAAGCGAGAAATCACCCCCCGGGGGGGATGGTCACGCCGCACTCCCTTCTCCATTCTCCTCTCGGGATCTTGGGCACGCACGCACACGCGCCGGCGTGAGTTTTAAGCCACCGGGTCCGGGACATGAACCGCGGTCGACTATGTGGGAGTCCAGCGACATAGCCATTACGCTAACTGCTTGTTCCCATCACTCCTGAGCTTTTGAAACCAGGTGTTCATCTGGGGGTGCCAATTAGCTAGCCAGAGACAAGGTCTAACTCCAGATGGTCTAGAATCCCGGGTTTGCTTCTTGGGAACCCCTGGAGCATGAGCAACTCCCATGAGCAACTCCCATAACCCTTTGGAACCTGGACTGTACAGTGAGATCGAGTTGCTGAGAGCAGCAAATGACACAGAGGGAAAAGTTCAAAGGTCACGAAAGGCTCTCATCTGCCATCCTCTCCCTGCAGTGGGGTCCTGGCCACTCATACGGGGGCACAGAGGGAGCAGGAGAGAGAAGGCCCGGGCCTCGGAACAGGGTCTGGTATGAGTCAAAGCCTGACGTGGAGGGCGAGAATCCTGCGGGCTATACTCACTCCAGATGCTGAAGGGAAGAAAAGGCCGTGAGGATCTTCACCAGTTTGGGGAAAGCTTGGGGGCCCAAGATGGGTCCCAACCTAGAAGGCAAAGAGCAGGGGTAAGACCTTGCGATACTCACGGCACCTTGTTCCTTGGGCCAGGGGCATGGCACCAAAGCCAGACCCAGCCAGAGACCCCTTCCCGGCCCTCCCTGCCTCTCAGCCTGTGATTTCTCCCGGTCCAATCCGAGGCTGGCTGGGCTCCCAGTGGCTCCTCCACTCCCTTCATCTTCCAGTGGGGAGTCAGTTCTCACAGCACCCATGCTGCCCTGCCCCCTAGGCTGGTGAAGTGGTCCCCAAAGGCTAGCTGAGGGTCACTGCCAGTAGGAAACCAGGTGGATTTCTTTGGTCTTTGTACTTGCATAGCAGAAAGAGCCACCCCTCGAGTACTTGTTACATGCTGGGCACATGTGGGTCCTTCAGATTAGATCTCACTCAACCCTGCTGATTCTGAGTTAAGAGCTCTTCTTACACCCATTTCACAGAAGGGGAAACTGAGGCAGAGTGGTGAAGCAACTTATATAAGATCACACAGCCTGGATCAACTTTCAGGCCAGACATTGAGGGAATGAGAAAAATAAGGGCAAGGAAAGATTATTTTGTTTTGTTTCAAAATATGGCTAACTGGGGGCCAGCAGGTGACATGGTGGTTAAGGCACTGGACTCCCAAGGGACCAGCTGGGATTTGGGTCCTGGATCCGGTGACTTGAAAACCACGTCAGGTACATGTGCATGCACACCCAAAATCCCAAGAGGAGAATGAAGACTGGACGGTGGCATGGCCATCCCCCCTGGGTGGGAGATGGTTTCTCACTTTCCCTCTCTCTATCTCTCTCCAGGGAGCACATGTGCCCTAAGGTAAAAACCTAACAAATAAAAAAATTAAAAATCTAACTTTATTCAATGTAAAGAATTGTGTTTTATTCTGAAATGATTTCCTGTGATTTTTTTTCTGGTAGGAAAATGGTCCTTCTTGGATAACATCATGGTGCCGGCAGTGTCATTTGTTCACGTGAACCTATTTGATAAAAATGAGAAGATGGTACCCACACAGGGTCACTGATTTATTCTAACATGTTCTCGGCCTCTGAAGTCCCAAAACACAGGAACCACGCAGCTCAGTGACATGGCCCCAGCTCACAGGACCGGAGCTCGCCTCCGGGATCTGCCACTGAGCTCCTGGCGAAGGTCCCGCTCTCCTCCGATAGTGAGCCATAATCTTAGGAGGCTGTTGAAAGGATGAAGGAATTCAGCTTCAAATATTGACTGTGTTTCTATTACAAGGGCCCTTCAAAAACCTTATGGGAAATACAATTAGAGTACAAGTTTATTTTGGTGCCAAAAAAGAAAAAAATTGAAATCCAGGCACAGAGTTTTCCTAATCTGAATCTTCCATGGACTTTTGGAAGACCCTCTCATACTGGCCGGGTGAGAAAGCTGCAAACAAAACAGACACAATTTTGAGGGGGTGGAGGCAGATCATGGAAGGCATTAATTGGCAAACCATCTGGTGGATGGGATCGTGAGTGAAACGGGAAAAACGTCTGGGGATAAGGGGGGCGGAATTTACTTTTCTATACACGGGACAGTAAAGGCCTCACTAACCCAGCCTGTGGCAGAGTTGATAGCAAACTGAACTGCAGGGCTGGAAGCCACATGGCCCACTGCGAGTTCAGATCCCCATGTCAGCTTGAAAACACACCAGGTGCACATGCGCATGCCCGAGATCTGAAAAGTGGAGGGCTGGGGAGAGGAGATAGTGGTGAGATGAAGCCCTTCAAGGGTGCTTCTCGAACCCCAGCAGGGTTTGGGGCAGCCAAAGGACAACTCTGACAGGCAGGTGAAGCCTGTGGGGTGCCTGGCCCGGGGGCTGCCAGAGCAGATGCCTGAAATAATTCTTTCCTTCCTTCCTTCTTCAGAACCTTCTTGGGGCTTCCGGCCTCCAGATGGCTGGTCACCCGTCTCTGGGCCGTTCCACCCCGCCACTGCTGTTCCTTAGAGCACAGTTCCGATCTCAACCTGGGGGCTTTTTAAGCTAAAAATAATTCAGAGGCAGAAAGGCTCTCAGTGAATGTTTTCATACATTTCCTCTTTTCAGCAACATTCTTACTTCTGTACAAGGTTAGCACCTCAACTCTGTTCAAAACAAGAGATGCTTGACTTTTTCTGGGTCACAAAGGGGGCAAGTGCTCAGGGGAGCTGACAGCTTGCAGGCGATTGGCTTGGAGACTGTGCGCAAGTCACTTAACCTCCCTGGGCCTCAGTTTCCTCGTCTTGTAAAGTGGGCAAGGTAATGACTGTCTCTGAGTTGCTCCTGAGGTGAATGAGATTGTTCATAAAATCCACTGAAGCTGCAGAGAAAAGACCAGATCCTGATTTTGTTTTTTTCCTTGGTTGGCACTCAGAGCCAGGCTGATCTGACTTTTATGACCTTGGACAAACAAGTTAAGTTCTCTGGGCCTCACTGTCCATATCCATAGGAGGGGGAGATGTACAGACGCGAGAGAATTGAAGTGAACATGCTTTGCCATTTGAAGAGCTGCTATCTGGCTGGCGATATTACAGTTCGGGCAGGGCCCGTGCGCTGGCAGGCTGGCCCTCTGTGTGGCCTGGGCACAGCTGGGCTCCCTGGTGCTCACTGAGGTTTTGTGTCTGTCTCCCTGGCAGCACTGGCTTGGGTGGTGGCTCCTGGCCCTGGCTGCACACAGGACAACCAATCATCCCGGTATGCCTGGGACTCCGGGGTTACCTGAAATGTGACACTTTCAGTGCTAAAACCAAAACTGTCCCAGGCAAGCCAAGATGCTTGTTCACCCTAACTGCACATGAAAAGCTCCTGGCAGCCCGGCTGCTGTGGTGCAGAGGTAACAGGAGTATCCTGCAAGGCTAGTAGCCATATGGCAACCACGGGTTCAGATCCCCGGCTGGTCTGCAAACACACCAGTTGCCCAGGGTCCTGAGTTGCTCAAGAGCTGGGGAAAAGAGGTTGCAGAGTGATGGGCCCTGGTCAAGGGTCTCTCTCTCTCTCCCTCCCTCCCTCATGTGTGTGGACACACTTTCAAAAACAAAGCAAAACAAGCATCCAGGAATCCTTTAAATGAGGGCAGAAGCCTTGGTCGGGATCACGGGGGTGGGGTGAGAATTGAAGCCACTGATGGTTCCTGAGGACCAGTACCCGGCGGCAGGGCAGCCATCGTGGGTCCAGAGGGTGGTGGCCAGGCTGTTGTATTCCCCTTGGAGAGTCCATCCCTTGGCCATGGAAGTAACCAGGCTCAGGCACAAGGGGCATTGTGAGGCCCCCAGCTACAGCTGGGAAAGGGACGCAGAAGGTCACGGTGGCATCCATCTACCAAAGGTCATGGGCTGGGAGCATACTGGGCCCTTTCAACCACAATTGCTACAAGGCCTTCCTCTCTCCCGTCTCTCCACTCTGCATGGCCTCCCAATTTGACTCATTCCTCATCTTTGGTCAAGCTTCCTTACAGATAGTACCTCCTCCAGGAAGTCCCCCTAACCTCTTCCAGAAGGGAGCCTACTCGACTGTAAACTCATTGAGTTCAGCAGCCTCAGTCATCCAAGCAAGTACTGAGCGCGTGGCCAGATATGAGCACGTCACCAGCAAATGGGTCAGAGCTTTGAGTCGCCAGCACTAACCCAGACTGGCCATATACCAGCTGCTGGAAACTGCTTTTCATGGTGGTGGGCAAGATGGGATGAAGGATTCTGGAGAGCCATCCCCCTTCTGCTGGCACAGGTTAGCTACTCTGATGCTGGAGAGGCTGCCCTGTGGGACCTGAGACAGCCCCCCTCCTTTCCTTACGCAAACTCCAGCTTCTTCAGGTCCCGGACAGCAGGAAGTTCCCCAGTGGAGTCTTCCAAGGAATTTCTCATCCTGGAGAGGGCAGACAATGTTAGGGGGAGCAGGCCTTTTTGTCATGGAGCCCCAACCTACTTGTCCCTTGATACCTCCCCTGTGTGCCCAGTTCCCAGTAGGGGTGCCTTCCTGGGGGCTGTCATTGCCCCCTTTTAACAAGAAGAATTTCAGGACTGTGCTTCATGGAAAAGAGCCTCAGAGTAGGCACTTATCTCAGACAGCACGTAGTAGGTGCTCAAGCCGTGTGTGATGGAGGAGTGAGCAAGGCAGTTAACCTGTTCTGCGCTCAGGTGCCTCTGCCCTCGGACCTTGGCTCTGCCATCTATCAAATGGGGACGGCGCTGGTCCTGGGTCACTTGAAGGGGGCAGTAGCTGCCAATTCTGTTCCTAGATGCAGAAGGCATCCTTGTTAACTCCCTCGCTGAGCAAGAACTGGGTACTTGTTGGTGAGTTCTGAATGGAGTGGCGTATTAAATCCTGGGGCATCGGCCTGGCCAGTAACTGCAGTGAGTGATTCTGGGTAGCCATCACCCAGAAGGAGGGCATTGTGTGCCCCAAAGCACAGGGGACCCTGGAAGTGCCCATGACAAACTCGATCACGGGGTCTACAAGTCCTCACCCTGCATTGCCTGGACCGCCTCCCGTCCTCTCTCCCCTCACCTCTGCGTCTGCACGAGGTTGCCCAGGTCTTCCACATCCTTCAGGGACTTGGCTTGGAAAGGCTCGATGGTGAACTTCTCCTCTGCTGCCTGGAGCAGCTCCGTCTCCCCACGCTGCCGCAGGGACTCCCACAGCCCCACTGTGTCGCTCAAGGCAGCCCTGTGGAAGGAGGGCCTCAGACCCAGGCAGTGACTGGGCTAGACCAGAGTGGACGGATAGCTCCGTGAAGAGACTTCTACCTATTCAGACACTTTCCTTCCTTAGCACAACCTCTTCCTCCTCAACCACTCTAGCCCTTCTTGATTCCTCCTTTATTGAAACTCTCACAGTGATTCTGTTTCCCTTTTTGTTTTGGCTACCAGGAAGCTCAGGGCTAAATTCTTGGTACAATTGTGTAGAACCTTACAGCTTACGTAAAGTATGCTTAGGGGGAACATGGGAGTAATTCCCTGGGGATTAAGCTAAAGCCCTCAAGCAGATTGCAGAATTTAAGTGAGTGGAATGAAGAAATTTAAACTTCATCCTTAGGTGGCTGGAGTGCTCCTGAAGGACTGTGAACAGGAGAGGGTGTAATCAGATCAAGTTCTGGGACAATTGCGCTAGAGGCTGAACATGAAATGGGGTGAAGGAGGAAATATTAGGTTGTTGGGAAAATCAGGACATATTTTTCTATGTTTTTCTAGGCAGAAATGCGTCATGACTTTTCTGACAACCCAGTAATAGAGGCAGAAAAGCCTGGAGCTGACTGTGGCGTTAATGTAAGCATGAGAAAATGGTGGCTTAGCCAGGGGATGGAGAAAAAAACACGTTTGGGAAAAGAATCTAACCCCAATCAGTCCTAGATTCTGGACACGGCCCAGAGCCGGGCACAGCGTGGGCCTTCGAATATTGGTTGGAAGAATGAGGCTGTTCCTCACTGTGTGGTTTTGGGCAAGTGGCTGCCCTTCTCTGAGCCGCAGCCTCATCTTACAGGTGGCGGCGATCTATGAACAGGCTCCGTGGTACAGCGGCAGTACGCTGCTCGGGAGAGGCAGACCCCACATGGCAACCCTGGTTCCAAACCCCTTCCATCAGCATTCACATGAGTGCTGGGGGTCCACGGGTGGGAACCCCCATGGGCGTTGCTTCTCTCTCTCTCTCTCTCCACCTGTGTGTGCAAAACCTATTTGCTCCGTTTGGCTATGGCTGTACATCCTAACAAGCCCCTGCAGAGCAAGCACTGGACCCAGCGCCAAGTCCACACGTAGTGCCCAAACAAGGGAGCCCCTTTCCCAGCCCCTGCCCCCACCTGAAATGGGTAACACAGCGGAGTCCCACGAGGCTGCCCAGTCCGGAGGGGTCAATGCCCGTGCTGCGGAGGTCCAGGGAGAAGTCTCGGCCCGCTGCCTCCAAGGCCCTGCCCAGCACATGCACATCGGGAGGGGCGAGCCGGGTGCCCAGGAAGGACAGGCCTGCGGGGAGCGCTTGCACCACGTGCCGCCAAATCCCAGCGTCCTCCGCCTCGTAGGCGCAGTGCAGCAGCTCCAGCAGCCTCCCGGCCGGCAGCTTCCCTGGCTGCAGCCCC
>NW_006159657.1:2005060-2012117 GCF_000334495.1 Tupaia belangeri chinensis | reverse complement strand
GCTCCCTGTCCACCACAGTGGCTGCCACGGACCCAACCAGGGCTCCCAGGCAGCGGGCGCGAGGCTGGAAGATCAGCCCGGCCAGAAAGCGGGGCAGGCCCTCCAGCCAGTTGTCATAGGGCCTCTTCTTCCGAGGGGTCAAGGCCAAATACTGCAGCAGCTCCTTGTCCTTGATTTCACTGCTCAGAGCCAGCCACACGGCCCCCAGGAAGCACTGCAGCAGGAAGCTGCAGAAGGCCAGCTCCGTCTCCTCCACGGCCCCCAGGGCGGGCTGCACCAAGCCTTGGGCCACGGCCCAGGTCCTCACCTCCTCGGATGGGAACTGGCCCTTCCGCAAGGTCCCTTGATGCCTGCGGCCCAACTCCCAGGCCAACTTGGCCAGGCCCACCAGGGCCCCCGGGGGACCATCACGGGCTGCTGGGCCCAGCAGGCCAACGTAGAGTCCCGTGAGCGTAGAGGGCAGCTGGGCCTCATCACCCAGCCTCAGCAGGGCCTCAGAGAGCTGGCATACGGCTTGGCACACTGTCGGGCTGTGGCCATGGCTGAGCAGAAAGGGCTGGTCCCGGAAGAGTGCCTGGGCTCTCTCTGTGTGCTCCGCAGCTTCTGAGCACTCGAAGTAGCGGCGCACATAGGACTGGGCCTGCGGGGCTGAGAAGCCCGCCATCTCGAACAGGGCATCCGCCTTGCTCAGGCTCTGAGCCAGGCGGCCCCGGGGCCTCGCGGTGAGCAGCAGGGTGCAGCCTCGCAGCAGCTTCCGCTGGAACAGCCCAGCCAGCAGCGCCCGGACGGAGCGTGGCTCGGTGGCCCCGGGCTTGCACGTGCTGTGCAGGAAGCCGTCCTGGGCTTCGAGCTCTTCAAAGGCATCGAGGATGAGCAGAACCCGGTCAGGCCTCCTCGAGATGTGGCCGAAGACCTCGTCATCTGCCACCAGTGGCTGCGGGCCCAGGGAGAAGAGCAGATCCTGCAGGCGGTAGGTGTCCCCCGGCCGGTCCACACAGCGGCAGGGGATGTGGAAGACGAAGTCGTACTGCGGCAGCTGGCCCCTGGCCCAGGCCCGGCTCACCGCCCGGGCCCAGCAGCTCTTCTCCTGCCCGGCTCTGCCCAGCACAGCAATCACTTGCGTCTCTCGCTGCCGCCGGTGCTGGCTGTCTGCCAGGAGCACCTCGGCCAGACCCTCAGGGACCGGCTGCCGCTCCGCCCAGTCCAGAGTGACCAGCTCCCTCTCCTGGCTCTTGTTGCTGCTCCGCTCCAGCCGTGCCCGCACCAGCTCCATCTCCACCAGGACGCCCTCCAGGCCTGCAGGCTCCGCCAGGTACTTGTCCTGCAGTGAGCGGCGGAACTGCTCCACTGTCTCTGTACAGGCCGAGGAGTGGGTCAGGTCAGGCAGCTCTGAGTGGCAGGGCCGGGCGCCCCCCACACTTTTTAGGCCTGGCCGCTCCAGAAGCAGCCCTGCCACTGTCACCAGCTTCCTGTTCCATTCACTGTGGTCTTCGCTGACTCCCTCACGCAGTTACCTAGGTGCATGCTCCTTCACCCCCTCCCCCTTCTGTTCACTCACCTTGCGCGTCTATCCATCCTTTCATGCCTTTCTAATTCCTTCGTTTCTTCACTAACCTCCATCCCTTTGGTCACTCATTTACTCACTGTCAGGAGGCTAGGAGACAGAGGTGCTAGGAGCTGAGATAGGGGAGGGCAGCATGGTGGTTAAGGTGCTGGACTCCCACATGGCTGACTGTGGTTCGAGTCCCCGACCTGGCGGCTTGAAAATCATACTGTGTGTGTGCACATATGTGCTCAAAATCCCAGCAGGAGAATGGAGAAGGGACCAGGGCATGGTCATTCCCCCAAGGGGTGTTTTCTGACTTTCCCTCTCACTGTCTCTCTGGAGCTCACATGCCCTATGGCAAAAATCTTTAAAAAGAAAAAAAAAGGTGAGCTGGGCCAGAGGCCAGCACAGTGGTGAACCGCAGTGCTCTGTGAAGCAGTCTCACCTGGGAGCTCCTAGTTCAAGTGAGAACAGAGATCTCCCTAACTACGGTAGGCACACAGGTGCCCACGGCCAGGGAGCCCTGAGGAGGGCTGGGCCACGGCATCGAGACCCTGCTGGGGACTTCTCTCTGTGTCTTCTGCTCATAGAAGATTGGACATGAGTTTTGCCAGAGAAAGACAGGGAGAGAGAGGGAGAGTGAGAAAGCAAGCCACCAGGTCCGGGACTCAAACCATGGCCGGCCATGTGGGAATTCCAGCACCTCAACCACCATGCCACCTGCTGGCCCAATATATAAATTTTTTTAATAAAAGAGTTAATAGGGGCCAGCAGGTGGCATGGTGGTTAAGGTACTGGACTCCCACATGGGCAGTCACAGTTTGAAAATCACGCTAGGTCTCTGTGTGTGTGTGTGTGTGTGTGTGTGTGTGCCTAAAATCCTGAGAGGAGGATGGAGGAGAAGGGATTGCAGCATGGCCATCCCCTCAGGGAGTGATTTTTCACTTCCCTCTCTCTGTGTTTCTCTGACAAATGCACACATATGCCCTATGGCAAAAAAAAAGTTAAACAGTGGTGAGGTCAGATGATGACACAGGAGCTGGACCCAGGAAAGTCTTGGGTTCACATCCCACAGCCTCCCTGTGAATGCCAAGCGTGTGCTCAGTGTGCTCGCTGGGTTAGGGCTGAATCGCAGCATAGTGACCCTGTGAGGGATTCTCTCTCTCTCTCTCGCTCTCTTTTACTCATGGGAGAAATAAACAAGTAAAAGCTTTTAAAAAAAAGAGTTAGGACAGTAGAGCCAAGGGTCTGGATTCAAATCCTATTGGTGTAATCCCGAGTACATCATATACCCCGCTGTGCCTCAGTACCCTCAGCTGTAAAATGGGGATAATATTAAATTAGGGTCATTCGAGATTTGAACAATCTTTTTAAAATTTTTATTTTAAGAGAGGTTTTTTGTTTTGGTTTGTTTTGTTTTTCCTATAGGGCACATGTGCTAGCCGGAGAAACAGAAAGAAAACAAGAAATCATCCCCGGGTGTGTGTGTGTGTGTGTGTGTATGTGGCCATGCCATAGCCCCTTCTCTGGATGTGGAGCACACATGCACATGTGCCCAGCTTACGTTTGAAGCCGCTGGGTTCAAGACTCAAACCACGGCTGACCAGGTGGGAGTCCAGCTACGTAACCATTACACTGTCTGCCAGCCCCCGAGATTTGAACAGTTTAACACCTCTATTGTGCTTACATCAGCTCCTGGAAGTAGCACTGGTCATTTAGCTCTTCTCCTACTCACTCTGTAATTCCCACCGTCTTCACTCCTACCTCATCGGCTTCCTCCTTTGCCCACGAGCTCAGTCACCCACTCTCCCCTCATTCATTCTCTCAGCCTTGCAAATGCAATGTTGAAACCTACTACAGGCTTAGCGAGGGGCAGGCCCTCCGTGGATGCTACCTGAGCGCATGTGGAATGAATGCTGAAGTGATGACACCGTCCAAGGAGTAAGCACATGAATGAATGAGTCGGTGAGCCAACCGATAAGGGGCTGGTAAGTGTTGAGTGAATGAGTGACGTGAAAGCAGATTTGGGCTTTCACTGGCAGGACAGGGGGTCCCTCCCACCACTTACCAGGCCATTTTGGAAGCTTGCCGGAGACCTCTTGAACCTCTGGGCATTTAGTGGGAGACACTTCATCCTCTGCAGATGAAGAAGCTGGTGTCAGAGTCAGGATAAGGGGCACCCAGGGACTTCTTTCCTCCTGGGCTCTTTGGTCCTCTGAACTCTCCAAGGGCAGAGCTCACAGGGCTGGCCTGAGTCACCACAGTTAGGGGTTACCAGGTGGTGGCCCAAGGCTGCCTCCTGTTCAAAGATTTGGCTGGCTATATTTTTAAACTTTTCGTCTTTTAAAAAATCACAATATCTACATAAAAATTGGGATTTTCAGTTTCTGAAGATCTGGCCACCACAGGCTGCTTTTCCACTGAGCAGCAAGCTGAGACTGGGAGCCCTTGGGTGAATTCTCCAGTTAGTCTCTCCACTCCCTGGAGACCCTCCCTGCCCTGGGTCACCATGAACATGACCTGCCTGTCCCTGCAGCCAGCTGTTCATGGACCTTGTTGAGGAAGCTCTTCACCCCAGGTCTTTGATCCTGCTTCCAGTAACTGTCACAGGCCCCAAGCGTCCTTACCTGTCACCTTTGCCCGGGAGGTCAGGGCTGGTTCCGGCATGCTGGGCAGGTCAGTTGCAGATGGAGCGAAGGGGCTAGTGGAGCCAGGCCGGTCTGGGGACTTGGGAAGGCCGGGCACAGTGGGGCTGCTGGAAGGGGGCGCTTGGCTGGCCTGGGCCATCTGGCCTACATTGGGGGTGGAGAGGGGTGTAAGAACAAACAGGTACCCATCCAGGACCCCACTTGGGTCCTCCCCTTGTCCCCATCCCAAATCAGGCTGTGGAGCTTGGAAGGTCTGGAAAGGAGAGAAGGAATTCCAGAGGAAGGCATTTCAGGATGGAGCTGAGAAAAGGGCTGTGGAGTTACATCTAGCTCAAGAGCCTCGGTTTTCCCATCCGTGAAAAGGCTATGATTGGCCTATAGGGAGCTACAGCCGTGCTCCTACCACACTCTTCCCACTGCGTGATCAGTGCTCAGCCTCCAGGATGTCAGAAGCCACTCCCTGGCTTCTGGGGCAAGGGAGAAACTGACACAGAACCGTCACGTGATGCACTCAGCTTGAGTGGAAGTGTCCTCCTGGTCTCCTCCATGAGAGCCCAGATGTGCTTTCCCCAGGACATTTCCTTCCCTCAGCATGGCAGTCAGCAGGGACCATTTTACTTAAAACAAGTGAAATCAGAGAGAGCTATGCAAGGATGCACACCAAACTGCTCACGACGGCATATCAAAGAGTGAAGGAGACACTCTTAGAAGTGAACTCTTACGAGCATATCTTATTGCGTGGATTGTTAATGAGCATGTATTGATATTGCAATTTTAAGATAAAACAGTGTTTTCTTTCTTCCTCTTTCTCTTTCTTTCTTTCCTCCTTCCTTCCTTCCTTCCTTTCTCTTTCTTCCTTCCTTTTTTTTTTTTTAGATTTGGCTTAGGGTACTTGCAAAGAGAGTCAGAGACAGAGAAAGGGAAAGTGAGAAACACCTTCAAGGGGGATAGCCACACCACAATCCCTTCTCCTCCATTCTTTTCCACACACACACACAGTGTGATTTTCAAGCCACCAGGTCCAGGACTGATCCAGGGGCGGCCCTGTAGGAGTCCAGTGCCTTAACTACCACGCCACCTGCTGGCACCTTGTTTCACTTTCTTAAAGAAGGGTCATGGGGGAAAGTGACTCACGCAAGGCCACATGAGCCATAATTGCTCACTCACCCAGACCATCTCAGAGGGCACTGCTCCTCTGCTTTGGCTTCTGGGAAATGGTAACAGAGAAAAGTGCACTGGAAAGAGGAGTGCGGGGGGACACCGGATGCTGGGGTCAGAGTAGCCAGGCGGGCGGGGAGGGGGCCAGGGGCCTCACACACTCACCAGGGTAGATGAGTATACTGGAGACTCCTGTCCCAGGTCCTGAGATTTGCCAGAACCCCTGGGGCAGGGTGGGGATGAACTGGATGGGCCCGGCGGGGAGGTTGAGGCAGCTCAGCGAGGAGCTGGAGGGGGGCACTGCGGGAGACAAAGGCTGTCAGGGGTGTTCCGTGTTCCGTGGCAGCTGGCTTTGTAACTATTTTGTGCTTATTTGATTGAGAAGTCTGTAGTTTCCCGAGAGCAGCCCCATGCCCTGCTGGTCCAGGGTGGCGCCCCCCTCTCCCCCCAGCAGAGAGGCGGGCAGGTGCCCCATGGAGAGCTGGTGACTGAATAGAGCTGGCCCGTGACTTTCCTTCCTGGGGGAGATTTCTTGCCAGACATGTTCCTTTTAGGGAACCCTGAGGATGAAACTGGCTGGGACCGAGTGATGGCGGGGTGGGGGCTGTCCCTGCTCCTGGTAGTCTCTGGCAATGCCAACTCCTCAGCTAACCTCTGGAAGGGGAAAGCCCCCCTCCAAGCCCCCAACATACCAGGCCTCTGGACAGCGTGCTCCAGGCAGGTCTGGCTGGACGCTGGCTCCTGGCTGAACAGAGTAGGTGGCGGGCAGGGCAGGCCAGGGGAGAGACTCGCCGGCCCCACCAGGAAACTGCCAGTCACCACAGGCACAGGAGAGGACTCGGCTGTGAGGGAGGGGGCCATGTTAGAGGCTGAGTGCAATCTGGGTGGGACACAGAGGAGCATTCCCGGGGTGCACAGGGCTCTGAGAATAGCAGAGATCTCTCTCCTGGCGGTTCAAGAAAATGCCCGTCCTCTCCTCAGCCCTGGCAGCAGCCGGGTTGATCAGCACCCGCTCTGTGCCAGGCAGCCCCCAGCCCCTGTGACTGGACCCTGAGAGCTTCCAGGCAGGACCTCAGAGGCCCTGCACAGACATCTGGGGCAGAACAGAACCTGCGAGTGGGCTGCTGGCTGCGGCCCTGCCACCTTCCACGACCAGCCTCCGAGCCCTTGGGGGACCCTAAGAGGCTCCCAGCCCTCAGAATCTGCCCAAAGAAGAGCAGGAGCACCCTTGCCCCTCCCCCCATCAGACTTGGGGTGAGTAAGGTCCACGATGGGAGGGATTTGCCTGCCTCATTGGATTGGGAGCTCCCGGAGAACAATGACCACCTTATCACTCTGGGGCCCTCACAGGCAGAACTGTCTCTGCCATCAGATTGGGGGCCCTGGAGAGAAGGGTCTCCTCTCTTGGGGGATCCATTAGATTAGGTGCCCCCATGAGGACAGGGACCACTTCTTCACCATCCTGGGGTCATGATAGGCAGGGACCATCTCTGCCATCAGACTGGAACTCTCTGAAGGCAGGGACTGGGCTTCCTCTGTCAGAGTGGGTCTCGCTTTTCTCAGTAGACTCTGCACACAGGGCAGCTTCCCACCTTGGCTTTAACTGAGTGGAAGGGGAAGAGGGAGGAGGGAAGGGGAGGGGAGGAGGAGGGAGGGGAGGGGAAGGGAGGGGAGGAAGCATCTGGGGGGGGGAGGTTAGGGGGAG
>NW_006159657.1:1980780-2005037 GCF_000334495.1 Tupaia belangeri chinensis | reverse complement strand
GGGAGGGGGGGGGGGAGAGGGAGGGAGGGGAGGGGAAGGGAGGGGAGGAAGCATCTGGTGGAGGTAGCTTAGGGGAAGGACCCACTGGAGCATGGGCTCTCAGCAGGTGGAGAGTGGTGGGCTGACCCCAGGTGGCTCTGCACGCTGAAGGGAGGCATGCAGCGTGGAAGGGCAGGGCATGAGGCGTGAGCGGGTCTCAGTCCTGACTCGGAGGAATTACGAAGATGGAGTCTTAGGGAAGGAGCATTGTAGGGAGCTGCACCCCCAGCAGCCCTGGAGTGGTGGAGCATGGGTCAAGGAGCCATGAACTCGGTTTGAATCCCCCCCCACACACACTGGTGTGTGATCTCGGCGGGCAACTTCACTTCTCTGAACCTCGGCCTTCATCCTTGGGAAGCCCCCTGCTCACCTAGCTTCCTGTGCTTCAGGTCGGTGGGCAGCTCCTCTGGAAAGGCTGCAGAGAGAACACCGTGGTCAGTGGTCCCAGGGAAGGGGTGTCCTAAGGCAGGAGGGGCTCCTGGGCCCCAGCAGGCCACATGCCTGGCCTGAAAGGGCTAGGAAGTGGCCTCAAGGGCTCCATTACCTGCTCCTCCTCGAACCGTTCTAGCCCCTGCTCCTGGGTTCTGGCCTTAACCCCACCTGAAAACACCCCGGGCAGCAGGGCGGCGGGAGAGGCAGAGCCCTGAAGGGGACAGAGCACAGGCAGAGGTACAGCAGTAGAATGGATGCTCTGTGAGGAAATACCACCTGGGAAGGTTCTCAGTTCAAGTCTGGAGACCTCCCTGGGCACAGGTATGCCGGCGATCCCAGGCTGGCTGAGGGTCAGAGGTGGGTGGTGGCATCAAGACCCTGTTGAGGGTATGGCGTCACTCTCTCTCTCATGGAATAAAGAAAGAAAGGAAAAAGGAAACAGCCTGCTTTTGAATCCCTTCCTAACTGGTGCCTACACAACACAGCCTCTCCGAGCCTTGATCACTCATCTGTGAAAGGGGGAAAGGAGAGGCGAGGCGAGACGAGGCGAGAAAAAAGAAAAAAGGAAAAAGGAAAGAAGAAAAGAGCTTCTTGCTGGCACGGTGTGGTCTCTAAGGAATGAATGGCTTGGCGCGGACTGGAATCCGAGTACTGTGACTTGCAGGGTCCACATGGAGCCCAAGCAAGGTGCTGGAGGGGCAGATGCAGGCTGCGGGAAGCCCTCGTTCTGAGTACGGCCTCCCAGACAATGAGAGGAGAGTAGAAGACGAGAAGCTAAACGCAGAGAAGTCATCAACACAGAAGGTGGATCTGCAGTCCTCGCCACCTCGTGCCCTGGGTCAGACAGCCGTGCCCACCTTACTGCAGGGACTTGCTGTGCTTGAAAAGACCACCAACCCCACTGAATTTCTAGCATCTTATCTTTCAAAAAGCAAGGCACTGTTTGAAGATCGAAACTGACTTCTGGGGAAGAAAAGAAAAACTTGGCTGCTACCGTGGACTGACAATGATTCAGAGGCAGCTTTTAATGCCATGATCCCCTGCTCCCTTTTTGGAAGTATAAGAACCTTCAAAACAACAGAACTTATTTTTGGGGTTTCAGAAGAGACCGTATTTCCCTTATTTTGATATAAACACCACACTTATTTAATGAGCACATTCTAGGCAATGTTTTTTTCTCAGATTGTCTTTGTTTTTTGTTTTTTTTTTTTGGAGAGATTTTCACTGTAGGGCGCGTGCACTCACCAGACAGACAGAGAGAGACAGAGAGACAGAAAGCGAGAAATCACCCCCCAGGGGGGATGGTCACGCCGCAATCCCTTCTCCTCCATTCTCCTCTCGGGATCTTGGGCACGCACGCACACGCGCCCGGCATGAGTTTTAAGCCACCGGGTCCGGGACATGAACCGCGGTCGACTACGTGGGAGTCCAGCGACATAGCCATTATGCTAACTGCTGGTTCCCAGATTGTCTTTGTTTTTAAAATAATTTTCAAAATAAACTGTCAAAATGCCAGTATCTATATATATATATATATATATATATACGGGGGATGGCCACGCTGCAATCCCTCCTCCTCCGTTATCCTTTTGGGATCATGGGCATGCAGGCACACGTGCCCGGTGTGAGTGTAAGCCACTGGGTCCGGGACTCAAATCGCGGTCGACTACATGGGAGTCCAGCGACATAAGCATTACGCTAACTGCTGGTCCCAAAATGCCAGTATTTTAAAGTAGTTTTTATTCTGTCTGACGAATATGTTAAATGCTTGCATTGTTTTCATGAGTCGTTTCTTGTGTCTTCAAATGCCGCCGTTTTACAACAGAGCGAAAACACAGCAGAATCAAGCGTAACATGAAAAACTCAGTCAGTTTTTCTCATCACATTCCTGGACCATCCCAAGGGTGGGATCTGAGTACCTGGGTATCTTCAACAAGTAACAAATACCACAGGTGACCACAATGCACAATCGAGTTGGGGTACTGATACAATCAAAAATAAATACATAAGAAAAGAAAAGAAAAGAAGGAATGAAAGCAAAGGGAGAGGAGGCCCTTGGAGATAGGACTGAGCCTTCTCCATCGGCTACGAGGAAGTGCTTTCCCAAACACGTTAAATGAAGAAGGCAGAGAACAGAGCAGGAGAGAACGTGTGGTCGTCTGAGTGGAAAATTGAGGAAGAAGAAAAAAGGAGCTGGCTTATTAAAGAACAGAATATTTCTGACAAGGCAAAAAGGGAAGCCAGTGAGTGGGGAGCACAGTGGCCCACGGTGAGTTTGGAGGGGCGGTCAGATCCTATAGGCCTTAGGGTGTGTATCTGGTAACAGTGAGGACAGATTGGGGGGGGTGGCAGTGAGACTGGGTGGGAGGCTCAGAGAGGTGCAGGTACCTGGCCAAGGTCACACAGACCAGGAATAGCAGACCTAGGATTTAAACCCGGTTCTTGCTTATGCCAGGACCTGTGCTGGAAGAGGCTTCCCCCAAATCCATGGGCGAGACTGCTATAGTTTGAACATTGTGATGGGATTAAGAGGGTGAAACTTGATCCAGTTATGGTGTAGGAGGCTTTGGGAGAGATCAGTGACAGGTGCTTCCAGCCAGGGCCCCATTACAGAGTCCTGGAGGGCTTACAGGAGAGGGAATGAGGCCGACAGGTACGCGTGGGCACAGACAGACCTCACGCTGCTCTGCTCGTAAAGCTCTGCCCTCTGCCATTTCCCGATGCCTTTGGACTTCCCAAACATCAGTATCATGAGTCAAATAAAGCTCTATTTTGATAAATTACCCAGTAATTCTGATAGTAATGAAAGAGCGAAGTAATCCGAGCACTAAGGATGGAAGAGTAGCCAGAAACCAAGGTCCTTTGGAGAACGGCGACCAAAGCAGCCAGGGACAGAAACCCACTGGAGAGCAGCCATGTGCCCCTGGGCCATCTGTCCCCTTCCTGGGTCACCAGCAAGCAGTAGTGAGAAGAGAGGCAGTGGGGGCCCTGAATCCAGGCAAGGCACACAGGACCTCATGAGAGAAGACTCCCCTGGGAGCCACAGCAGGTTTTAGAGCCAAGGAAGGGTGAGGACTCAAGCAAGGCTAGGCTGGGTACAGCGGGCTCACTCACGTCTTTTCTGACTTTTCTGTCCTGTTTCCACCGGCACCTCCACACTCTCTCCGAGCACGTCATCTGATCCTATGTGCTCTACTTTGGAGGAAAATCAGAGACCAACTTTCACAATCGATGGAGCCTTCATCGTCCCTACACTGGGGAGAGGTCTGACATCCATTAATGGGTGGTCAGTGGGTTACAGGGCATCCCGAGGCGAAGGTGGGAAGTGCAGGTAAAGCCAAGAATGGCCCCGCCCCCAACTTACTGAAAGCGTCCTTGTTCAGGCCCTCAAAGTGAAAGTCCTGGAACACGTACTGGTCCAGTTCCGCTGCCCAGACAGGGAGAAACGCAGTCAATCCACACGGTCTCATGGAAGGCTACTGGGCACCCGGCAGCTGGGACTCTCGGGGCCTGCTGTACACTGAAGGCTCAGTCAATGTTTGCTGAAGGTGTAGATGAGCCAGTGACTGAGTGAACACTGACCCCTCACGGCTCTTCATCGAAGGGTAAGGTGTGTGTTCACAAAAGCTCACCTACTGCTATAAAGTAGTGCGAGTCAGAGTGGCAGGACCGACGTGGGGGTTGAGTACAAATTCCACCTCGACTCTCCACTGGCCCTACGAGCTGTGCAAGCTCGGGCCAGTGCCCCAGCCCCTCAAGGGCCCCGTTTCCTCACTGTGTAAGGAGAGAGAGCAGCTACTGCCCACTCCCCCGGATACAGGGTGAGGGTTCACGGCTCTGCACTCGGAGCGTCCAGCACAGCCGTGGGCACTGCAGGCCTCCAGTAACTGGTGGCTGAATACCAAGTGGTACATGGCTCGGGCCAGCAGGAGGGCACTTGTCATGGCAGGAGGTCAGAGGAAAGGGCATGCAGTGAGACAGCGCGATCGAAGCGGGCCCCCCAGAGGAAGAGATTCTGGTCAGGTCTTGGATGACAGAGCCGAGTCTGAGAGGACTGAAGAGCTTTTGGGTAGTGGGGACAGCGTGAGGTAGTCAGTGTTCGGGACACTCTGAGACGTAGATGACCATAGCAGAATTTCATGTGGGGGAAAGTTAGAACTTGATTTTATAGGCAGTGGGGAGCCGTGGAAGACTTCAGAGCTGGGGAATTGCCATTACTGGTGATCGGCTGGCACCTAACACCTGTGGGGTGTTCCTCTGTGCAAGTGCCTCTAAATTCTTCTCCAATAGGAACTAATTTCATCTTCGTAACCACCCCACAAGGCAGGTGTGGTTATTATCCCCGTTTTATGAATATGGAAGCCAAGATCATATTTCAGGAGGCCTCACACGATTGCTGGCCCAGGCGAGGGCTTAGCCTTTTAGGCCAAGGGAAGGGGTGTCCCAGTCCAGCAGGGGCTCCTGGGCCCCAGCAGGCCACATGCCCGGCCTGAAGCCCATAGACGTGAGGAACAGCCTTGGGTGAAGTGGCCTCGCCAACTGCTTAGGCATCTCTCACTTCCCATGGAGAGGCCCTAGCAGTAAAAAAAAAAAGAAGCCCCCAAATTCTAGGTGATGTTCTGCCCCTTAATTACTGCCTCCGTCGTGAGGAAATGTGAATGTCCTCAGCCCCAACACTTCTGCTTCTCCCAGGTAAATTACCGGGAAGGCGAGGAGGCAGGTAGGCTCCCAGGTCTGTAATTCCCGAGACAGTTACTGCGTCTTTCCATTCCCTGTCTTTGTGCGATGTTGGAAGAGCTGTGCTCTGGGGCAAAACTGGCTGGTTCACACCAGGCATAGACCTCACGGAGGTGATGCAGTTGCTGGGTTGCCAGGAAAAGGGCCAGTAAGAAAAGCTGTGCAGGTCGTTGTGCACAAGGTTCCGCAACCAACAGGGTGGCGTGGGGCAGGAATCCAGCCTGCGCTTTCGAGGCAAGCTGTTCCTTCCTGGTGGAGCCTGTGGCCTTCAGCAGATGGGATATCCTTTCTAGTTCAACAAAGACTCTGAAATAGTGGTGACGCTGGTGGGGAAGGGTTATCTACTGCACCCCCCCCCCAAAAAAAAAAAAAACCACCGCAGCAACAATACCTCTTCCCAAAGAGTTCTGCCCTGTCTGAAAGCGACAGTCTTTTTAAAGCTTTAAACCTGCTTCTCAGTTTCAGCCTTAGTAAACCTCCCAACCTCAGACATTTTCCTTTTTGTAGTTGAAAATAGGAACTTTGGGAACCAGCAGATGGCGTAATGGTTACATCACTGTACTCCTACATAGTCAACTGTGGTTCACATCCCGGACTAGAACTTAAAACTCATCGAGGTGGTGGTGGGGGGGTGGGGGTGGGTGCATGTGCACCCAAGATCCCAGGAGGAGAATGATAGAGAAGGGATTGCAGTGTGGCCATTCCTCCTGGGGGGTGATTTCTCACTTTCTGTCTCTCCATTTCTCTTTGTCTCTCTGGTGAGCATACTCGCCCTATAGCAAAAACCTCTCCAAATAATAATAATAATAATAATAATGGTGACTTTTAAATGTGAGAGATCTAGGTTAGAATTTCAGGCTTGCCCACAGCAGTCTCTAACACAGCCTTGGGCAGGTTGCTGCACCTCTCTGGACCTCAATTTCCCCCTCTGTCTAAAGGAAATGCTAATAGTATGTAATTGCTTTGCTCTTGCAAGGATTCAAAGCAGTAAAGCAGGCAGAGCAAACTACTGCTCTGAGTGGCCCATAAGCAATAAACAGTAGTTATACAAACACTGGAGTAGCTTGGTTTAGGAACTGGAAGACAGGTATGTGGTCCAGGCTTTGTGGGAAGGAAGGAAAGAAGAAAAAGGGGGACCAGCAGGTGGCATGGTAGTTAAGGTACTGGACACTCCCAATGGCTGACCATGGTTCAAGTCTCAGATCTGGCAGCTTGCTTTCTCACTTTCCCTCTTTCTCTCTCTGTGTCTCTCTGGTCAAGCTAAAAATAAATGAATGAATAAATAAAATAAATACTTTTTTAAAAAAGAAGAAGAGAAAGGAGCAGAAAAGGGGCTGGAGGTGGAGGAGGGTGGCAAAGCGGGACAGGGTTTGCGTGGTGGCTATTACATAGGCGCCTGCTTTCCTCATGGTTCTCTGTCTCCCTTCTCCCTTTTCTAGCATTTGCTTCCCTTTCGCGTGACTTCTGAGGAGGGGGACTTCTGTGCCTCGTGGGGGTGAATGGGTGAGGCTAACAAAAGGGAAGAAAGAGCCCTTCCCCCAGCTGTCTTTCTAGGGGTGCTCCTCACCGATGTTGGCATACGCTTCCCTGGTCTCTTCATCACCTTCTATGTCGCACAGCAGCCTGCTGACCTGCTCACAGTTGATGGTGTCCGTGTCGGGTTCTGGGAGGAAAATCCACTCGGTTGAAGCAGGAGCAATCTGGGGACAGGGCTGGTGGGAAGGAGGGCGAGGCGGGCGGCAGGGTTGAGAGAAACCCTGTGGAGGGAGCCAGGCAGACGCGGGAGCTGTCCGCGGTGCTGACGGGAGCTGGGTCGGCGTTTTCCCTATTTGCCACCGTCTCTACAACCTGCGGCGGGTTGGGAAAGACCGGGAGGGGTCGGAGGGAGGAGAACTCACCTGAGCAGAGCTCGATCTCTTCTTCTCCAGCCAGGTCCATCTGGTCGTAGAAGTGGTAGAGGCGCAAGGGGTCGGCATCGCTGTTGAGAAGCTCCAGGTAGCTGCCTTCCAGAGGCCCCAGCTCCATGGTGGCGTGCTGTCCACTGCCTGCAAGGGGGATGCACTCAGCACTCAGTGGTCTCGTGGGGTGTTGAAAGATGCAGATTTAACACTCAAATGGTTTCCAGCTGGTGAGGCCCGAGGTTGGGAGGACCCAAAGGAAGTACACACAGGTGTTCATTCAGAACTTGTTTTATGCTCAGCATGGCAGGGGAAGGCGGGGAGAAGCCATATTTCCCTCTCCTGAAGAATACGCAGAAACACTGGGAAGACACCCAGGAGACAGACAAGGGAATTGGAGGTGTAGATTCAAGAGACCTCACACAGGAGTCAGGAGGCCTGGGCTCCACAGGCATGGGCACTCCCATGAAGAGTAAGAGCTAAGGTTTCTAGAACACCTACTAGATGCTTGGCACATGGGCTTGCATATTTAACCCTCATATCAACAGCTATGTGAGGCAGGTACTACTACCATCCTCACTTTGCACACGAGAAAACTGAGGCTCAGAGAGGTGAAGTGATATACACGAGGAAATCCATGTCCACACAGAATAAGAATTTGAACCCAGGCAGTCTGACTCAAAGACCTACACTTAACCATAACACTCTATTGCTTGGGGGACCTTGAGCAAGTCTCTGCTCCCTCTGTGTTTCAGTTTCCTAACATGTAAGCTGAAGGAGTCTAGGAAGAGTCTAAGATTCTTTCATTATCATTTGTTGAAAGAATATAAAATAAATTAGATAGTATCTCATTTAATCTTTAAAACAACCCCAGACAAATCCACACAAAAACTTGTACATAAATGCTCATAGGAGAATAATTTAAAATAGCTAAAATATGGGGACCAGCAGTTGGCATAATGGCTATGTTGCTTGACTCCCATGTAGTTGACCGCAGTTCAAGTCCTGGACCCGTGGCTTAAACTCATGCCGGGTGCATGTGCATGTGTTCCCAAGATCCTGAGAGGAGAATGGAGAAGAAGGGATTGTAGCATGCCATCCCCCCTGGTGGGCGATTTCTTACTTTCTGTCTCTCTGTGTCTTTCTGGTGAGTGCATGTGCCCTATGGCAAAAACCTCTTCAGGGGGCTGTCAGGTGGTGTGGTGGTTAAGGGTGCTGGATTCCCACATGGCTGACCACGGTTTAAGTCCCGTACCTGGTGGCTTGCTTTCTCACTTTCCCTCTCTCTCGCTCTCTCTTTCCCTCTTTGGTCAAATTTAAAAATAAATAAATAAATAGAGTTAAAATTAAAATAATTGAAAAAATCTCCAAATAAAATAGCTAAAATATGGAAACAACCCTAATGTCCATTGAGAGATGAATGGATAAACAAAGTGTGGTATGTCCATTCAATAGACTATTATTCAGTCATAAAAAGGAATAAAGTACTGATACATCCTACAACATGGGTGAACCTTGAAATATTATGCTCAGAGGAAGAAACCAGACACAGGAGGCCATGTGTTGTAAGATTCCTTTTATGTGGAATATCCAGAACAGGCAAACATATAGTGACAGAAAGTGGTTTCTTAGGGTTGAAGGAGAGTTTTAGAATGAAAATATAGAACAACTGCTAATAGGTATTGCAGTTTCTTTGGGGAAGTGATGAAAAGTTCTAAAATACACCAGAATAACTCTGTGAATGTTCTAAAAAGGGGAAAAAATGGAAGAGTACGTGTTAAACGGGTTTGAATTATGAGATATGTGAATTCTATCTTAATAAAGTTGTGAAAATAAAATAAAACCCAGATGGTAAGCATTATAGTTTTTATTCTGCAGATGAGGAAATTGAGGCTCAGAGAGACAAATCTTCCTCCCTGAGAATACATTCTTTCTTATGAGAAAGCCAATCTGAAGCCTCATCTGTGTGGCTCCAAGGCCCTGCCCTGCTCCCTGACTCATGTAGTCTAGGATCCCATGCTGTGTTCCTTTCCTAGGGCTACTGTGACAAAGTGCCACCAAACAGGGAGTTGAAAACAACAGAGCTTCATTGGTTCACGGTTCTGGAGGCCAGAAGTCCAAACTCAGGTTGTCAGCAGGGTCATGCTTTCTTCCCGGGCTCTATGGCAGAATCCTTCCTTGCTTCACTTCTCCTGGCTCTGGGAACTGTGTAGTCTTCGACTTTTGGCCTTGTGACCATATCACTCTAATCTCTGCCTCGGTAGTCATAGCACCTCCTCTTCATGTCTCAAATCTCCTTCTGCCTCTCTCTTATAAAACACCTGCCATTGGATTTGAAACCCACCTGGGTATAATCCAGGTCTCACTTCAAGATCCTTAGCTTTATTACATCCATAAGGACCCTTTTTCCAAATAAGGTCACAATGGCAGGTTCCAGGGACTTGATATGGACATGTTCTTGTGGGAGCCAAATTCAATGCAGCACACATCAGGTGCAGACAGAGTTGGAAGGAACCAGGGAAAGATTCTCAGAGGAGAGAGAAGAGCTGGCTGTGAAGCCAGATGATTTGTGGGAGTCTCCTGAATGCCTACCCAGGGTCCAGAAAAGCATGGAGCTGAGAATGAAAGGGCAGCGGAGGGACCAGCACTTGGCTTAATGGCTAAGTTTCTGGATTCCCACACAGTCGACCATGGTTCCAGTCCTGGACCTGGTGGCTTAAACTCATGCTGGGTGCATGTGCGCCCACGATCCCGAGAGGAGAATGGAGGAGAAGGGATTGCGGCATCACCATCCTCCCTGGGAGGTGGTCTCTCGCTTTCTGTCTGTCTCTGTCTGTCTCTGTCTTTCTGGTGAGCACACGCACCCTATAGCAGAAACCTCTCAAAATAAATAAATAAATAAAAAGAAAGAGCAGCAGAAAGGCATAGCCATGTACCCAAATCCGCTGTTTCTGACCCTGCTTTTCTTTCACTCATCAACAACTCTCACTGCCTATGGGAGGCCTCAGCCCAGACCCAGATATCACCGAGAACAAACTTTCCAGTCCAGCGTGGGGCCCTGGCTGGGGCCGCCTGTTCATAACAGGTTAGATGGGGGCTGCAGAAACCCAAACATAGCAGACTTGCAGCGAGGACCCAGCCAGCTGTGACCAGAGGAAGCAGAACTGAAAGATGGGGTCCCCACCCTCTTCTTGGGGGAGGAGCTGAGGCTGGGAGGTGGGGGAGGAGAGCTCCACTTCTCCCAGCACTGGAGCTGGGAGCAGGTTCTCTCCAGTGTGGTGAGAGATGTCTCCCCTGCCTGCTGCCTGCTGCCTGCCTCCCATTCAACCTGTGGCATTTATTGAGAGTCAAGGTTGCCGCAGTCTGCTTTTGTTGTTGTTGAGGTAATGAGACCTGGTGTCAGCAGCTCTGGCCCAGCCTCAGCAATGAGTTCCATGAACAAGTTGTGTGGCTTTGGGCAAGTTAGTACAACGACCAGTTTTCTCAGAAAGCTTCCAGTCTAGTCTGCAAGGGACATTCAAAGCTGACCTCCTTCACTCCCCAGATGAGAAGACTGAGACCCCGAGAGGGTTTGTACCTTGTACAAGACCCCATGGCCTGTGGTGGCCGAGCCTGCACCCGACCCCCAGCACAGGACTCAGTCCAGTTCTCTTTCCTTCCGGTCAGAATGTGTCTCTTCAAATGCACACTCCCGTGGTACCGAGCCCCAGGAACGAGGGCCAAATCTTATCACAGATCTTACCAGATGGGCCATGCTGGGATTGCAAAGAGCATGGTTAGCCCAGCCTCACTTGGTGACAGGCTGTTTCACTTTGGCCAGCATTGCCGATGCGGCTACAGGCTCAGTCAGGAGGGACACTGACAGATGGGAAAGCAGGTGACTTTGGAGCTTTGGAGCTTTGGAGTCTGATCGCCTGAGTCGAAACCACCCTCACCTACCCACTCACCACAACCTGGGCAAGTGCATCCTTTAAACCACTTGGAGTCTCAGGTTCCTCGTCTGTAAAATGGGGATAATAACTAAATTGGTAACTCATAAGAAATAAGCGAGTTAACTCACACAGAGCCCTTGGGAAGGGCTGCTGGTGGTTGGTAAGCACTCCGTGCACGATGACCTGAAACAGCGCCCACACTTGCCTGTGAGCACAGTGTGGGCGGTGACCATTACTATTATTATTGTTATTATTATGGCAGTTTTCCTCTGACCTCAGTGAGGTCGACAAATGGGCCCTTTCTTTTCCATCCCCTCCTGAGTGAGCATGTGGGGAAGCCAAGCTTCCTGATCTTTGTGTAAGGAGATTGCAGCCTCAAAGGAATAACGAAGCCCCCACAGCCAGCAGCGTGATCTGGAAGGTCTGGATGAGAAGTCCCTGGGGTGGGGGAGTCACCCAAGGGTCCGAGCCACTGACACAATGGCTGTCCTTGGACAAGACAAAATCTACTCTCAGAAGCCCCAACACACAGGTCAGCACCCCCCTTCCTGCTTCCCCAAGGCTGCAGTCTAATGTGCGCACTACCTCTCAGGCCAACAGGGCTTTGCGTCCCACAGTGGGACTGCCTCTGTGCCCCAGTCTGCACTCCCGAAGGGCCCTGGGGAGAAGGCAGGCTGGAGCGTGGCGTCCATCTGACGAAGGAGGAAGCTCGGGCACCTCAGTGAGAGGGCTTGGCCAGTGTCACATGGCGTGGGAGCTTGAGTCTGAGTCCTGGCTATGAGGCTCAGGGAAGCCACTTAACCTCTCTGAGTATCAGTTCTCCATCACTGGATCAGGATAATGACGCCTACCTGGCAGGGCCATCACATGACCAGGAGGGCCCCGCAGGAGTTTCTAGGCACATGGAGGCCCATGATCAAAGGAAGTCCATTATGTTCAGGGCACCAGAGCTGGGACTCAAGCCCCAGAATCTAGGATCCCAGGTAAGGCCTCCCCATAAAGCCTCAGCTGCCTGCCATGCATGCCAACATCGACTTGATCTCGTCTGGGACCTCCTGGTCTCCCTAGAGCCCTGTTGCCTGTATCTGTTGATGTATAGGACACATCTCAAAGGCCTGTCAGCCGGGCTCTTCCCCACCTGCAGTTCCAGAGCATGTGGGGACAGAGATGCCACTGGTTGTCCACCCTGTCCGCAGCAGAAGAGAACATCCCCTTCAGCTGCTTCAGCACAGAGCCCAGGAGGGCAGGGAGCCCGTCTTTCTGACTTGCCTGGCCCAACCTCCAGCATGTTCCTGCACCTGGCTGGGTCTCCCTCAACAGGAACGACCCATCAGCAGAACTCGCGGTGCCCGCTGAGTGCAGGCACCAAACGACGCAATTATAGGCATTATCCCATTGGTCTAACTGACTTCTGAGCTATTTGCATTCCTAGTTTCTGGATAAAGAAACAGGCTCAGAGATGAGCAGTGAGCTAGGACTTGAACCACTGCCTAGCTCCAAGGTCTCAGCTTATTCTGCTGCCTTTCTGAAGAGCTCCTGGGAGGCGCCCTTGCCCACGAGGGAAGGTGTAGGCAGCAAGGCAGTGTGTCCTTTGGAGGGTGCCGTCTGGGGCACAGCAGAGGAGCAGTCTGTGTCTTGGTAAAAGGGCGATATTTTTAGAAGGTCCTCTTTGAAACTGCCCTTCCCCTGGGCTAACACTCTCCACATGCAACTCTAGAAAATGGTTCTAATCTTCTTGCCACCAAAAGTCCTTTTGGGGGATCATTTCCATCCCCACTTTTTATTACACCAGGAGTTTTGAAAGACCATATGGACTGACAGGCTCTGAAATAAAAGTCATTTCCCCAAGGGAAGTGCCTGGCAGGAAGTGTAAAATGGGTATAATATTACCCATTTCCTGGACTTGCTAGGCCTGGCATCACTTAGAATACCTAAGGAAGCGAAGACGCTGTGACTCAGCAGCTAACTCCTTAGGCATCTTCAGCCTGAAGAGGTCCTCCCAGGACCCCACAAGGGGTATAATTATACCCATTATACAGAGGATGTGTTATACATTATACAAGGTTAGTGTTAGTCTCAGTTCTATGATTTTATTCTATTTCTTTTCTTTCTTTCTTTTTGGTAGAGATTTTGACCTTAGGGCATGTGTGCCCTAAGGGGAAGGGAGGAATCACCCCCCTGGGGGGATGTCTATGCTGCAATCCCTTCTCCTCCAGTTTCCTCCCAGGATCTTGGGCACACATGCACACGTGCCTGGCATAAGCTTGAAGCCATCAGGTTCAGAACTCAAACCCCAACTAGCCATGTGGGGGGTCCAGTGACGTAACTGCTATGCCATCTGCTGGCCCCTCTGTCTTTTTCTAAATAATTAGAATTTTAGTGTTTATCTCTTCGTGTCTTCTGTGAGCAAGAAAGACAGAAAGACAGTCCCCCAGTAGGGTCTTAACGCCGCGGTCCACACCTAGCTTCAGCTCGCTCCAGACCACAGGCAAGCACAAGCCCAGTGTGTTCAGGGAGGTCTTTAGATGTGCACCCGGAACCTTCCCGTGTGGGTGGGCCTCACAGAGTGTCCTGTTTTACCCCTCTACTACCACCCAGTACCACGCTGTTTTTCAGAAGCTTGTTTTCTGAGAAAAGAGGAATATACAGGGTGCTTCAAAAAATGTATGGAAAAACAGACAGCAACAAGCTGACCCACGTGGGGAGGTTCACATCTAGAGACCTCTCTGACGCTCTCTCTCAGCCTCCCTGTCTCTGTCTCCTCAATTGTGGAGGACATGGATAAGAAAACGAACAGAGTTTGTGGAAAATGGAAATGAGAAATGAGCTTATTTAAGTGGTGCCAAAAAAAAAAAAAAACCAGCTTTGAAATATATGCATAGATTTTCATCACACAAATTTTCCTTGAATGGCTGGAAGACCTCTCACATCTCTGAGGGTGTAAGGAGGCCCTGCTAGGGGAAACGGGGCTCTTTTGCTACGCTCAAATCTTTCTCCTCTGGTCTGCACTGTGATAAAAAAGCCTGAGGAGGAACTTCCCTACTTGTTGACCATGACCTTCCTCGGAGGAAGTCGTGGAGAATTTCTGAACTGCGGCAGAGATGTGGTTGGGAGTCAGTTCTGCCTTTGATCCTGAAAACATTTCTTCCCTGCCGCCCTCAAGCCTCAGTTTCACCAGTTGGGAGTGGGAGCCCATGTAGCAGACATTCTGGGATTCCGAGTCCTCTCCACCTGTCAGGCTTCCCTTTTTCCTTTCCCTAAGGCCCCCAACACCACTTTACACCCTAACCTCATGACAGCTGCCTCCAGAGGCCAGATGGTGGTAGGAGCCGATGAGTATGGGGACACTTATCTGCCATGTCCAGCCTCCCAGAAAAGGGTCTTCATGGGGATAAGGGGCCAAGCGAGTTCCCCTGCTCCTTTCCGCTATTCCTCCCAACTCTAGCAGACGTCGTTTACCTTTTCTTCCCAAACCCATAAGACAGTGATTAACTGCACTCTCCTACAAGAAAGTCACGGGGCCCAGTTCTTCAGGGGCCCCGAAGAGGTTGGAAACATGGTCCCTGCCATGAAGCCTGCAGCAGAGACCCAGGTGGGGTTTTAGAAGAGAGATAAGACATACTAACAGCACCCCATGGTGCTGCAGAGATGCACTGTCCCCGTGACAGCGGATCATATGGGAGGTTGGGGCTCAGTCCCGGGTCCACCTCTGCATGCCATGATCTGGGATGGCCGGGAAGGCTGGGGGTGTTGTGCCATGGGACTCTGTTCAGAGTGCTTGTCTTTCTCTGTCTCTCACTCACAGGAAAGCAATAAAATGAAAAGAAAACACACTAATAATCACCCAGGGGTTAGAAGTGTGGACTCTGAGTCGAAACTCCAGTTCCACACTAACTGTGCAGCCTCCACACATGTACCTCTCTGGGCTGTAGAAGCTCCTGCACTCGCTTCGTATGGTGCCTATCTTGGTGGGTTGCTGAGACTTGGCTAAAGTGGCATGCCCAGTAACAGGTGCTAAGGTGTAACCTCCGAAACGAACCGAGCAAGGTGTCACTTGACACTGAACGGCTGGTGAAAATGGGCAAGTTGGGGAACAGCAAGCACTGGTCACACAGGGTTGGTGAGGGTACGGACTATGAGAAGGCTCGGGAAACAGTCAGGCATCGCTTAGAAAGCTTAGGGATGCGCAGACCCCACGACCCAGCGGGTGTGTCCTTCAGCATCTATATCCCAAAGAAGCGCTTCTGCGACTACCCAAGGGGACCATGTAAGGATGGTCACCTCTGGGTTATTTGTGGTCACAGGGAGTCGGAGGCTCCCTGGTGTCTGTCGCAGGTGGCATGGACAGGGGAAAAGTAGCTGCTGCACTCCACGGAGGACGACGCAGTGATAGAACCAAATGCGTACACCGAGCAGCGCGAGTGTGGGTCTCAGTGATGTAACCCAGGGTGAGATGTGCAGGGTGACACAGAGGCAAAGAAACCAGCAACACGTGTTGGGTAGGAACACACACAGACAAAAGGAGTCTCCTTAATGCCCTGGGAAGGGTGCCCAAGAAGGGAGAAAGAGGAAGGGAAAAGGGAAACTAATTAACGAAGAGAGAGTGTGTGGCAACCGCAGAGCAGAGCGTGCTGTGACCTGACAGTGCGGCTCCCTAACTTTAAACACACACACACACACACACACACACACACACACACACAGCCAAACCAGGCTCAGTCTCAGCGACTCTCTGCAGTCTGGAAGTCACGTGGATTCCAGGTCGACCTGCGACGTGCTGGGTGCACACCTATGATCCTGATTAGCTGGAGGGCTGTGGGGAGTGGATCATGTGTGATGAGACCCTGCGGTACTCCTGTCTTGCTCATGAAACATATAAAATACATAATTAATTAAAAAACAAAAGCGAAGATGACTTCATGGGGGTGCTACGTCTGTGGCTCACACACAGGGCCTGTGCAGAGGTGGCATCCGTAGCTGCTCAGAAAGGACCAGGCCTAGACTCCTGCCACCCACAGGTCATCTGAAGAGGGGCTGATCTGTGCCCAAGAGCCCACGAACCTGGGGAGGAGAGAGGAACATGCCAGACTTGGGGACAGACACAGCCAGGGGCAGGCAACTGTGAAGGAGGAAGGCCCTCGCGCTCTGGCTCACTGCTCGCCTGCTCGGCGTGGGCGTCCCAGGAAAATGTGACAGAGTGGACTTCTGGAAACCAATGGTCTCACTCAAAATTTCACTTCCTGGAGGATCTTGAGAAAGTCACAAGAGACAGAGGGGACGCTAAGGCAGATAGCAACACTGAGGGACATGTGGGCCCATGTGGCAGCTGGGCATTCTAGTCATTCCTCCTCAAGGCAGGGAGATTCGAAGATGTGTGCATGTGTATGTGTGTGTGTGCGTGTGTATGCGTGTGTGTGTGTGTGTGAATTACCTCTGCAATGCCCCTATACAGAGTATACAGTTCATCGTTGCCAGAGGCCCTGCTCTTCCCCATTGCCTCCTACCTGGCCACATTTCACAGAATGAACACCCCTTCGACCCTTGGTTTGCAGGTCTTCTAAGGGCCCTCTGGCTCTGACCTGCTGAAAAGATGATCCATTATGATGGATGGGTGACTGGGGCAGGGAGGAGCAGAAATAATTCTGTCCTGGAATGGAACCCAGAGGCACAGGACAGTCTTTGCCCACATTCTCAGAGGGTACAGGCCCTGAGCACCCACTCTGCCAATCCCACAGGGGAAAGAGCAGGAAGCCCTGGGGTTGCAGCAAGCAGGGTGCTGGAGTGCCCTTCCAGCTCTGGTGCCAGCTCAGAACGAAGGTAGCGAGAGGAGGGAACCAGGGTTACAAAGAGTCACTCCCGTTGGCATCGGACTGCTGCTTGACAATGCCCTCCCCAGTTCCAGCAGCCTCAAGAATCTGGGCATTTCCCACACAGCTCCCTGGCCCTCTGCACTTGCACCAGCTAGCCTGTGGTAGAAAAAAATGACCTTGGAGCAGGGAAGTGGGAACAGAAGCAGTTCGGCTCCAAGGCCTGGCCACAGGGCTTCTCGGCAGTTGGAGGCAGGGCAGGGAGAGGATTGGCTGAGCCATAGAAACTGCTGAGTTTACAACAGACTCAGAGTCACGAGACCTGAAATCTGGGCCCTGTTCTGCTCTGACAGGCTGTGTGACTCTGGGCAAGCCCCTTCCCCTCTCTGGTCCCTAGAGTTCTCATCTGTTAAATAAGAGGGTCATATGAGAGCAACGATTTTCAAATAAATTTTACTCCCAAATCCCTGCAGAGATGAAGATAGAGCTGTTGGTTAGAGGAGATTTGGGGCGGGGTAGGGAGAGGTCCAGAATCTCCCTGCCCCCGAGAGAGGTTGCACAGAATACTGTTTAAAAACACAACTCCACGATGGCCTGGTGGTTAAAGTGGCTGAATCCCCACATAGTCAACTACGTAGTTCAAGCCCTAGACATGATGGCTTGAGAAACTCACCAGGAACACGTGAACGTGCCAAAATCCTGAAAGGAGGGGCTGATGCAGGAGAAGGGACTGCAGTGTGACCATGCCCCAGGGGAGCACTTTCTATTCTCCCTCCCTCTCTGTCTCTCTGGCAAGCACATGTGCCCTCTAGCCAAACAAAAACAAAATGTGATTCCACTAAGGTAAAGAAGCCCATTTGCAAAGGCTAGTGCTTGATTATTCCGCCTGTCTGTCTGAAAAATGCAAAATTATGGAAACACTGGAAACAGTTTATTGGTTGCCGGGGCTGGTGGTGGGAACGGGAGGAAGAGTAAGTGGAGTACAGGATTTTTAGGGCCTTGAATCTACTCTGGTATTGTAGTAGTGAACACCTGTCATCAGACATTAGTCCAAACCCACAGACTACAAACACCAAGAGGAAGCCCTCATGTAAACCCTGGACTTTGGATGATCAAAACATCATTGTAGGACCATCAGTTGCAACAAATGCATCAGTCTGGAAGCCAGATGGTGTTACAGAGGTAAAAAGTGACACTCTGAGGCTGGCCCTTATGAGAGGGTTCCTGGTTTGTGTCCAGAGACCTCCCAGAGTAAACCTGGGCACACGTGCCCATGACTGAGGACTGACAGAAGCTAGGGGTGCATCACTGTATTGAGACCCTGTTGGGGGTACTTTCTCTCAGTCTCTGTCCCTCTCATTCATAGAAGAAACAGGTAATAACCTTTAGAAGAAGGTCCTGGTGCAGGACGTTGATGGGGTAGAGGCTACGCCTGTGCGTGGTGTGTGTTGGAGGGTATAGACGGGCTGTCTCTGCATCTTCTACTCAATATTGTTGTGAAACTAAATGAGTCTTTAAAAAAGTCTTAAAAACAAACAAACAAACAAAAAAAAAACAAACATACAATGGCCAGCAAGTGGCACAGAGGTTTTAAGTCAACTAGGTCCCACATGACGACTTAGCAGTTCAAGTACCGGACCCGGCAGCTTGAAACACATACCAGATGCATGTGCTTGTGTGCCCGAAGTCCTGAGAAGAGAATGGAAGAAGACAGATTGCAGTGTGGCCACCCCCCTTGGGGGGTGATTTCTCACTACCCCCCCACCAGCTAGCACACATGTCCTATAGCAAAATTAAAACAAAACAAAACAAAACAAAACAGAGCCCGGCAGGGGGCGTGGTGGTTGGGGCAGCTGGACTCCCACATGGTTGACCACAGTTCGAATCCTGGACCTGGCAGCTTGCTTTCTCACTTTCCTTCTCTCATTGTCTCTCTCTGGCCAACTTCAAAAAAAAATTTAATAAAATAATGACAATGAATACAATTAAGTAAAAATAATTACTAAAAATAAACAAAAACAAAAATCCCTTACAACTCCAGGTGACAGTTTAGACCTCCGCGTCCAGACCCACTCTAATTCGACAGTCTGACTGGTGTAGTGGATATTGCTGGGGCAGCCCAGGTCAGGACAGCTGCGCATGCTCCAGCTGGAGGGCGAGCGGCTCCCAGCTTGCAGCCCAGCGTCCCTGGGAACAGCTTGAAGTCCCATCTTCCTGCAGAGTGACCCACACATACCGACTGACTCCTGTGTGGTGCAAAGGTCTGGTCTCCTTGCCTCACTTTGGGATGACCTTGATGGCTGTCCCGGCTCCAGCACGTGCCCTGAGATGGACTGAGACCCCTATCATGACCACATTGCAGGCCACCTCTTCCCTTTATCCAAGCCTCATTCCTTCCTTTCCCCCTTGTTTCCCTACTCCTGTAAATGTCCACCGATAAACCTGGGTGTATTACTCCGCTTCTGAGCTGGCTTCCCAAGGAACCCGACTTAAGGCAAATGGAATCCATTCGTCTCCAAACAGGGTTTGAAAATCATGCAGAATCCCGCAAAAGATAGCACAGGGGCCACGTCTAAAGCCTCAGGCAAGTCACTTATCAGTTGGGTACTCTGATTGAGAACAACCACCTCTTCGTAACTTGGAAAATCTGGAAACTCAAATGAGACAACTCCAGCCTGTGCATGTGCTGGTAAATAGCAGAGTTATTGGGGTGCGGGGCTGGTGGTCTCAGGATGAGAAAGGAAGGGATGCAGCCAGTAGATGAGGGGCATCAGCGGCTCTTGTCCAGAATGCAAGGTTGGCTAAGAGCCCCTTCCCAGCTCCGGGGCCTTCCTTCCACATGCCCTGACCTTCCAGCTGTAGCCACTGATCTAGAAAGGAGTCTAACAAGTTTTTCCTGGAAGGGAACCCGACCCTGGTGCTGGGGATGGGAGGGGATGAAAATCTTGGGCTGCAGTTTGCAAAGCCAGGCCCCAACTCTAGTCCTGACCTCAGTTAACACAGTGCTGGGCCCTTTGCTGGGCACTGGAGGCCCCAAGATGAACCATGCACCGGCCCACTGGCCCTGCCACCCAGGATTGGAGAACAGAGTCCAGCTAGCAGGCTTGGCTGTGAGAATTACCTGGAAAGGGCATTAAATACAGCATCTTGAGCCTCGTACCCCGCAGCTCTGTTCAGTGAGTCTGGAGCTGGGCCCAGAAACTGATATTCTTAAATGAGCTTACCACACTTCCCGTACCCCCCACACCCCAACACACACACACTTGCCCTATAGCCATTCTGAAAAACAAGATAGGCTTTCTTTCCAAGATGCCGTGAATTCCCACTTGCCAAGAAAATTTCGCCCATTAGCTTGTATGGTTTCCTTTAACAGCAGGAAGCCTGCAGCCCTGCTTCCCCACTAAACCTAAGCCCCTCCATTCTGCCATTCTCCCACTTCTCCCCCGCTGGAAAGCCCAGAGACAGGCCGGACACTTCCTCAGTTCTTACCTTTCCCCTTCTGAAAGTCTCTCAGCGGCCCTCTGCCTCCATGCCCTGGCCTCGCGGCCCCCAGCCCCTCTGTCTAGAGTTCACAGCAGCTTCCAGGTCTCCCCAACTGCAGGCATTCATCCGCCACGCTCAGTTTGGGGGACAAGTCCTATCTGCATATTGCCTGTTCTCATCATTTACCTTTGTCTCTCTTTCTTTTTTCTTTTCCTTTTTTTTTTAGAGACTTTTTGCTATTGGCATGTGTGCTTGCCAAAGAGACAGAGAGAGACAGACGGAAAGTGAGACATCACCCCCTGGGGGGATGGCCACGCTGCAATCCCTTCTCCTCCACTCTCCTCTCAGGATTTTGAGCATGCGTGCCCATCTACCTGGCATGAGTTTTAAGCCTCTGGGTCTGGGTCTCGAACCACAGGTTGACTATTTGGGAGTACAGCAACAAAACCATTGTGCCATCTGCTGGTCCCTTATCTTTGTATTTTAAAGGGAACTTAAATATATTGATTTTAGGGACCAGCAGTTAGCGTAATGGCTATGTTGCTGGACTCCCACGTAGCCTGTGTGCATGCCCAAGATTCCAAGAGGAGAATGGAGGAGAAGGGATTGCGGTATGGTCATCCCCCTGGGGGGTGATTTCTCGCTTTCCGTGTCTGTTTCTCTCTGTCTGGTGAGCGCATGTGCCCTATAGCAAAAACCTCTCCAAAATATATATATATATATACATATATATATATATATATATATATTTTAAAATGTGTTCTTTAAACAATCCTAAAGCAGGAAGAAGGACGGAAAGAATCTGAAGGATCTCGGTCCTCCCTGTGGAACCAGTGTCCACCAGTGCCTCTGTGTGAGCTGTCTCCATGGCCCAGACCCAGAGGTGCCCTTGGGTCCTTCTGCCTACTCTTTCCTCTCACATCTTCCCAGTTTCTAGAACTGAGAGCAGGCAGGCAGTTACTTGTGCAGCGCTGTCCTCAGCAGCGTCCCCACAATAGTGAAAAGGGGAAACGGTCCAAGCGTCTATCACCGATGAAAGCATAAACAACACTGGCCAGAGCCACGCATTTGAATAGCCTTTGCACAGGGAAAGGGATTGCAATCCGACACCTGCTCCAACACGGATGAGCCCTGCAGATATTATGCTAAGTAAAAGAAGCTAGGCACAAAGGGACAAAATATGGATACGAGAGGCCCAGAGCAGCCAACTTCATAGAGGCAGAAAGTAGGAGGCCACCAGTGGCGGCTGGGCTGGGGAGCGGTGCAAGTGATTGCTTAACAGGGACAGTTTCAGACTGAGGTTATGAACAAGTGCTGGAATGGATGGTGTGACGGTTGCACAGCATTTTAAATGCACTTAATGACACTGAATGGTACACTCGAAAATAGTTAACATGGGGTATCTTAAATACACTTTCCTACAGTTTCACAAACAAAGCTCTCTCTCTACCTCAAATGCCGGGGGCGGGGGGCGGGGCGGGGGAAGGGAAGGACACAAAATAGTATCACTTGCCATTAAAAACAGTGTTGCTAAAATAATGTCAGCTGCCCTACCACTCGGTGACAAAAAACCTTAGCGAGCTGAGTCCTGGTACAGATGCCTGCTAAAAACACAGGCTTGCTCTCCTGGAGGTAGGAAGAAGGGCGGGAAGAACCCCAAAGTAGCCCTGTCCCCCGTGAGAACCAGCGTCCGTCAAAGCCCCTCGGTGAACTGCCTTTGCAGCCCAGTCCAGTCTGCAGGGACCTCTTCTGCCCATGTTTCCGCTCAGATCTTTCCCCGTCTTTCCGCATATTCCCTGAGAATCTACAGACACCCTGACCCGGGGTGGACACGTGTTTTCTGCTTGTCTTCCAGAGCACGTCCGCTCACATCAGGGAGTTGCCGAGGAAGCTCTCCTGCTTGAGCCACGCTGGCGAGGGATCTCTCACTTCTCAGTGAGAAGCCACTTATCTGGGGTGACTGAAAGCAAGCCTGAGACCCAGGTCTGGAAGCTTTGCCTCCCTCTGGCTACTTCCGTGCTTGCCCGGGAGCGACCCAGAGCCTTGACACAGTGTCCTTGGGTTAATGTACTAACTAACTCCACTCCTTTTTCCCTTCTTCTTTGTAATCACCAGAGTGTGCAGTCACCCAAGACAGTCAGAAGAGAGGGAGAGGGAGGAAGCGCCTCCCAGCGGGGCTTGGTCGGGTTGCAATTCCTCTGCCTCCATTTCTCCACCCTGTCAGGGTTTTGCACACAGGCCTGGCGTGTTCTTCAAGGTGCTGGGCCTGGGATTTGAACCATGATCGACCACATGGGATCTAGCTCCCTCAACCACTGGGCTAGGGGTGGGCCCCCAACGCCACTGTTCACAGGTACCCAGGTGCTAAGGTCTCAAGACTGGAAATCAGGCCCCAGCCTTCAGACAGACCTTGCTGCAACCAACGACCTGCTCTGTATTTGTGGAGGCTCACACACACACTTGGCCAGGCACCAGACTGGGCTCTATGGAGACCTGGTTCAAGTCCCAGTTCAGCCAAACTGCCTACCATGTGGCCTCGGGCAAAATAAAAGCACAAACAGCCCTCCTGGACTGTTTCCACCAGAGCTTTTGTACCATGGAAAGACTAACAGGGTGAGAACCCATCGGGGCCACCCTGTGAATGTAAGGCTCTTGACCCTCCAGCAGCGGAGTCACCAGGACAGGTGGCTTCGGCTGCATGTCTGAGACCCACCCAGGCCCAGCCAGTGGCTGGAGGCAGGGCTGGGGACCTCATACTGAACCGTCTCCCAGGTGAGTCCCAGCTGCGAGGTCCCCTGCCCCCTCATCTCTGAGGAACTTCCACCCACGTTCTGCAAGTCTTAGAGCCCAGGCCCCCTCTGAAGCAGCCTGGGGTTTGGAAGGCCATGATTTGCTGGGGTCCCTCCTTCCCTTGGGCTCTCCAAGCCTGAGAGCAGGAAGCACCGGTTTCCTTACCCCACCCGGAGGAGGGGAGGACTGCGGGCTGGGCCAGCACAGACGGAGGGACGGCCAAAGAAGGGCTCCTGGCTGCCAGGGGAGTGCCTGCGTGTGGGCCCGCCAGCTCCTAGGCTGCCCTCTGTCACCCACAGTGGAGAGGGGGGCTGTGGGCTCTGGAAGACTGCTCCCAGCCGACGCCAGGCACGGTGGCTCCCATTCTGGCTTTCCGGACCCCAGGAAAATCCACACGCCACCTTTTTCAGGGCTCCTTAGGGTCTCTCCTTAGAGGGAAGTTCAGGACCCCAAAGAAAGGTAGAGACGCCAGTGGTCAATGGCATTGGGGTCTGGGAAATCTCCCCTCTTGCTTCCCCCTAGAGAGGTGAGGATTTGAACTGTCTTATGTCACCCTCCCTGCACAGGCGCATTCTCCTTCAGGGCCCAGTACCCAGACTGCAGAGTCCCAGCAGGAGTACGGCCCACAGGGAAACAAGGCTCAGGGAACGGTGGCCCTGGTCCTAGGTTCAGCACACGGCAGGACCCGCCCGAGTCCACCTCCGCGCCACTGTACCATCCAGGCGCGCAGTCTGCCTGGGCTGGTGGCTTGTGTGCCTGCTTCGGAGCGGGCGCCTGGGCTGCGTCCCAGACTCGCCGCAGACGTTGCCGCCCGGCTTTCCCCGCCGAGTCCCCTGGGTTCCGGCGCGTCCCCTGGGTCCCGGCGCTCTGGGCATAGCAGCTTAGCTCTGGGTTCCTGCTCCTCGCTCCTGCGTGGAGTCCTTCCAAGGATGCTGGAACCGAGCAGTTCCCCAGGTCTGCCTTCTGCACATTCCCTCCCCTCAGCCTTGCTGGGTGCCCTTGGCACGTGGCTGCCAGTCTCAGGGTATCGATTCTCAGACTGACTGGGCGCTGCAGAGTGGACGTTGGGCACCTACCGCGGTTCCCCGGAATCCCGCGCGCGGCAGGCGGCCTCTCCCTCCCGCTGGCTCTGGGCTTCA
>NW_006159657.1:1955399-1980038 GCF_000334495.1 Tupaia belangeri chinensis | reverse complement strand
TACCAACCTCCCCACCCACCCGCCCCTGCGGCCACTCCTTTTTCCTTTCACTTTCTCTCTGCACCACGGGGCTTGGGGCTAAACTGGGCAGTAAGTAGGCACCACGCCTATCCGTGCTGCGCCACCACGTGCTTTCTTGGAAGTGTCCATGTCGTACCTCAGCGCGTTAGGGCGCACCTGCAAGTCCAGCCAGCAGCTTGCAAAGGCCAGCTCTGCTGTCAGGGGAGAGAAGCCAGCAGGCTCTCGCCCTTGGCCTCGGCAGGTGATCTGTAAGTCTCAGCTTGCAGGGAGCTTGCCCTATTCCTGGGCCACTTTGTTTCTCTCCAGCTCAGCCAACCCTAAAAGTGGCAAACCACCTCCGGAGGGCACATGCACCCGGAGAACCACTGGCTGAGCCACTTACCCCTGGGGTACCCCCTTGGGAGGAAGAGAAAATCCCTCAGGACCTTCACTGTATGAAAAACCAGTTTCTACAACCTTGAGTCTCTGTCACCACGGCCCCGGTGGCTGTGGTCCTGCCTGTCCTCAGACAGAGGTCTAGACCCCTTGAGTCTCTGTCACCATGCCCCCTGATGGCTGCGGTCCTACCCTTACTCCACCCTCCCTCACAGAGATTCAGACCCCTGCTGTCCCATGGCTGTGTCCTTGAGAAGGTCACTTCTGCCTCTCTAGCCTGGAATTCATCTAGAACTGAGGGAATGGGCCACTGTGAACTCTGACCTCTACGTCCCCCTCAAACACTCCTCCCCAAACCTACTGCTGCATCTAACAGAGCTGGTGAGTGTGTCGTCCGTCTCTGGGTTAAGAGCAAGCCAAGCATTCTGGGGTTCCTCTGGGAAGAACGAGGACACCCCTTTGAATCACAGAACACCAACACCGTCCGGTTTCCGTCCTTGTGTGACGGCACTGCACTCACCAGGCATGCTGATCCCTCACCGTCTACACTACCAACTAGGCTTTTCCTTTTCACCCATTTTACAGTTGGGGAAAACCGAGGCTCGGAGGGGTTAGCAGCACACACAGGTGCACACCACACCCGGCCGGCAGTGTGCTGGGAGCCGACCTGCAGGCTGCCTTCAGAGCTGCCGCTGGATGTCCTTGTGTTCTCTTACCATCTGTCCCCGTCCCCGACTTCTCTCAAACACCATTCAAACACCCAGTGCCCTGGTACCCCACCAACAGCTGCACCACCAGGCCGACTCCAGTCCTGGTGTCCTGCTCTCTGGGGAATGTAGTGGCATGTGACAGAGGTCCCATACGACGGGAGACGCCCTCCAGCATGTACCCAGATACGGAGGTGGCAGGGAGAGAAACTCGTGGTTGGCCAAGCCAGGCCAGCAGTGCTGAGTTCTAAAGACATACCCCCTGGAAACCTGGCTTCTAGAAGCCTTCAGTTCAATGGAGCGCTCACATTCGCTCCTGGCTGAGCGAATGTCCCTGAAGTGGAAGAAACTAGACACTCTCCCCATAGCTTACCCCAGCAAGACACAAACCCCTCTGCCCAGCCCCGTCCCCAACTCGGTGTCTCTCATTGTCTGTGATATGAGGACCAGCTGAGACTTCACTCTAAGTCAAGATGCATTTTCAGCCTCAACTTCCTCCACTCCTTCTTACCTGGGGGCTCTGACAGGTGTGACCCTGCAGCACGTGACGCCAGGCAACGCATGGTGTGGGCAGTTCAGCGGGGCAGCAGCTCCCAGGTTCTGGCAGCTTCTCCTGGTGCCCTCAGCCTCGCCAAGGATGCCTTTGGGTGTCCAGCTCAGAAACGGGCAGCTCATTGCTAGCGGGTTGCCGTTCACTGATCCCGGGCCCCAGCCCGCCAAACTAAGCCAGCATGCAAAGGAAGCAAGTAAGGGACCGACGGAAAACTCCCCTGACACGGTGGCCCAGAGCTGTCAGATGTACTGTTTCTGGTCACCCTCGAATTTGCTCACACTCCCTTACACCTGCCTCTGATGTCTCTCAGTTCCTTACTATGAGCCAAATTGGTGACCACAGAAGGTTGCCAGCTGTCTGTTGGAGGGACCTTCAACACTCTCATTCTGAAGACGACCACGGTGAAGCTGCTTTGGTGCCAGCCGCCAATATCTGCCATCCTCTGCGGAGTGGGGCCGTATCACAGACCCCAAATGCCTAGAGCTTCTGCTGGAGATGGGCAGACCCCCCGACTCCACTTCCCTTCGCCCCATTGCCCTGAACTTCCCCAGAGATCATGAGTGCCCCACTTTCTTTTTTAAAATTTTTTAGTAGTTTTTGCTACAAGGCACATGTGCTCACTAGAGAGACAGAGGGAAAGTGAGAAATCTCTTCTCCACTCTCTTCTCAGGATCTTGGGCACTCATGCACATGAACTTGGCATGATTTTCAAGCTGCCAGATCTGGGACTCGAACCGTAGTTGGCAACACAGGAGTCCAGCACCTTAACCTCCACACCACCTGCTGGCCCTGCCCCACCCTCACTTTTATTCCAAGACATTAGACTGAGACATAAATGATACACAGAAGAGTGTTACCCCAAACTTGGCACACTTACAGGATGGTTTGGGGTGTGATCACTGATGCATAGCGAGGTGGCAGTGTCGTTGCCAGCCTCTGCCCGTCCTCCTGATGGCATCCAGAGGAAGCCTCGGTTTGGTGCTACTAGCATCTCTTCTCACGCAGGGTCTCTGCACTCCTTAGCCTCAGCGCCCTCTGTGGTCCACAGTGTCTGGCTGGATCCACAGGGGTCCCGCTGCTCTGCCTTCCCCTACCAGTTCCCCTCTGGAATGCTTCGGGCATTCTTGTTCATTTGTGGTGCAACTTTCTTTTGAAAAAGAAAGTCGAATGAAAAAGGTGAGTGGTTAAAAATAATAATAATAATAATAATAATAGCATGAGTGGATTGAGAAAAGGCAGACTGGTGGAGGGGGTACTGAAATGAATGAAGGCGAGAAACAACGCCCATGAGCTGTGTGTGTTTTTGCTGAACCAACCCTGGACTGGGAGCCTGGAGAGCTGGTGGTTGTGAGCAGAGGTGTGACCTTAGAGCCTTGCTTCTCCTCTGTAGGCCTCAGTTTCTCCAGGTGTGAAATGAGGATACTGCCCGTCTTGGTATGGTGATTATCTGAGGCAGTTATTATTTTAGAAGTCCCAGGGGAACGTCAGTGAATGAACGACATAGAAGTGCTAAGAGTCCATGCAAAACAGAGCTTGCTTTGTTAGGCTAAGGAAAGATGAATTTTACAAATTCCAAGTGCTATTCTCCTGTGACCTGGTAGGGGAGGCACGCCTGGCTGCTCAGCTGTCCCATGGGGGTCCCTTCCTGCTCTCAGGGGCAGCTGGCTCTGTCCCCACCCCACTCCCAGCCCCATGGCCAAGGCAGCTGCATCCCCGGGCAGAGCTGGGAATGAGAACCAGCCAGGCCTGGGGTGCACCTGCCTGGACACTGTTAGCATCTCTCATCTGGACGACAGCAGCTTTCTGCTTCTGGTCTCTGTGTTCTCCCTGGCCCCCTCCACACCCACACTCCTCTCTGTGGGTCCAGGTCTGACTGTGCTGTGTCCACACAGAAGGCCAGGGTGGCCATGTGTGCGGCTCAGCAGGAGCACATGGACAGAATACAGGGAGGGACAGGGCAGAAAGGCCGGAGGTGGGCAGCCATGGTACCAGCCAGGAGCAGATGGGGGCTGGGATTTCTGCAGAGGCAAGTGGGGTGGAGGGCTAAGTCACAGGGCAACCTGCAGGCTGAGTGAGTGGGGGCAGAGAGGGAAGGAAGGGTTAAGGACACCGTCTGTATACCTGTTGACGTTCCTCTTTTTTGGAGAGGTTTTTGCTATAGGGCACGTGCCCTCGCCAGACAGAGAGAGACAGAGAAAGAGAAATCACCCCCCAGGGGGGATGGTCACGCCGCAATCCCTTCTCCTTCATTCTCCTCTCGGGATCTTGGGCACGCACGCACATGCGCCCAGGGTGAGTTTGAAGCCACCGGGTCCGGGACGTGAACCGTGGTCGACTACATGGGAGTACAGCGACATAGTCTTTACGCTAACTGCTGGTCCCTGATGTTCCTCTTTTTAGTTAAGTTTTTTGTTTGTTTGTTTGTTTTTCATTTTTGCCATAGGGTACATGTGCTTGTCAGAGAGAGATAGAAAAAGTGTGTGTGGGGGCGATAAGAAACCACCCCCCCAGGGGGGATAGCCAGGCCTCAATCCCATCTCCATTCTCCTCTGGGCATTTTGGGGATACAGGTACCCAGCGTGTTTTCAGGCCTCTAGGCCCAGGACTCAAACCGCGCAGTTGGTCATGTGGGATCTAGCACTTTTACCACCATGCCACCTGCTGGCTCCAATTGTTGATGCTCCTCTTAAAAACTCCAGAATGGACCAGCAGGTGGCGTGGTGGTTAAGGTGCTAGACACTCCCACATGGCTGGCCATGGTTCAAGTCCTGGACCTAGTGGTTTGGTTTCTCACTTTCCCTATTTTTCTGTGTGTCTCTCTCTGGTCAAATTAAAATAAATGAATGAATAAATTAAAAATTAAATAAAATATTTAAAACAGCAGCAACAACAAAATGGGATGACCATTCTGAGCCCAGGCCTGCCTGGGATAAAGTCAGTTCTTTCCTGACCAAGGGTCTCTTTCAGTGCTGTTGAAGGATCTGAATTTTTTGTCTGAAGTCAGGATCTGGGATGACAGTGACTACCAGCAACCAGTAGAAACATGTTAAACTTGCCCTTTGGGCGACCAGCAGATGGATTAATGTCGCTGGATTAGTGTCCCACGTAGTCAACCACAGTTCGGGTCCTGGACTCGGTGGCTTAAATTCATGCCGGGCGCGTGTGCGTGTGTGCCCAAGATCCTGAGAGGAGAATGGAGGAGAAGGGATTGCGGTGTGGCCATCCCCACCAGGGGGTGATTTCTCGCTTTCTATCTCTCTGACTCTCCCTATCTTTCTGGTGGGTGCACACGCCCTATAGCAAAATCCTCTCAAAAACAAAAACAAAAACTTGCCCTTCAGGAGTCCCCTACCCAGACCCAGGGAGAAATGAGGAGGGAATGGATCTTTCAGGAAAAGAATCACATCCCAGAAATCTTGCCAGTCCTTTCCCCAGTCTCCAAAACACCCTGCAAGGTCTGACTGTGGCACCTTTGCCCACGTGGAGGGACTGTCCCCCTGCCTTCTCCCTGTGGGTCCATATCTTGGCCATCCTTAGAGAACGAGTTCCCACCCTCCCTACCCTTCCAGTTAACAATAATCTTCTACCTCATTCACTTTTAAACTTGTCACATTATTTGGCAAATAAATCATCAACTTCCTGTTTTATAAATATAGCTCCTGCTGGCTTGGACCAGACCTTGGAGCTGTTCATGTCAGGGACCAGGTCTGTTAGGTTCTTTTAAAAAAAAAAAATTTTTTTTTTCCATTTTGCCGGATGCACACGCTCACCAGAGAGAGACAGAGGGTGAGGAAGAGGGAGAAAATGGCCCCCATGGGGTATGGGCATGCCACAACCTCTTCTCCATTTCTTCATCCTGTCAGGACTGGGGAGCACGCACACACAAGTGCCTGGCATGTTTTTGAAGCTGCGGGGGCCAGGATTCAAACAGCATGGTTAACCATGTGGGATCCAACTCCCTTACCCACCAGGCCACAGGACTGGCCCCTGTTACGTTCTCCCACTCAGGCAGAGCCGCACGGAACTGAGTAGAGACACGGTCCTGCAAGGCCGGTGCAGTCAGGGGTGGGGGGCTGTGGGCTGAGCGACAAAGGCAGCCTCAAGTTCCAAAGGCATGAAGACTCCTGCCTCCCGGTTGCAAGAGCCTTGTCTTGCTCTGCACTCTGCTGCTCTGCCGTCATCCCAGTGGGTGCTAAATAAGGTGTCTAAGGAGGTGGGAAGGAAAGAGGCAAGAAAGAAAGAGGGGCGGGAGAGTAGATAGGATGAAGCTGACACATATCCAAGTTGGGGAGATAGGGGGGAGGCGTAAGGAAAGGCAGGCCTGGTGGGCGGATACAAGTGGGCCTATTGGTAAGGAAGTGGTAGGTAAGTTGATGCATGAACACAGAAGTGGCTAGCTAAGTAGGTGTGGCTAGATGGTAGGGATCCTTTGATCCCACTTGAGTGGGAGGGTAGAGGAGCAGGTTAGCTGGAGGCAGGCAGGCAGGTGGACGGGCAGAGAGAGAACAGGCAGTGTGTAAGGACACAGGTGAGCTGCTCAAGGTAACTGCAACAGAGAACAGGAACTGCCCTCAGCTGGCCGGGCATCAGACTTGGAGGCAGGTGGAGTATGGGCCAGGCTGGCCCTGGGGAAGCCCACAGGAAAGTGCCAGCTTCCAGGCGCAGGTGCTGGCCCTCCTGCGGCTCCTGGGGATGCGGGTGCCGGGGTCTGCCTGGCTGGGAAGCAGTCCCAGGTGAGAGGATGAGAACCTTCCCCGCCAGCCCATCGCCTCCCAGAGTCAGGGCAGGGGCTGGTTCTTGGGAGTAGAATCCTGGAAGGAGTGGGTGGAGGGTGCCGCTCTGGCCTCCATCCTAAGGACCAAATGAGGAAGGAGATGAGTCCCCTCCTTTCTAATCAGTCAGGCAACATCCTAGAATGAGCCTTGTGCGACAGTTCCTAGAGCAGAGTCCTCCTGGACCAAAACACCCACGTGCTGAAAACTTAGAGGACCAGGCAGTGGGGCAGCAGTAACACAACTAGGCCCACATGGGAAAGGTCCTGGGTTCACGCCCTGGGACCTCCTTGAGCACAATGAGTGCCTGTGTGGGCGCCCATGACTGGAGCTGGCTGAGACTGAGGGAGGATCACGGCGTGAAGACCCTTTGGGGGAGGTTTGCATTCTCTCTCTCTCAGAAGAAGTAAATGAATAAACTTAAAAAAATACTTAGAACAGACACAACAAGTGAGATAGAGCTACAGAAGACAAGAAAATATAAAACCCTGGTAGCGTGTCCTTGGCCTTTGAGAAGGCAGGGAGGGTGCCACCGGCAGACCTGAGCCAGCTGGGGCTTGCTCCCTTGCGGTCAGCCCTGCCCACGCCAGGCTTGCGACTGCCCTGAACTCCAGCCTCGGGGCTGCTGAGTCACAGCGAGCTTCCTCTTGCCAGGAATGTCTGTGCCTTATGTTAGACGGTGCCCCCAGCTCTGGGAACAGCGGTGCTGAGTATGAAGATCATCTCATTTTACAGAACTGAAAACTAAGGCCCACGGGGATCCCGGAAGTGCTCCAAATCAAATGCCTTGGAATCGAGGTGCCAGGACTGGCACTCAGGCCGTCCGAGGACCCAGCCGAGGTGTTGATTCAATGTGCCAGCCTGAGGGCAGGCCACGCTGCCTCTCTGCTCAGACATGCGCAGTGCCCACACCCAGCACTGCGTCTCACGTGACGTGGATGTCCACAAAGTATGTGAGGCCCTCAGCGGCATTACAGAAATGATTGTTTTCTCGGCATTTGGAGCCCTGGTTTCTCTCCCCCTGTCCGATTCTGCTGTCCTCCGGAGAGCTGTCCGGTGTGTACCAGTGCCACCTAATGCCAGGCACCGCCTTAGACGGCTTCCCAGCTCCCATCTCACCCCGTGCTCACTGTAGCCCCGAGAGGTACATGTGTATTATCCCTCCCGGCTTCAAGTTGGAGAAACAGAGGCTCAGAGCGGCCGTCATGTGTTCAAAGTCACATAGTTTGTACGTAGTGAAGCGGTCCAGCGTCCAGCCTGGTCCTTTCTCCATCACCACCACTCCAGCTCTCCCTTCTCCGGTTTCTGATCGCCTTTCCGGTGTTGTCCCCATCCTGAAAGATGCCAGCCTGAACTTCACTTTGATCCCCTTTGGGGCTACCAAGTTCCTCAGGACAAGGATGCTAGGCCTTGTCTCAGGCCTCACCCAGGCTTCCCTGGGCTGGATGCATGGCCGCTCCCACTGGGGGTGGAGCCGGCCCTGAAGCACAGCCTGGAGCAGGTGCCTGCAGACCTGCCGCGAAGGCCTCGCTGCACCTGAAGTGCCTTCTGAGTCATCGGGCTGGTTTCAGTTTGAGGACTGCAACCTGCTTTTGGTAGATTTACGGTATCCCCTCGAGCTGCTTGGAGAGGAAGCCAAGCAGAAAGCACTGCAATTGGCCCGAACTCTGGAGACCTCCTAGGCCCTCTCCCTAGACCGTGACTGAGGCAAATCACCAAACTTCTCTGTGCCTCAGTTTACTCATTGTAAAGTGGAAATAATGGCAGCACATGAACCATCCCTTCATCCACTCATCCGCCTGCCCTCCAGACACCCTCTCGCCAGACACCCATCCACTTGGTCAACATCCAGCAAACGCATATTGCACGCCGGCCCTGTGCTCAGGCTCTGTGCCGGGCATTTGAGATCGTCATGACTAGACCATCGACCATATCCAGCGGGAGAGTCTGTCAACACAGTACATATCATACAGAAATAAAATAAATAGAATGTGAAAAAAAAAAATCAGTCCGGGGGGCTCAGAGGGGGGAGGGGGAGTCGCAATTCTAAATGGAATGGGCAGGGTAGGCTGTCGATAGGTGCCATGGAGCAGAGTCGAAGGATATTAGGAGGTCGGCCAGGAGGCTCCCCAAAGAAGGGTGTTCCAGATGGTGGGAACAGCACGTGCAAAGGTCCTGAGGCAGAGAGCATGCCAGGCAAGTCCAGGGAACAGCGAGGGTGTCAGTGTGGCTGGAGATGACCAAGGCCGAGACACAGCCGATGAGAGCAGTAACTGCTAAGGGCCCATTGTGAAGGGCCAGACTTGGGTTTGGCTTTTCCTCTGAGTGACAAAGGGCCAAGCAGAGGGCCAAGATCAATGCAGGGAGGTGGACAGAGAAGGCTACAGAAACCCAGCCCCACACAGAGGATTTCCTCTTCTGAACCCCCACTGAAACTAGTCAGTGTCCTTTGTTGACAAACCACACAATTCTCTTTCCTAGTTCTCCTTCTAGGGGCCGCTCTGGCCCCTTGCACGGCAGCAGCACCGTCCTGGGTCCAGCCTCACAGCCCTGGAGCGGGCTGACCCAGGGGCAGGAAGGCGGAGCTGGCCAAGGAGGCCGTCTGCCTACTCTGTGTCCTAGAGCCCTGAAGACCACACTGCTCTGAGCCCAGTTCCACTTTTTGAAGTCACATGGGATCAGAAATAAAAATATTACACCCCCAGGGAGGAAACAGAGTTAAATAACAGGAACCAGCACTCTCAGAAAGAGGGGAGCTGTGGCTGAGGTGTTGGGCAGCAGCCGTGTGAAGTGGGGGCTGTCGGGGTGAGAGGGAGACCCTGCCTTCTCCCCCAGGTTGGCACCAGCACTCTCGTTACAACTGCCCTGACTACTTTCACTCCCTTCGAGAAGCCGAGGAAGACGATTCAGGTGGTAAAGATACCACTACCCTGAGTATTTACCATTAGGAGGGAGAGAATGAGACGCGTGCTGGAGAGACGGATGACAACCACCTGGGCAAGAGTTGAACCACGAGAGGCGCCTACCCCTATAGACTGTGTCTTGGCAGAGGGCTCGGAGAATGGCAACACTGCCTGGCACCCAAGGCAAAGCCAGCTCGAGGTGCTATTCCCCCTCAGGGCCGTCTACACATCCATCCCTCACCATTTTCCACGTGACGGACCTAGACCGGCGGGGTCACCTCTGGGCACTCTGTTTTCTCCTTACTATTTTTCTTTTCTTTCTTTTCTTTTTTTAGAGTCTGAGTCTCATTGAGTTGCCCAGGCTGGCCTTGAACCCCAGATCCTGCTGCCTCAACTTCCCAAGTAGCTAGGATTACAGGTACACATCACTGTGCCTAGTTCTGGTTTTCTTCTTTGTGTGCTGAAAAAGAATGGAGAGGGGCCAGCAGTTGGTGTAATGGCTATGTCGCTGGACTCCCATGTAGTTGACCGTGGATCGAGTCCTGGACCTGGTGGCTTAGAACCCATGCCCGGCACATGTGCCCAAGATCCCGAGAGGAGAATGGAGGAGAAGGGATTGCGGCATGGCCATCCCCCCTGGGGGGTGATTTCTTGCTTTCTGTCTTGCTGGCGAGCACAAGCGCCCTATAGTAAAAAACTCTCAAAAAAAAAAAAATGGGCAACATCAGAGGGTTCAGGCTCGAAGGGAGAACTGATTAAGAGGGTGCAGGCCTGTGCCCGGGCTGCACCTGTCACACTGTAACTCCTCGAGAAAGGTTAGTCGTGTTATGGTGTTAAGTGTCCGAGTGGCTGCAGAACCCTAACAGGACCAGGGGCTAGAGTTCTTTCCAAGGCAGAAACCCAGACAGGCTCTGATTCGCATTGAGGAGCCAGAACAACCACGTGCCTTTAAAAGCAAATTGCCGCAGAGGGAGGACCTATTTGTAACTGGGAAGGACGATCTCGAAGGTGGGAGAAGCCAAAGATGCAGGTGGATACGGAGTGAGGTGCAGGCTCATTTTCTGACCTAAGATGTCTAAGTGTCATCCGAAATCTCAAAGAAGACACTCATTCTCCCTCTCCCGGTGAGCTGGTTCTAGTCTCTGTCATGTTTTCTTTTCCCATCCTTTTCTTCTTTCTCACCCTCTTTCCACTGTCCTGTCCTTTCTCCCACCCTCCTTCTATAGGTCTCTATCCGTTTCTCTCTCTGTCTCTCAGTTTCTCTCTGTATCACACAGGCACATACCAGTGCACACACACAGACTGGGACATGCACGTGCACTCATAGTTATGTGCACACAAGTGCACACATGCACACATATTGTGCACAATGCACATGTACATGCACACAGTGTCTTCCGCTTGCTAGCTCTACGTCTGGCCCCTCTCTTCTACAGCACCCCATTTCTTTATTTCTGACTCACACTGATTGTGCCTGCATCTGTCTTCTCCCGCTTGAAGGCAGGGGCTGGTCTCTCTGTCCAGGCACCCAGTGCAGCAAGTGGACAGGGTTCAGGGAGTGAACCAGGCAGGCACTTGGCTGCATGCCCCCAGGAGGGCTTTCTTTTAAGCAACGTGTGAGTCACATTGTATGTCTCCAGCATCCCCAGCACCAGAGACAGAGTTTCCAAGTCCTCACTGCTCCTGCCAGCTCACCCGATGCCCCGATTCTGGTTTGCCTTCCTCTGTATTTCCCTTTCAGAAAGGAGGCAAAAGCCTTGAGCTGCCTTACACCATAGATTCTTGAGTAAGAGACATGCCAACTTACCACCAAGATCCCATTGGCCTGGGCTCCTCTCAGCCGCTGGGGACTGCAGCTCATCCCAGGCCCACCCCAAGAGGTCCAAGTCCAGGTTTCCTTTCTCCAGCAGGGTCAAGGAGATCTTCCTGGCCAGAGCCTCGCCATCAGGTTCCTGGAGCAGGGCACAGTGGTACTCCCTGGACAGCAGCTCCTCCTCTAGCAGGTTGTCCAGGAGGGCCTGCACCTGGCTTGGCTGATGGCTGGAGAGTAATACCCGGACCTGGGTCAGGATGGTCTGGAAGTGGTTCATGGCAGCCTTGGTGGCAGGTCACCACCCAGGCCAGAGCCTGGGATCTTGCTCACCAAGCCTGCAGCATCCAAAACATGAAGTGAAAACCAGGACGAGAGAACCTCTGCAGTTATTCCTACTTAGGAAGATTTCCTCATTTGCGACGTAGACTGGGTGGCTGGTGAACTGGCGGAAGCGGGCTCAGGCTGATTCAGAACCCCCAATGAGCACCGGTACCATCCGTGTAAGAGTGCCAGGGATGCCCCGTGCTGTTCCGTGTGATTCAGGCCGGTGTTTACTGCGAGGAAGGGGAGGTGCTCTGTAGAGGACCTGCAAAGGAATAGATCCTTTCAGCTGCCTTCTCCTAATGAGGAGGCATTGTGGAGGAGAGGTGAAGCAGGTGGGTCTGAAACCAACCTGAGTTTTTGCCACTTACGTAAATTTGGGCGATTTTCTTACCGTTTTCAGTCTCCACTTCTCCATCTGAAAAGGTAGTGATGACCTCATCAGAGGTAAATGAGAATGAGATATATTGAGCATCTATTAAAATATGATAATGCTTCAGTAAATATGAACCACTGATTGTATTTTTATTGATTAATCAGCAAACAATTCCATCATCGTGAGCTTACCATCAATAAACCTCAGTCTATTCCTCTGCAAAATCTCTCAATCAAAGAAATCCAGTATCATCGAGCCGTCCTAAGGATTCAGAGAGACAATGCATTTCAGGCCTGGTAAGCACTTGATGAATATTGGCTATTTACTAATATTGTTCCCAATTTACAAATGCAGCAAACAGAGGATTCGTGCTGGAGTCAATGTGTTTTAGGATTCTAAAAATACCCAACCCCAAAACAAAATAAAACAAACAAACAAACAAACAAAAAACAACTCATAGCCGATTGCTCTCTCTGCCCATTCCGGAACATGCTGTGTCCTTTCCTCTCTCAGCCTCAACTTTACCATCTCTCAATTGGGGCTATTTGCATTATTTTTTGAAATGAGCCATGATTTCCATTTCTCACACTGCTGAGTAGCTTCTACATGACTAACTCTACCACAGATTACAACTCTAAGCTCTAGGAAGATGAAGAACAACCACCCGAAGGCAGCAGAGAGTGACAGAGCAGGCAGGTACTGGAAGAGAGTTGATCTGTGGAAAATGAAAATACCACTGCTGGTTTTCTCGGTGCGTGAGTTTAGCCTAAAATCGATTAAATAAACAAACAAAAAGCAAGTTTTACTGCTCTGAATAACCAAAGAACAGAAATTGGGGCAAAATTAGCTGCTGGAAAGTGGGGGTAGGGACCAGCAGTTAGCTTAATGGCTATGTCACTGGACTCCCATGTAGTCAACCACGGTTCGAGTTTCAGACTCGGGGGTTTAAACTCACACCAGGCGCATGTGTGTCGTGCCCAAGATCCTGAGAGGAGAATGGAGGAGAAAGGATTGCGGCTTGGCCATCCCCTCGGTGGGTGATTTCTCGCTTTCTGTCTCTCTGTCTCCCTCTGTTTGTCTGGCAAGAGCATGTGCCCTATACCACCCCCCCCAAAAAAAAAAAACTCTCAAAAAAAAAAAGAAAGAAAGAAAGTGAGGGTAGAAATCCGAGAGAGGAGAGAGACAGATTCTGAGTACAAACGGCCACATATCTGCTGATTGTGAAGCACATAGCACTCATGGGGCGTATTCCATGCCCTTCAGCCTGCGCTGCCTCCTGCTCCTCCTCCTCCTCCTCCTTTACTTATGAAGTTTACGATGAATTGACATTTGAACAAAAACCTAGTCTAGGAGTGGAGTAGGAGACTTTGCATTTGATTCCTGCCAAGTCATGTTCCTGTTATACCAACAAAACCAGAAATAGGAATACTGTTCAGGTTACAATGGGATCCAGAGTGCTTATAACATACTCATAAAGTCTAGTATGCAATCCAAACTTACCTAGTGGATGCAGAACAGAAAAGGTGACCCATTCTCAAGAGAGAAAGAATTGGCCCCAAGATGATCTAGATTTTGAAATGATCAGACAATGATTTTTAAGACAATTATTATAATGAAGATGACGTAAGAAGATGTAAAGGAAAATATACCCACAAAAATGAAAAGAGAGAAAATTTCAGCAAAAAATAGAAACTATTATAAAATAATCAAATGAAAATGATCAAAGTAAAGATGACAATACATAAATTTTAAAATGTCGCTCTTTGGTCTCAGCCACAGAAGCGAGATGACGAAGGGAACGTCATCGTTTGGGAAGCGTCGCAATAAGACGCACACGTTGTGCCGCCGCTGTGGTTCTAAGGCCTGTCACCTTCAGAAGTCGGCCTGTGGCAAATGTGGCTACCCTGCTAAGCGCAAGAGAAAGTCTAACTGGAGTGCCAGGGCTAAGAGACGCAATACACTGGGACTGGTCGAATGAGGCACCTAAAAATTGTATATCGCAGATTCAGGCATGGTTTCCGTGAAGGAACAACACCCAAACCCAAGAGAGCAACTGTTTCGGCATCCAGTTCATCTTAAGGATTTCAACGATTAGTCAGGCAATAAATGTTGGCGGTTAAAAAAAAAAATCATTGAATGAAGTTAACAGCAGAATAGAAATGATATGATTTTAAGATGAAACAATAGAAATGATTAAACTTGAAAAAGAGAGAAAAAGATTTTAGAAAAGACCTTCAAATATCTATGGGACAATATCCAAAGGTTCCCTTTATACATATATGTAGTCACAGAAGGAAGAGAGAGAGGACGGAGAAGAAAAAATATTTGAAGGAATAATAGCCAAAGTCTTTCCAGATTTGTAGGGAAGAGTACAGATTTGAGAAGCTCAGCAAATCTAAGCAGAATTAACACAAGAAAACCCTTCACAGGTGCAGAATAGCCGAACCATTAAAAACCAAAAATAAGAAGAAAGCCATGAAAGCAGCCAGATACGCAACACATTACACATGAGAGAACATTTAAATGACCACTGACTTTTCATTAGAAACCACGGACCATGGGACCAGCAGTTAGCATAATGGCCACGTCGCTGGACTCCCTTGTAGTCGACCACAGTTCGAGTCCCAGACCCACTGGCTTAAACTCACGCTGGGTATGTGTGCGTGCGTGTCCAAGATCCCAAGAGGAGAAAGGAGGAGAAGGGATTGCGGAGTGGTCATCCCCCCGGGGGGGGGGGGGATTTCCCACTTTCTGTCTGTCTCTCTGTCTTTCTGGCGAGCGCATGCGCCCTATAACAAAAACCTCTCAAAAAAAAAAGAAACCACAGACCAGAAGACAGTGGAGTGGTATCTTGAAAGAGGTGAGATGAAAGAAAAGAACTTGAAGCGGAGTTCTATATCCAAAGAAAATATCCTTCAAGAAGGCAGAAAAAAATACATATTTTCAGATAAAAGAAAACTCAAAGAATCTGCTGCAACAGGTGTGCACTAAATGAAATGCTAAGGTAAGCTCTTTAGGTAGAAGGAAAATGATAAAAACTCAGATCTACAGTGAAGACTGAAGAGTATCAGAAACGGTAAATACCTGGGTAAATATAAAAGACTTATTTTTTCTTTATTTAGAACACATAAGACTAAAAAAATTAGAGTATTTCTTATGACTTGGAGATACATATAGATAAAATACGTATAATGACTATAGCATAAAAATGGTGGGGCAGGACCAGCAGGTAGTGTGGTAGTTAAGGCACTGGATTCCCACATGGCTGACCACAGTTCGCGTCCCAGACTGGTAGCTAGATAAATCATAACGAATAAATAAATGTTTTTTAAAAATTTGGTGGCATGGGAACCAGCAGTTAGCGTAATGGCTATGTCGCTGGACTCTCACGTAGTCACCCGCGGTTCACGTCCTGGGCCTGGTGGCTTAAAACTCACGCCGGGCGTGTGTGCATGCGTGCCCAAGATCCCGAGAGGAGAATGGAGGAGAAGGGATTGCGGCGTGACCATCCCCCCTGGGGGGTGATTTCTCGCTTTCTGTCTCTCTGTCTCTTTTTTTTTGGGCGAGCCAATGGCCCCTATAAGAAAAACCTCCCAAAAAAAAAAAAAAAAAAAAAAAAAATGGTGGCATGGTCATTGGACCTATACAGTTGTACAACTTCTATACTTTATGTCAAGTGGCACGATATAACTTCTATGTAGATTGGGAGAAGAGAAGAATGTATATTACAACCCCTGGAACAACCACTACAATGTAATACAAAAAGGTAGAGCTTAAAAGCAATTAGAAATTAATGCAGAATTTTAAATGAGATGGACTCTTTTTTTAAGGTTTCTTTTTTTTCTATAGGGCACATGCACTCCCCAGAGAGAGACAGAGAGAGAGGGACGGAAAGCAAGGAAGCGCCCCCTCAGGGAAAGGCCACACTGCAATCCCTTCTCTTCCACTCTTCCCCTGGGACCTTGGGCGAGTGTGCGCACACACACATGTTCCCGGCATGTTTTTCAAGCCACCTGGTACCCAGTCGGCCACGTGGGGTCCATGCCCTAACCTCCATGCCACCAGCTGGCCCCAAGATGGACTCAACTCCAGTTTAAATAAGCACCTCAGCAAGATCATGGCACTATAAACTCTCACTCAGTAAAGTATTTCTGGTTTTCCGCAGCCAGAGATGTTAATGTAAATATCACTGCTGGAGCAACAAATGATCTTTTTTGTTTGTTTGTTTGCCTTGTTTAGGTCTTAGCCATAGGGCACATGTACTCACTGGAGAGAGACAGAGAGAGGGAAAAAGAGAAATCACCCCTTCCCCCCCAAGGGAGATCACAATCTCTTCTCTTCTATTCTTCTCTCAGGATCTTAGGCATGCACACACACATACCCTGGTGTGATTTTCAAACTCTCAGGTCTGGGCCACAGTCCGTCGGCCACAGTCGGCCACGTGGGAGTCCAGTGCCTTCACCACCAGCCACCTGCTGGCCCCCGAATGGTAAATTTTGAAAAATCAATAAAAATTGCACAGATCTCAGGCATTTAAGGTCTTACTTCACAGGAGAAGCCCATTCTTGCAGACAGGATATTTTAAAAGATTCCTTTGTACAAATGGCACTATCGAGAAGAGTTTCATATCACAGATTGAGACTTTACATTGTTGTATGTCTCTTCTTGTGACAGGAGCTTAAGGTGGATGCTCATGCAAATGTCCCGAACCTCACCAGCAGTAGGGTTCTAATGCAGAACAGTGTCTGCTTTGCTGCATCTGGAGCAGGCACTTTCTCACCCTGCCCCTTTTTCTCCTCCTGGGTTATCTTTCCCCATCGGTTAGCAATGCCGTCAGTTACCCTGAGAGGAAAAGAGAAGGCTCGAGGTACCTAAAACTTAGAAGTTAGGGAAGAAGGGTCCAAAAGGGAATTTAAAGTACGGGAGTAAGTGGCATTATAATCTTCAGACGAGGCCATGAAGAGGGCGTGCGCCACTCAGAGAGAAGGAAGTTACGCTCCTCAGTACTTGGGAGAGAGGATCAGGCCGTGAGGATCCATCTCCAAGCATCCAAAGGGGGTCTGTGGACCAGGCCACGAAACTCTGTCACCACGCATCCCAGGTTGGGAATCAGGACCAGGTCAGGGGACTTTATCAAGAAGCACCCCAGGATGGGCATGTGGACCAGGTCAGGGAAATCCATCGCCGAGCTTCCCAAAGTGGGCATGATTAATGATGAAACGCCAAGCATTGGCTGCCCAGAACCAGAAATAAGGCTCAGTTCTCCTAATCACTTGTAACGCTACCTTCCTCTTTCCTATTAATCTAGCCACCAGCCTGTCATGTGCTTAGTCAGGAAAACCTAAGTGCCAACCTCACTTGGCCACTGACTCACTGTGCCCCCACAGCAAGACACTTCCTACCTTTGGACCACAATTTCGTCACCTGTGAAACATGTATTTCATGATCCCCAACAAGTCTTTCAGTTCTCAAGAGCCATAGTTGTCAGGAGCTGCAGAAACTGGTCATAGAGTTCAACAAATTCCCCTGCAGTGAATGACCAGGGTGATGTTCTGCATGTCTTTGGCTACTCGGGTCCCCCATGTGAGTTTTCCCCTTCATAATCACCTGCAATCTGTACTATTATTTACCTAATATTTTGCTTTAGCCTGGCTTATTTATTTTATTGATTATAATTTTTAATTTGCTAGAGAGCACCTGTGCTTGCCAGAGAGAGGGTGAAGGGGAGAAAGCGCCCTCCCATAAGGAATGATCACGCCCCAAGGCCCTTTCTTCCATCTCTCCCTGCTTTCGGGATTTGGGGCCTACATGCACACATGCTCGACATGTTTCTCAAGCTGCTGGGTCTGGGACTTGAACTATGCAGTTGGCCAAGCAGGATCCAGGTCCTTAGCCATCAGGCCACTTGCTGATCCTTATTTAATTCATTTCAAAAGGAAGTTTCATATCTTTATCACAGTTGGAAAGTCCATATCGCTTGTACCAGAATGGGAGGTAACCATAGCCAACGTGCACGTGGAATGCAAGATGATAATACGAAAGTTTAGATCTCCGTTTGTTCACATTTCTGATTCTGAGGTGTGCTCTCTGGGTGACAAGGCGCAGTTAGCAAGTGCTGGGAAGGTACCAAAGACCAAGCTGAAGCTCTCCTGCATCAGCAGTTACGTAAACATTGTAAGGATATTAAAAGAATGGGAACTCTCCTCTGCTGGAGAGCTTGTGCAATGGCGCAATCACTGAGGGTAGCAATTCGGCAGTGACTACTGCCTGGTTACATGGTACCCAGGACTTCCACATCTCAGCGTATACTCCAGGGAGCCTCTTACACATATGCACTAGGACACCTGACACAGCTTTACCTGCGATAGCAACAATCGGAAATGAAAATCCACACAAGAACAGATATGAACGGGCCGGGCTAGGTCGTGCAGTCCACAGCATGCTGGACCACGGAGCTGGAAGCTACATGGCCAGCCACACGTCTGGATTCCCAGCTGACCTGCACACACGTTGCGGGCCGGGAAAAGGGGGTGGGGCATGACGAGATCCTGCTGAGAGTGTTCTCGCTTTTTCTTGTGTGTGCACTCATGCTCTCTACCATTAAGAATAAACAGAAACCAATATAAATGTTTTCTTGAACATTCTGGAGTATGGCTTTAATAAAGTAAACTAAATGGACTCAATCAAAGTGAAGAAACATGATGTTTGTTAAAGCAAAGTTATTTAAATAAATTATTCTTTGGGATGGAGAGCAAGTTGTTGATGTTGTTTTGAGAGAGATTTTTGTTATAAGGTGCCTGCACTCACCAGAGACAGAGAAAGAAAGTGAGAAATCATCTCCCGGAGGCGTGACCATACCACAATCCCATCTCCTTGATTCTCTTTTTGGGATTCTGGGCATGCACGCACATGTGCCTGGCTTGAGTTTTAAGTCACTGGGTCCAGGAACTGTAGTCGGCCTTGTGAGAGTCCAGCACTTTAACTGCTACGCCACCTGCTGGCCACTGGAGAGCAAGTTTCAAAGGTCTAATAGAATCTCAGACTTTTTCTCTGTTTCATAATGGTACAAATGTTGCTTGACGGACTATGGGGTCACACCCCAATGAACTCAATGGCGTAAGTTGAAAATGTTAGAATATTCCTAACCTACCAAACATCATGACTTAGCCTAGTCTACCTTTGCTGTGCTCAGTTGGGCAAAATCATCTAACACAAGCCTTGTAAAGTGTTGACTAGCTCGTGTACTTTACTGAATACTATACTGAAAGTGAAAAACATGGTGGTCATATGGGCCCTTGAAGTATGGTTTCTGTCGAATGTATGTTACTTTCACACCAATGGAAAGCTGAAAAATTGTGAGTTGAATCATCGTATGTTGGGGACCATCTGTGTAGTGTTACACATAACAGTAAATCCATAGCCTGCAGATGGCATGGTGGTTAAGGCACTGGACTCCCACATGGTTGACCACAGTTTGAAAATCACGTTGGGCATGTGTGCATGCATGGCCAAAGTCCCAGGTGAAAAAGGAAGGGGAAAGGATAGTGGCGAGGCCATCCCCTTGGCAGGTGATCTCTCACTTTCCTTCTCACTGTCTCTCTCTCTCTGTCTCTCCAGTGAGCTCATTCACCCTATGGCAAAAGCCTAAAAAAAATTTAAAAAAGAAATTCATAAACTATGATCTGAAATCATTATAAGAAGAGACCCATACAAGATGCTGAAGATGCAGAGTTCATATCTAGGTCTTCTAAGATCTTTTCCAAGTGAGCTCAGGGCTAGTGCAGTCTCCACGGTTTGAGATAGTGCTTGTTTGTGATTGCCTCTCTGTAACTCTTTCCAGAACCATAACTAGGTTGTCCGTTACCATTTTGTCCTTCATGAAAAACTCATCATTTTAAAGAAAATGCTGCTCTTCTTTATGTGCACTGAATGACAGTGTCTTTACATTATTGACTAGTGTCAGTTCCACGATGGTAAAATGACGGTATTCTGTGTCTGTCATCCATGGTGGCAGCTCTATGGAGCATAGCAAGATGTTGGGGGGCTTTGAATTCCATTCCCAATTCTGCTTGTGTCCAGTGTTTCTTCAAATTGTTTAATTACTGTTATGAAGTGGGATGGTTCTGATGCTAATAGAAAGTTTCGTGGCTTGTGTCTAGGGTTAAGAAAGCCTTTCTCTAGGAGGAAGGGCTTGCGATGTTTATGAACAGTGACGACGCGGTCCTTATCTCTAACCCCATCTTTGAGTTCATGTGACTTGTTCAGTTCCCTCCTCCTGTGTGATGTAACTGTGTATAGAGTCAGTTAAGCCTTTATGTTGTTTTGGGTAGCTGTAGACCCTGCCCATATGAAAATAACGGAACACATGAAAATGTGTAGAGCAAGGAAGCAACATTTTATGATTACAAAATTAGAGTTACTGAGTTTTGTTAATGGAAGTTGGAACATCACATGTATGAACAAAAAGCAATTAAAAAATTTCATGGACCATAAAAAATGACCACAAGAACCTCAAACAACTTAAATGTCCTTTAGAAGTGAATGGGTAGGCCTAACTCTGCAGCCTAGTGTTTAAGGACTGGGTCCCAGGTGGCCCTGGTAGCTTGAAAAACACAAGATGGAGAAATGGAGAAAGGATTGGGTGTGACCACACTCAATTTGGAGTGTTTTCTCTCTCTTTCTCTGATGAAATCGCAAGCCCTCTGGCAATTACCAGAAAAAGTAGAATGAGTGAATATGTTGCAGTGCATTATTTTTTATTTTCTTTTTATTATTATTATTATTTCTTTTTCTTTCGGGGAGGTTTTTGCTATAGGGCGCGTGCCCTTGCCAGGAAGACAAAGAGAGACAGAAAGTGAGAAATCACCCCCCAGGGGGGATGGCCATGCTTCAATCCCTTCTCCTCCATTCTCCTCTCGGGATTTCGGGCATGCACGCACACGTGCCTGGTATGAGTTTAAACTACCGGGTCCGGGACTCAAACCGTGGTCAACCACATGGAAGTCCAGCAACATAGCCATTACACCAACTGCTGGTCCCTTCTTCTTCTTTTGACTTTTAAATTTGCTATTGGTACATGTGCTTTTTTTTTTTTTTTTTTTTTTTTTTTTTTACATTCACTCACTGTATATTTTACAATATAGAAAATGAATTTTCTCAGCGTGAATACACTATATGCTTGTCCAATCAAGGGTACTTAAAGTGGAATCCTACATTAAGACATATAAACTAGACCTTCATATATAACATGAGTGTTCAAACACTCAGTGAGTGGAAAACCAATTGCAGTCTGCAAAGCACTATCTGGGAATGAGTGCACATGAGGTGAGGCTGTACATGCAAATGATCAACTCTCAAGTCAAGAGAGCAGTTATTTCACGTTGACTATTAACTTCCAGAATTCAAACAGAAAGATCAGACCATAGTAATACTGCTAATTCAACAGGAGAGCGATTCATTACATGAGACTGAACTGGTGAAAGAGAATTTTAGGACTTTTGACTAAAACATTACTGATTTCCTTCTATGCTTTGTTTCCCAGATTTAAGGATGTTTCTTTCTTTTAACCTGTTGATAAGTTCAGCGCTTGGTTAAAATGTTTTTGTTTGTTTTTTTCAAATTGAAACATAAACTTTTCTCCCTTCCTACCCCTTCTGGAATTGAAATATAGTTGTGAGTATTCTTATCTTGTGGCAGAATGGTTATTCGTATAAGTTCAATAATACCTGTCGCCTTGCATCAGAAATTGGAAATACTTCGTTGTTACCAGGGTTTTGACTGGAATGTCATATCTGAAGATATGACCAGAAAGCTATGGAACTAAGGTAGATCTCAAGAAACTCCACAGAAGCTCTTGGAAAGGTTTCCTGGCACCATAAACAGTTCTGCTTGGCAGAGAGGATTAGAGAAGCCATATGAAAGAATTCGTACCATGAAATAACCTGGACTTTCCCAGCCCAGCATTATAATCAGTAGAGATTGCAAAAGAGCAGCCACAACCAGAGGATTACCTTGAGGGAGACTTTGAAGGAAGAAAAAGAGATTGATCTTTGCTAGCAGATGGTAAACCACAAAATACTTGGTAGGCAGGGCTGAGTTGGGAAGGTTCATGTGTGAATTGTGTGCTGGGCGTTTGCTTTTCAACAGTTTGAGTAGTTGACATATAGATACTTTCAAAAATATTTAAAACCATACTGTCTCTACTATTGTAGAGTCACAAAATGGTAACGAATACTCTGGAAGTTATTAAAATTCAGTTTTTTGGAATTCTGAAAGTTGTTTATCCATCAATTGTCAAGAACTATGGAGTATGAGCAAACATTTTTGATATATAAAGTAAATGTTTGTGGGAAAATATATTAAAAAAAAAGAAGAGAACAGTTATTACTGTAACAAAGGCAGCTATAGGGTGAAGTGGAACAGCACCGGGGTGAAGTGGAATAGCACCGGGGAGAAGGGAGCTTAGATGCAACCTTAAAGTTTTATGTGGTTAGTTGAGTAGCCATTCACATCATACTACTATTCTTTGCAACTTCTTGTACCTCTGAAATATCCTGCTAGTCTGAATAATAAAATTGCTAGTATTTATTTGTCTTAGATTTATAAAAATGGCCATTTCAAATAGTGCAATCTAATTTAATAATGTTGACGGTGATAAATAATTGAGAGGGGACACTCTTCCTGTGTGATTGGGTGTTATTTAATATCTATAGATCAAACCCTTTTCCCCAGTTACCTGGGTGCCAACAGGGTAGCACGTGAACCAAATTTTGGGAAGCATGCATTCACAGCTTGTTGACTTGGTTCTGTCACAATGCGAGACCCGGGACTTGATTCCCAGTAGGCTAGAGGCCTTGGGGACAAGAAACGTGTGGTGTGAGACTAGATGCAGGGGAAGGAGGGCACCGACAATTCTACTGAGAGGAGCAGGTGCTGGTGGTCGCATGCAAAATACTCTTCTGCGGCTCCCCAGTGCAGGATCAGCTCAAGCCATCCTTGAGGTACTCACCTGTTGAGTGAGAAGCAATCCCCATTTCTCTTGCTCTTGCTCCTGCTCCTCTGGCTTGGAGATCAATGGTGAAGATGATGATTATAGAAGAAAAAGTTCGGGGACCATATCTTCAGTAGGAGTGGTAGGACGTTTTCTGTTCATGGTCACATCATTAAAGTAGCCCAAAGCAGGTATCCATGGTCTCATTGCACAAACATGACCCTCAAGTGCAAAGTCAGGAACTGGGGAGGAACAGCGGGCTGTGGGTTTGGAAAAGGAGAAGGGAGCCTGGAACCCAGTGTTTCCTGGGGAGACCGCTTCCTCCTGAGGCTGAGACCAGTGATCTGGATCTGCGGGCCTGGCTGGGCTGGTCCCGGTGGCTGCTGTATATCTGCCCGCAGACAGGGGCAATGGGCTGGTGACTCTCAACCTGAGTCACCTTGGCTGCCGCTCAGGGATGTGGACTGCTGCCTCTGCCTGGGTTTCCCCCAAGGCACGTGAAGTTCACTCCTGGCTTGTGACTGTGAGGCAGTGAGGTGAGTGGGTGGGGACAGGTGTGTTGTGCGTGGGGACAGGCATGTCATCTACAGGATGATGGCAGGATCTGTTGTGGCTCATGTGGGCCAGAAGTGAGAGTCAGGAGACCCCAAGTGCCGGGACCCGTTGAGCAAAACACTATATCCGAGTGGGAGGGTTGTGGATTAGAAACGAAGACAAAATAAACACACAAAGACATCCAAGTATAGAAAAGCAAGGACTGGATGGGCCCGACTTCGCTGATGGAGAAAGCTGTGACCTCTCACCAACCTCAGATTCATTATTTTTACAGTGGGTAGAGAATGGGGGAAGGAAATGGAATGCAAAGCCGGTCGTTTGCAGATGTCAATCGGCTGGTGATGTGAGAACGACCGGTGTCAAGCGATTTCTCTGATCTTTTGGGGCTGATTCTGATAAACACATGTGACTTCCTTTCACCTGATACTACTTCGCAGTATTGATAACAGCACACAGGTAGCGTGTTCATATGTTAATTGCTTTCATCGTTATGCAAATGAAGCTCACGGAACCGCTGTTTCTGCGTGTGTCTGAAGATCACCATGTTTGCTCAGAATGGCCGCTGTCCACACCCAGGGATGTGAGAGTTCGCTTTATCAGTTTCAGCTTCTGTTATCCCCACCGCCACCACTCCTAGCACCTCCCCATCATCACCACCACCACCATTCCCCCCTCTGGCACTCCCATGTTCCCATCACTACCTCCACGGTCACCGCCATCTCCACCACATCTTCCTCCTGCTTCATCGCCACCTCCACTCCTGCTGCCTCTATCATGGCTACCACCCCACACTACCTTCACCACTTCCACTACCCCTATTGCTGTCACCCCACCCTTCCTACCACCATCACCTCCCTCAGCTCTATCTACACCTCTGTCATGGGAGGCAGTGACCCCACCAGCACACCAGTGCACCCTCCAGCACCAGACCTCCCCGCTTCAACTCAGCCATCTCCGCAGCAGCCTACTGGACGCGTGCTCTTGTGTTCACCATGACAAATGAAGCTTGAGGAAGTTTCAGAACCAAACCATGAGCTATCTATGTGATTCCTCTAGACGCCTTTAACAAGGGGGTGTTGGGACTACTTGTTGACATAGAATTTGACCCAACATGGAAATACTATTTGTTTCTCCACATGGCTCAGTTCTGGAGACACAAGGAGGGTCACCCAGTTCTGGACAAGAGGCCAATACTTGTAAAAGGACTTTGGGAGTTCTAGAAACCTGAGACTCAGAGAATCAAGTGTCCTGCT
>NW_006159657.1:1942485-1955129 GCF_000334495.1 Tupaia belangeri chinensis | reverse complement strand
CTGCTGAAGGTCACAGAGCCAGTAACTGCCAGGATTTATGCAGAGTAGCTTTCCACGTCTACAGGATCACAGGCTGCCTCTGCCTTGATCACAGAGCTCAGGTGACGCAAATCCTTTACAAATGATAGAGGCCGCGGGGTTACTGGGATGTGCCACTCAGCTCTTTATGGGAGAATCGGTCACAGGTCAATAGAGCCTCCAGCTGTGGGTGTCGCAGGCCCTTCTTCATTGTAAGTTGATGCCAGGTGATTCCTGGGCAGTCCCTGGCTGGTGGCAGAGTATGGCGGTGACACAGGACTCACCGTTTCCAGGCAATGTGGGCCACCTCTATGGGCAATCTGTGTCCCCAGAATCCCTGCACACCCAGCAGAGCTGTCTCAGAGTTGTGCACAGTCTCAGGCTTCTTCCTCTAGTCTCCCTTCTCCCTTTTCGCAAGGTCAGATCTGCCTGCCTCCCAGAGTCCTGCTCCCTCTCTCCTTATCTTTCAGAGACGTTACCCGCTGAAAGGCTCGACTCCATGTTGGTATCTGCTTCCAGGAGAGTCTCAAAGGAGAAAAAGGTACAAGTTCGTATTATCACAGCACTGGGAGTTGTTTTCCTTCTGACCTTTAGGCTGGACTTGAGACTGATGATCTTCAGCCCTGTGGAATGAGGGTGTACGGGTGTGACTGTATCCTACAGCAACCATAAAATATTCTAGGTCAACTCAGTGTCACAATACTGTGCGGATACCTGCCGGCCATGCTGACTCAAAGGCAGCCATGCTGTGAGAGGGAGTGGTTGGTTTTGCTGCTGGTATATGTGGATTTGAATCCTTTTCTACTGTGTACACACTTGAGCATGCCCATTTATATCTGCGTCTTAATCTCCTCATCTGAGAAAGGATATTAAGCATATGTTAGGAGAAAACACATGCATGTGGCCTGGCACTTAGCAGGACCTCACAGGCTCGTTCAGGTCCTGAGCACCTAACCCAAGGTGGCACTATTTTGGGCGCTGGGAAAACAGCCGATGAAAGAGGTGAAAATTCCCACTCTCGTGGTGCTTAAAGTTGTCTTGGTTGAAACTAAATCTGAAATCTCTTGAATATCTCTTGACAACTGTATAAACCAGGTAAGGTGAGCATCTCCTCTGAGAAGGCCAAATGACACCAGAAGGCTGAGTATCCCTTTAAGAGGAAAGTCAGCTAGGGAACCAGCAGTTAGCATAATGGCTATGTCACTGGACTCCCACGTAGTCGACCACAGTTTGTGTCTTGGACCCGGTGGCTTAAAACTCACGCCAGGCGCGTGTGCGTGCGTGCCCAAGATCCCGAGACGAGAATGGAGGAGAAGGGATTGCGGCGTGACCATCCCCCCTGGGGGGTGATTTCTCGCTTTCTGTCTCTATGTTTCTCTCTGTCTGTCTGGTGAGCGCACGTGCCTTATAGTGAAAATCCCCCCCCCAAAAAAAAAGAAAAAAAAGGAAAGTCAGCTTTAGTAAAAGGAAAATCGGGAAGTATTACTTGGAGCTTTTGATATCTGGTATCAGGCAATAAACTATCTCTGCTCTGAAATTTCACCTTTCTCTAAAAGTTTGTTTATTTTTCCTATGAGCGAGACAGAGAGACAAACAGACAGCACCCCTTTCCCCCAAAGGGTCCTGACACCACAATCCATCTCCAGCTTCAACCAGCCAGATGACGAGCGTGCACGGGCCAGCGTTCACCTTCCACGCAGTTCGGCCTTGAGGGCATCACGTTTACCTATTGCTCCTCCACTGTCCGGCCCTCTTACCTTTTGGTTTAAGGCAGGATTTCTTAACGTCACCATCCTCCTGCCTTAGCCTCTTGGGTATCTGAGACTACAGGTCTGTGTACCTCGCCCGATTTTTAGGGTGGGTTAGGAATTGAACCTGGGTCTCCCACATCACCTCAGCTTGCAGAGAATAGTATCTTCGAAGTGCGCTACTGTGGCTTGGCCTCTGCTCTGAAAACTTAAAGGGGCCTAAATTAGAGAGTCAAAAGAGGTTAGTGGGATCTAGTAAGCTAAGGTCAAAGTTCTCAGGTCATGGTGCATTTTGTCCTCTCCTATGAAGTCCCGTTATCCTGAGGTCCAAAGACGTAGCTATTTTCTCGAATAGATACCGTAGACACACTCACATGAAGGTATGCAAATATTACCGGATTCCTCCTTCCCATGTTCTCTGGTATTTACTTCTGGAACTCCAATTTGTTTCGTGTTAGACCTAACTCTATGGGGAACTTCAGAAAGTCTGTGGAAAAACAGAAGGACAGTAAACATTTTGGTGCAAAAATAATTTGAAACCAATGCACAAGTTTTTCCCAATTTGCATGTCACAGGTTTTTTTTCTGAAAACCCCTCATATGTCTTTTAATATAACTTTCTTCTCCAGAATTCGTGAATCAGAAAGATCTATGAATCTATCCTTTGACCTGTCTGCTACGCTTTCACTTTTCAACGTGGTTTTTATTTCCAGGTGTTCTATTTTGTCCTTCATGAAATGTGCTCAGTCGTTCTTTATAGTTTCTTTTTCCCTGAATATTTTTAAGATAAGTTTTTCAAGCTTCTCTTTTAATCTTTAAATATGTTCTGTGGTCTTCAGATAAATGTTAAACAACTGACTTGATCATACTTAAAAAAAATATTTTAAAAACCCTAATTCAGGGATCAGCAGTTAGCGTAATGGCTATGTCGCTGGACTCCCATGTGGTCGACCATGGTTCGCGTCCTGGACCCGGTGGCTTAAAACTCACACCAGGTGTGTGTGCGTGTGTGCCCAAGATCCCGAGAGGAGAATGGAGGAGAAGGGATTGCGGCGTGGCCATCCCTCCTGGGGGGTGATTTCTCGCTTTCTGTCTCTCTGTCTGTCTGGCGAGCGCACGTGCCCTATAGCAAAAACCTCTCCAAAAACCCTCCTAATTCCTAGCATCTGCCAGCTCTCTTGGTGTAAATATTCCCACGGTGGCCTGTTCCAAGCTACCAAGGTGATGCTGGTGAACATGAAGTTGGAAAAGATGTTCCCAGCAGACTCCATGAGCTGGTATGAGCCGGCTTAAACACAACTTTGATTATTTAAAAAAAAATATTTACTTATTTATCTGTTACAATTTGTAAGCCTCTGGGTCCAGGACTCAAACCACAGTCTGCTGTGAGGGAATCCAGCACCTTAGCTACCATGCCACCTGCTGGCCCCCACACCTCTGACCTTAAATGCATTTGTGTCTGTTGGGTGCTTTCCTCTTGCTCTTCTCCTTGACTCCTGGCACCCAACTAGTGCAGTAGTAAATATTACTGAAGTGAACTAACTGAGGAAAGAGGTGGCGTGATAATAGAATAATTGTTAAAAATCCCATTGCATTCAGCTATTGGAGAAAAACATAAAAGCAAAGCTAGACTAGTTACTACATTGTTTTTGCCTAAGCCAGTGGTCCTTGACCCTAGCTGCACTTGAGAGTCACCCAGTCCCAGGTATTTCTCTTTAGCAACACAAGAGTGGACTAATATTGCGGTATTTGCAATCCATGAGTCTGTTTCAGTGGTCTCTTGTATCTGCTCATTTCCACCCACTGTGCTGGTGAGTGTGCTATTTTTTGTCTGGGAGCCACTCATTTCCTCAGAACTTAATTGTGGGTGATCTTTGAGCTCTAGTGTAAAGTCATGTCTCATCACGGTGGTTGGCTTGCTTCATTGATCCCTGGGGACCCTACCTCTGACTTGTAATGTCTCTTTTTTTTTTTTTTTTTTTTGGGGCTAGAGGGCACGTTCGCTTGCCAGAAAGACAGAGAGAGACGGAGACATAGAAAGCAAGAAATCACCCCCCCACCACCAGGGGGGAGGATCACGCCACAATCCCTTCTCCTCCATCCTCCTCTCTGGATCTTGGGCACACATGCACACGTGCCTGGCATGGCCACTGGGTCCAGGACTCGAACTGCAGTCGGCTACATGGGAGTCCAGCAACATAGCTATTACATCAACTGCTGGCCTCCTGACTTATAACATCTTTAAAAGAAGAGAAGTTTCTTTCTTTCTTTCTTTCTTTCCTTCAGCAGTGAGAAAGAGACAGAGAGAAACAGCATTCTCAAGAGAGTCTTCATGCTGCAATCCCTGGCCCCCAGCCTCAGCCAGCCCCGGATTATGGTCATGAGAGTGCCCAGTATGTTCAGGGAGGTCTCTGGATGCAAGTCCGAATCCTTCCCACGTGGTTGGCCTTGCAGAGTACATAGCACTGCTGTGTCCCAGACCACAGCACCCCACTTGGAGTCTTTTTCAATTATTTGCTTCAGTTTATTCCTTTATTTTATTTATTTATTTATTTATTTATTTATTTATTTATTTATTTATTTATTTATTTATTTATTTATTTATTTATGAGAGCTTTTTGCTATAGGGCACTTACCAGAGATAGACAGAAAGACAGAAAGACCTGGGGCAGGGGGGTGACTGCAATCCCTTCTCCTTTATTCTCTTCTTGGGATTTTGGGCACGCACACACATGCACTGGGCAGGAATTTTAAGCTGTCGAGTCTGGAACTTAAACAGTGGTCAACTACATGTAAATCCAGCAACATAACCATGTCACCATCTGCTGGTCCCAATTTCTTTCTTTCTTTCTTTCTTTCTTTCTTTCTTTCTTTCTTTCTTTCTTTCTTTCTTTTTCTTTTCTTTTCTTTTCTTTTCTTTTCTTTTTCTTTTTTTTGTCTACATAGGTAGAATGAATTTAGGCTGCAAACCTGAGTAACAACCCCTTGGTGATGGCAAATTTTCAAGTGATACATTTTTCTTCCCCTACACACAACCCTGAGATGGAGACAGGCATGCTTCTAGCTCTCCGAGGTAGGGTTGGCTGCTCACGCATGCTTACAGAGCAGGTGCACTCCTTCGGGGTCTAGCTCTGTTCGGGAGCCTGCTATTAAACTCTCATCTGAGGTGTGCTCTAGACTGTCTCCTGCCCTCACACCCTCTGCAGCATTCAAAGGGGAAGCTCAAGTTCTTCAGATTTTGTAGAAGCTCTTGGGGAAAACATTGGCATAGGTGGGTATTTGTACCCAGCCTTCATGACTTCATGACATCCAGGGCTCTGTGAATCCCCACCTTTGCAGCAGATCAGCGATGCACATAAAAAGGTGCTGTTAAAACGTTTACCCACACTCAGTCGTTTCACGGGGCAGCCATGAGGGTGTCCAGTCCTCTGTAGTGTCAGAACTAAAGGTCTATGACTTTTTTTTTTTTAAGAATAATTCTATTCAACTTCATTTATTTATTTATATTAATTTGACCAGAGAGGGACAGAGTGAGCAGGCGAGGTGGGGGTGGGGTGGGGGTGAGAAAGCAAGCTGCCAAGTCCAGGATTCAAACTGCCGTCAACCACGTGGAAGTCCAGTGCCCTTAACTACCATGCCACCTGCTGGCCCGAAGTCTATTACTTTTAACATGTAAGTGACGTGCAGGTGTATGACGTTCCCTAGAATTTTTTCTTGGCCCTTTCTGTCCTTGAACAAAGTCCATTGTTCCTCAGACTAAAGAAGCTTGGCATAACTTGTAGCCGTTGAGGTATCTACGATTGTGCTTTCTCGTACTGTTGGTGGCATTGCATTAAATAAAAGCACCTCTCACGTAGAAATACCGCTAATTAACTCAAGCAGACCATGCGGCTCAGTGGTTATGCAATCCTCTGTGATGGCGGACCACATGGCAAGGTCCTAGCTTGGTGTTGGAGGTCTCCCCGTGCATGCTGGCTGTATGTGTGCCCATGGTCCGGGCTGGCTAAGGCTGGGGTGGATCACAGCATGAAGACTCTGTTAGGGGTCCTCTCTCTGTCTCTCTCTCTCTCTCTCATCTGGCCTCTCTTGTAGAAGAAACAAAGTAAAAATTAAAGCTCATTAACTATGATGTGGCATCTCATTCTTCTCCACATACTCTGAACCAAACCCATTGGCTCTGAACTCACACCCTGTTCCCCCCTCTTTGTTGTCTGAGTCAGTGAGGGGTACCCCTCTACTGGGCAGCCAGGGTGAAGACCTGGGGCCCCACTCCTCTGCCACGTCCCCCAGCTATACCATCTATTCCTGGGTCATTTGATTACAAGCTCATTGTATTTCTGGCATTTCTCATTCACCTTCATCATTCCCATCCCCTCAGCCTAAATTATAAAGCTTAGTTCAAATCCTCCTCATGGACTGCCATGTGAACATGGCCTCCCATATGGCCTCCATCTAACAGCACATCACTGTGTAGTACATCCTCCCGATGGTCCTATGTGGAAGGGGTACCATCATTTCCAGTTTATAGATGAAGAGGCTGGGGCTTACCAAGGTTCAGTGAGGGCCCAGGGCTTGTCAGTGGTAGAGCTCAACTCTATATAGCAATCTACTCTAGGGTCTATATTTTAACTGCCACTCTCTCTATTTTCACCTGCCTTCACCCCCATCCCTTCTAATTTGCCCTCCTCCAGCAGTGACTAGAGGGTTCTTTCTAAATTACAACACTGATTATGCTTTTCCTTAGCCCAAAACTCTCCAGTGGCTCCCCACTACCTTGGGACAAAGTATCAACTCTTCAGTAAGGTTTTTTCCCACCTTCTTGGCCTTGTCCCCACCCCATTACACTCTGCTGCAGCCACACCACAGACCTTCACAGTAGTAGCCATGTCCTTCTGTCCTTCTAGGACGTTGACTCTCACTCTCAACTGCATATACCCAACCCAAATGTTACTTAGTAGAAGCCTTCCCTGATGTCTCCCAGGCAGAATTTGTCATTGTGCTCTTTGCCCTGTAATATCCTGGCAGGAGATTCTTGCTCTTCAAGGATCACTAGTCAAGTAAAAGCAAATTCAGTCAGAATGGGACTAAAATTTCATAGTAAAAATTATCTTAATAAATATTAAGAACAAAAAAAGGATTCGATTGAGATTCTACCTTAAAAATGAAACTGTGGGACCAGCAGGTAGCCTGGTGGTTAAGGTGGTAGAATCCCACATGGCCGACCATGGTTTGAGTCCTGGGCCTGGTGGCTTGCTTTCTCGCTTTCCTTCTTTCTCTCTCTGTCTCTCTCTCGTGAGCACATGTGTCCTATAGCAAAAATTTAAAAATATGTAGTAATAAGTAAAAATAAATAAATAATTCTAAAATAATAAAACTAAGAAACCCTAAGATTTATGGGCATTTTCCTATCTTTACCTAACACAATTATAACATAATAGTGTACTAATTTCTAGAATGAACGGAGTGTGAGGGCAGGACCCTCTGTCTCTTCTTGCGGGCGTAATGTCCCCACACGATGTGTTTGATGCATGACATGCCATCCTTTTCCACAAGCTTCACATGATGATACAATCGCTTTTGCAAAAACGTTAGAGGGTGCTCCTGGTTTCTCAGTACGTGTTTTCATAATGAAATCATCATTTTTTCATAATGAAATCTTTGTTTTCATAATGAATCGTTGTGTTTCAAGCACCTGTCCAGTCCGGTCTCCATTTTTGTCAATTTCCTCTTCCTCAGCCATTTCTTGACCTAAGTGTCTCCGACAATCATCTGCCAGTATCTTGGGGGTATGCTTTGACTAGTTCTCCCACATTACTCACATCAACTTCAGGAAATCTGTCACGTTGCAAGGATAGCGTTTTCTCCCTGGGAACGATCACAGTGAGAGGCAGACTGGCCCACCCCTGAAAGAGACGACTGATGTGATGGACTGAGCCAGACGCTGGTGTCCAGGAGGCAGGGTCCAGCTGGTCTAGAGTGGAGCTCACTCAGTCAGTCCGTGCAGTTCCCGGCACCGTAGCTGAGTGAGATGCTCCACTGGTGGACGCTGGTGGAAGGCACGCAATACCTTCTGACACTCTTTTTGAAACATCATACGAGTCAATAGTTATTTCAAAATAAAAAGTTAAAAATGGGGCTGTGCAGTGGTGCAGTGGTAAACGCCATGTTCTGTGAAACTGACCCACATGGGAAGGTTCTGGGTTCGTGTCTGGAGATTTCCTTGAACATACCAGGAACACACATTCCAATGGTCTCTGGCCAGCTGAAGCTGGGGGTGCATCACAATGTCGAGACCTTGGTAGGGATGCTGTCTCTGTTTCTTTTGTTCATAGAATACAAAAATCAATAGTTTTATTTAAAAAAAAAAATAGGGCCAGCCAGGGGGCCAGCAGGTGACATGGTGGTTAAGGCACTGGACTCCCACATGGCCGACCGTGGTTCAAGTCTCAGACCTGGCAGCTTGCTTTCTTACTTTCTCCTCACACCCTGTCTCTCTGGAGAGAACACATGCCCTATAGCATTTTTAAAAAATAATGAAACAAATACAATTAAATAAATAATGCTTTAAAAAAATAAAAATAGGGCCAGCCAGGTGGCATGGTGGTTAAGGGGGCTGGATCTGACATGGCCAACTGCATGGTTTGAGTCCAGGACCCAGTGGCTTGAAAAACACACCATCCCAAGAGGAGAATGGAGGAGAAGGAACTGCAGTGTGGTCATCCCTGAGGGCTACTTCCTCACTTTTCCTCTTTCTCTCTATGTCTTTGTCTCTCTCTAGTGAGCGTATATGCCCTATAGAAAAAAAAAAAAGTTTAAAATATTACACAAAGAATTCCCAGCCCCGAGGGGCCTAAGGCGACATAGAAATAAATGCATCAGAACTAAACTTGTGAATTAAGTTTACAAACAACCAGATACGTTATTAAAATTTTCTTGTAGCCTTGCTTTCCTGGGCGATCTCGTGAAATGAGGAAGAGGGACCACGTACTGCCTAGGCCGGCTCGCGCTGAATCCTTCCATGGGATTACAGTCACTTAACCAGCTACTTCCCCCATCGCCTGTGAACCTGAGGGTTGAAAATGGGTGTTATTAACCTTTTTGTTCCCAGTGCCCACTATGGGGCCTGGCATTGGATTTAAGCACCCAGTAAAAACTTAATGAGTGAATGAATGAACGAAGACATTGCGCTTCTAATTTGGTCCTGGCTGGCTAAGCTCTGGGAAAAACAAGTGTCCCTGGGGTGTCCTCTCACCGTGGGGATGGTGTGAATTTCTGGTGTAGCAACAGTTGCTACAGGTTAGGGGAAGGCTGCTGGCTGGATTGACTTGGGATTGACTTGCCCGAGGGTGGTTCTGCTCTCTCTTCACACTGGCAGGAAGATAAAGTTTGCCCACACACTTCTCCAGCCCCCTAATCAGGGAGGAGGGCTTGGGGGATTTCTGGGGCGTTATGCTTGGGAACACCCAGTTTTTGGTGAAGCCACCTCTGTGGCCCCTGGAAGATGCCTGCAGGGAAAAAATCAACTCTTGCCTTTGCTTCTCAGCCTCAGATTCAATGAGGGGGTTTCAGGGTTGCCTTTGTCCCCCCTGGGCCCCAACAACTCCATCTGCAAAGTGAGGACACGGATCCTTACACTGTCCTTGCCTCCTTTCATCCCTCCCCAAAGCTTGTATGAATGCTGCTGCCCACGCCTAGTCCCTCTCCCAGGAGGAAAGCTGTAACGCCACACTATACACGTGGGCATACAACTTGACTTTCAGAGCTGCCGTCTGGTGTGCTCTGGACCGCCGTCTCCGTCAGAGCACGCCCATCTCCTTCATTCATCTGAATAGCCCTCCGGTATGGCACAGAACGGGTTTATCCTCGCGTATTTAAGCCAGCTCTCTCTACGACAGGCACTGACGTTGGTGTGACTAGCTACACCCTTTGCTGCAAGGGTCACCCTGCCCTAATTCCCCTTTGCTGGTGCCTGTTGCCAATTTGCCCACCCACAGGGCCATAGCTGTTTTCATACTCCCGACTACCACGTGTGGCCGTGAAGCCACTCTTGCCAAAGAAAACAGAAATCACGTTACCAATGATGATGGCTACCTACAAGGGGAGAATGAGGCTCACGTTACCAGGAGCTTTCTTGGCTAATTTTATTTCACTTTCAGGCTCCTTGTGGGGCAATGGAAGTGGTGACTGGCATGGCTACTGTGATCCTTGTGTCATTTACAAGCACTTGGCACAAGCCCGTGCAGGGTGCCATGTGGGGACAGGGGCACGGAAGCTAGTCTTCCAAGGGGCTTCTGCTTTTGCATCCTCTCTGGCTCCAGCTCCAATTCTTATCCAAGCCCCCCCCTTTTTTTTAACAGAAAGTTTATTTATTTCTTCTATGAGTGAATGAGAGAGAGAGACAGAGAGAGAGAGAGAAAACCCTCACCATGCCTTGATGCTGCTACCCACCCCTTCTCAGCCAGCCTAGCTCATGGGCACACATGTGCCCAGCATATTCAGGGAGGTCTCTGGACTTGAACTGGAAACCTTGCCATTTAGGATTGCTTGTGAAGCAACACATTGCTACTGCTGTGCCACCACCTGCCCCCCAGCCCTACCCCTCAGAACCAAACTCCTTGAGAGAGTCAGGTACACTCTTCTGCTTCAAGTTCTTTTCTTCCTATTCCCTCTTAAGTCGCCTTGACTCGGGCTTTCCCTCCTACCACCCACCCATCCTGTTGTCAGGATCACTGTGCCTCCAAGCTGCTACAACCAAAGAGTGCTTCTGACTCGAACCACCGTCAACAGTTGACACAGTCCATCAGGCTCCTCAAAACACGCCCCCTCCTTGGGCTGTTTCTCCTCCTGTACCTCCTCTTCTTCCCTCCACTCCTCACGTTAGAGCACCCGAAGGCTCTGTCCTCAGACCTCTTCTCTTCTCTCGGCAATCCCAGCCAGCCCCTTGTCTTTAAAACACATCCGCGTGGCCTTGGCTCCCACATGAGCTCACCATCTCAGACCTCCACCATAAATCCAATAACCCTGACCCACTTCACTACCCGACTTCACATCTGCTCCTCCGGGAACGCTTCTTGGATTAACCTACCCACGGGTCACCAATCCCATGTTCCCCTTTCCAGAACTTGCCATCACGGACAGTATTGAATCTTTGCCGGAAGTTTGACATCTTGCGAGGAGTTTTACAGAGAGCCTAGCAAGCCTCCTGCAAGTTGTGTGACCTTGGACGAGTTAGTGGACTTCCCTGAGTTTTATCTGTGAAATGTAGGTAGGAAGAAATCTGTAACTCTAAGGGTGGTCATGGGATTAGATGAGCTGGGGCACAGGAGAAAACTCGAGTCCTGCACGTAGTACGTACCCACTACATACTCCTTTTATTATTATTCCTATCTCAAAATGACCATGCGAGGTAGAGATTCCATCTCCATTCTCCTAGAATCTGAGGTTCACGAAGATGGAGCAATTTCTGCAGCTCACAGTAGCGAAACCAGAACTCAAAGCAGACTTCCTGCCTTTCCGCTCAACTTCCTCGCGTCTCTCAGGAATTCTCTACTGACGTTTCGGTTCACACTCACTGGCGTCCACTCGCTGTGTGGATTTGAGTCATTGTCGGATTCCCAGTGTCAACCGTCGATGGCAGTACCCTGTGCTTCCCAGGCCTTCACGATTTTTAAAGCACACGCTTCAGGTTTTCACACTTGAGCCACAGGAAACCCTGTGAGGTGGGTAAGACACGTCCTCATTTCACAGACAGGAAGACTGAGGCTGAGCACGAGAAGGCCGCTCGCTCTTAGTCTAGCAGCAAAAGGCCAAAACCGTCGTTAGCCTTCACCCTCAGCAAACCCGCCTGCTTTCTCTCCTCTTACCGCTCCCGTCTATGGCTCTGCACCCAGCAGGCAGCCGACTGGTGCCTATTTGAAGCCACCCCATCTGGAAGAGGTGAGGATAAATGTGTGTGACGACTGTCCACAGAGACACTGAGGAAGACCAGGACGTGTGGGTGGGTGAGGCTGCTGCCTTCCGCGGACTCAGCTTTGAGAACCCTCCTGTCTCCAACCAGGCTCTGTTTTTGTGTATTATCTGGGGAAGTGTGTGTGTGTGTGTGGGGGGGGAGTTAATTCTAAGTATCCAGAACATTTTAGGAGAAAATATTTCAAAAATCAAGTTTTTGATTTTTTTCCAAAGAACTTCCTCCCAAGATGGAGAAACCGCACGGGTAAGTTCTCCTTTCCAAGTAAATGCGTTAATCTGCTTCTCTAAATTTGAACTGTGCAGATTTACCCAACTCCACCCATCCAGAACCAGCTTCATCGTTGGCCTTCAGTCCATTTTTCAATCAACAAACACTTTGCAGGAGAGCCTGCAACCTGGTGTTGAGCGGGGGCAAATGAGGTCGGCCTGCAAAATGAACATGACTACTATTTTAAAAGTGTGTTCATTTCCTCCCATGAGTGAGAGAGACAGAGATAAAGAGAGAGGGAGACAGAGAGACATCACTTCTGACAGGTCGGTCCCCAGCCTCAGCCAGCCCTGGATCGTGGGCCTGCCCATGCCTGGCATACTCAGGGAGGTCTCCAGGCACGAACCTGGAACCTTCTCATGTGGGTCAGCTTGCAGAGCATTATGTCTTATCACTGCACCATTGTCTCACCCCCCCACCAAACGGGCTATTTTTAATGTAAGAGCAATGTCCTCTCAGAGGGTACTACGGGTGAACTGAGTCCTTCCCAAATTCACATGATGAAGCCCTAAACCCCAGAACCTCAGAATGTGACTGTATCTGAAGATAGGGTCTTTAAAAAGATAATAAGGTTGGGCGCCCGCTGCCGGACGACGGCCCCGGGGGCTCACGCCCCCAGTGCGCAGCAGCAGCAGCAGCAGC
>NW_006159657.1:1938372-1941788 GCF_000334495.1 Tupaia belangeri chinensis | reverse complement strand
CAGGCGCCGGAAGCCGGAGGAGGGAAGAAAGCACCCTCCCTGAAAGCCTTCTGCGGGAGCGCGGCCTTGACTCTTAACTTCTGGCCTCCATACAACGATAGTGATCGTTTATTCTGGAAGCTCTGGGAACTAACATGTAGAGCTAGGTCCAAGTGCGTGTGATCTGGAGCAGATACTGTACTTTTCGACACCGTAGTCCCCAACTCCATGAGATGAAAACAGAGGAATGCCTGTTCTAGGGTTAGTGCACTTTGACACTCCATGGAAGCTCCTGGAGGGCTTGTTAAAACCTGGACTGCTGGACCCCAAACCCAGACTTTTTGGGTCAGTAGGTCTGGATGGGATCTGAGAATTTCCATTAAAAAAAATTTTTTTTTTAATTGCCAGACAACACATGAGCTCGTCAGAGAGAGAGAGAAAGCACCCCAATGGTGCACTCAATCCTTTTCCTCCGTCTCTCCTTCCTGTCAGGATTTGGGGGATGCACATGCTCTCTGCATGCTTCTCAAGTCACCGGGGCCAGGACCTGAACCACACTCAGCCAAGTAGGATCTAGCTTCCTGTGCACTGTGAGTAACCACTGCACTACGGGCAGCCCAAGACCCTCCCTTTTTGACAAGTTTCTAGATGATTCTGATGCTGCTGGCCTAAGGACACACTGAGAGCCACTACCATAGAGGATCCAAGAACTGGGTTAGTTCTAAAAAAAGAAACTGCTGAGAAGCTCAAATGAGCTCAGAGAGAAGGGGGCACAAGCACCAGCTGGGAAGCCCTGGGTTGTGTGTTGGGAGGAGGCTCGCTAGAAAGAAAATCTGCCCCCCCCCCCCCTTGGCTAGTGTCCAACTTTGCTTCTCTTTGACTTCCATGGAAGGAGCCAGAAGATAAATATGGCAAGGTCACCCTCTTCCACTCCTCAGTACCCTGCCTGGGCCCCCTGTTAGCGATGCAAGCTGGTGGTTGTGGGTGCAGGGGCCTGCCTGTGCAGTAGGTGAGGAAAGGTGCAGGAGAGAAGAGAGCCCCTCCAAGGGGTGGCAGAAGCTAGCCAGCACCCTCTGTCTCCTTGGGGGGTGTCTCGTGCCATAAACGACAGACAGCCTGGTGGTGCAGCTGGTAGCAAATGGCACTGCAGTGCTGGAAGTCACATGGTTGACTGCAGGTTCGGATCCCTGGGTTGATCTCCGCACCCATGTTGATCTCCTCCAGCATGAAGAGCTGGAGGACTAGGGAAACGGGAGGCCCCCTTCGAGGCTGCTTCTCTGTCTCTCCTCACTCTCTCTCTCTCTCTGTCTCTGGTGCACACACGTGTACCCTCTATCATGAATAAAACTTAAAACAACTACATTACTCTTTTACCTTAAAGCATTCCTGACAAGATCTCACTTCTCGGGGTGTGCCCTGAAGTACGCTCCATCCCGCCTGTGTCAGACCACACCTAAGACACCCAGGTTCTGTAGGTGAGTCCTGACATCAGGCGATTGATGATGTGCTCACCCATGCCTGTCAGCCCACTGGGCCGTGTGATGGATTTGAAGGTCTGGCATCTGGCCTGTGCCCAAATCCCGGCCAGAGGAAGCAGCCGCCCAGACCCAAGGCCTGCTTTTAGTTTCAGTGTGGGAGCCCAAGGCCGGAGCTGAAATCAAGGACTCTAGAACATGCCTCTCTGCTTTTGCAACCTCCGGGAACCCCCTAAAACTCCCAGGGGGTGGGAAGGCATAAGGGCTGAGAAGGAAGCCCTGCAGGCCCTTCTGCAGGGGGCGTTGCCCTCAGTCAGGACCTGGGAATGTGACTTCTCTCTGCTGTGTCCCCAGCCTGAGGCTGCCTGGGCTCTGGCCTTCCTGTCTCCTCTCATAGGACAGAGAACCAGAAAAGGGCTCCTGGGAAGGGCGAGGTGGGCTGGCTTCCTTCCTGACCCTCTGAGATGGTGGAGAGAAACTGAGAAACAATGGTGGTCAGACCCGGGGCAGGGAGAGAGGAGTCCTTTAGCATCTATGGCTGACGGCCCCTGGGCTGTGAGTCCAGCTGCGGACGATGGGCTGTCCCTCCCAGAGCTGGAAAACACCGAAAACGCAGAAAGGAAAATGCAACTGTGCAGGGAACAGGCGGGACGATGGGAGGGGACCTGTCCCGGATGCTGGAGGGCTGGGAGCATCCTGCTCCTTGGTCTGGGGGCTGGTTCTTGGAATGCGTGGTTTGTGTAGAGGCATTCAGTTGTATATTAGTCGTTCAGTATGTTATGCTTATGTAAAAAATTTTTCTTACTTATTTTTTTATATTCAGTCACTGTATCATTACAGCATACGAAATGAATTTTCCCATCATGAATAAACTGTATACTGGTCCGGTCAGACATTACCACATACGTTATCATTGACAGATTTCTTTCCATTTTGGGTCCCTTAAATGTTTTGCTTCTTTCAAAAAAATTCCGTTTTTAATAAAGTAGTCTAAGTTTTTAAAATCAGGCTTTGTAAAACAGTTTAGCAGTTCTTCACAAGGTATAAAATTCACCATAGGACCCAGAACTTCACTCCTAGGTACACACCCAAAATAATTGAAAGTGAAAATCTGTCTATAATACACACTTGGACAGAAATGTTCACGGCAGCCTATGATAACAGCCAGGAGGTGGAAACAGCCTGAATGCCCATTAGTGGGTAAAGGAATGATTACAACGTGCTTTCCCCGCATTGTGACATTATTTAGCAGAGAAAAGATGCGGCATTCAGATTAGCCCTACAACAGTTGTGAGTGAGAGAAGCCAGCCACAAAGAACCCGATGCCGTATGATTCCATTGGTACGAAATGTCCAGAAGAGGCAGACTGAGCAGGCAGAAACTAGGCTAGTGACTGGGGAGGGGGGTGAGGAGTTGGGGTGATAACAGCTAAGGAGGTGGGGGGTATCCCGGAACAATAAAAACATCCTCAAAATAACCGTGGTGAGGCTTGGACATCTCTGCTCACATGGGGGAAAAGCCATTGACGTGCGTACTTGCAATGGGTGAGTTGTGTAGTGTGGGTGTGACAGCTCGAGAAAGCGGGTCTGAGAAATCCAGAGGGAGCGTCAGAGAGGACCCCAGGGTAGGAGCCAGATGCTGTGGGGCCAGCCATAGACGATGGGCTGCCAGACCCACATGGGAAGGTGTCAGTTCACATCCTGCGGCCTCTCTGTGCACACCGGGCACACGCATACAGGCCTGTGACCTGGGCTCTCTGAGGCGGTGGGTGGATTGCAGTGTGAAGACCCTGTTGGTGGTGCTTATCTCTCTATCTTCCTCATGGAAAAAAATGAACTTTAAAAACAGGAAGGAAAGAAAAAGAAGATCCTGCACCAATCTGAATGTACAACCTGCAGGACATACCTGTTCCTACTGGCGGCCCACCCACAGGGCACGCATGGACGGGTCGTTTGGTTTTCC
>NW_006159657.1:1905367-1937378 GCF_000334495.1 Tupaia belangeri chinensis | reverse complement strand
GCTGTGGGGCCAGCCATAGACGATGGGCTGCCAGACCCACATGGGAAGGTGTCAGTTCACATCCTGCGGCCTCTCTGTGCACACCGGGCACACGCATACAGGCCTGTGACCTGGGCTCTCTGAGGCGGTGGGTGGATTGCAGTGTGAAGACCCTGTTGGTGGTGCTTATCTCTCTATCTTCCTCATGGAAAAAAATGAACTTTAAAAACAGGAAGGAAAGAAAAAGAAGATCCTGCACCAATCTGAATGTACAACCTGCAGGACATACCTGTTCCTACTGGCGGCCCAGCCATAGGGCACGCATGGACGGTCTGTTGGCTTCTCAGGCCCAGGAAGACCTGGGATTGCAAACAGGTACAGAAGTTCTATTTTCTAGATTTTTTTTTTTTTTTTTTTTTTTTTTGCTTTAGGGTAGGTGTTCTTGCTGGAGAGACAGAGACAGAAAGCGAGAAATCTCACACACACACACACACACACACACACACACACACACACCCGGGGGATGGCCACTCTGCAATCCCTTCTCTTCCATTCTCTCTCAGGATCTTGGGCATGCACGCACACGCATCCAGCATAAGTTTTAAGCTGCCAGGCCTGGGACTCGAGTTGCAGTCGACTACGTGGGAGTCCAGTGATGTAACTACTATACCATCTGCTGATCTTTGGTACAGAGAATCTTAAGGACAGAAAAAACAGGCAAATTAAAGTCTAAGCCTTGGGTCCCTAGAAGCAGAAGTGGGTGGAAATAGTCTATCTAGGAAGGGGTCCTGGGATGGAAAGGAAGCCAAAACAGGCGCTGAGCAACCGAGGCTTGACCTCACCCCAGAGCAGGAAAGCTGGGGTGTTCATTGTCCACCCAACCACATGGCTGGCCCTGGGACATCCCCTGCTTCCGTCTCCCCCCAGTACGGGCTGAGGGAGCCTCTAGGTGAAGTCAGACCCTCGCACGGGACACTGGTCGCACGCTAGGGCCTGAAATGTGGGCAGGACAGCCTACCTCCACCGTGCTGTGGCTGCTTTCAGGCTGCCCTGCAAGCCTTAGCTTCCCTGTCGGGATAGTGCACCCAGAGGGCCACGAGAGCAGAGCTCTCGGCTGGGATATTGTGCCCACTGAGGGCACAGTGGGTAGAGGCCAGGGATGCTGGATCCCACAGTACACAGGACAGAGTTATCTAGCCCCAAATGTTGACAGTGTTCTAGCCGAGAAACTCAGGGCCAGGAGGAACCCTAAGGGTGACTTCCAATGGGAACACACCAGGCCCTGAGTATACCCCAGAGAAGACTGATGCCAACCTCAAGCTAGTCAGCAGCTAGTCCCTGAGCCTGCTGAGGGCCCCAGGCCGCTCTGCTCCAACACTGCTGTAAGCCTTCTCTGCCCTCCCCCGTGAAACTTCCCTGGGGGCAGTGGGGATCAGATGCTAGAACTATCCCTAGGCCCTGGAGACAGCCCTACAGGCCCCCATTCCTCAGATTGAACAACTGGTTTTTTAAAAACCAGATTTTTTTTTAGAACAAAATTGAGTGGTTAATACAAAGAGGTCCCTAGGCGGCCTGCACCCCACATGCCCAGCACTCCCATCATCAACATGTCCCACCAGACTGGAGCAGGTGCCACAGCGGGTGACCTTGCACTGACAGAATGTCACCCCTGTTCACAGTTACACTGGGACGTGCTCTAGGTATTGTACACTCTACGGGTTTAGACAAATGCGTGATGACGCGTCTCTGCCATTTAGTATCAGACAGCGGTGTCACCGCCCTGGAAATCCCCTGTGCTCTGCCTATTCACCCTTCCTGCCTCGAAATCCTGGAAATCACTGATTTTTTGGACTGCCTTCATAGTTTTGTCTTTTCCAGAATAGCATGCAGTTGAATCAGACAGTGTAGCCCTCTCAGGCTGGTGTCTTTCACTTAGTAACATGCACTTAAGGTTCCTCTGTGTCTTTTCATATCCTGACAACTCCTTTTTAGTGCTGAGTAATGTTCCCTTGTCTGGATATACCACAATTTATTTATCCATCCACCTACTGAAGGGCAACTTGGTTGCTTCCAAGTTTCAGGAATTATGAAGAAAGCTGCTATAACATTCATGTGAAGGTTTCTGCATAGATACAAGTTTTCAACTTGCTTGAGTAAATACCAAGGAGTATGATTGTCGGATTGTGTGGTGAGAGTATACTGTTTTGATAAAAATTGTGAGTTTGTCTTACAAAGTGGCTGTGCCTCTGCATTTCCACCAGCAATGAGTGGAAGTTCCTGTTGCTCCACATCCTCATCAGCATTTGGTGTTGTCAGTGTCCTGCGTTTTGACCACTCTAATAGGTATACAATGGTATCTCATTGGAGTTCAACTACAGGATTTTTTTTTTTTTTGGAGAGATTTTCGCTATAGGGCACATGTGCTCGCCAGACAGACAGAGAGAGACATTAGAGACAGAAAGCGAGAAATCACCCCCCAGGGGGGATGGTCACACCTGGAGACCAGAGGCCCAAGGCCTACGCTTAGGCAGCGCTGGTTTCTCTTTGAGGCTCTGAGAGAGTAGCTGTTCCAGGCCTCTCTTCAGGCATCTGGCAGCTTCTGGAAAATCCTTGGGTCTGTTCCTTGGCTTGCAGTTGTGCTGCTGCCATCTCTATCATGTGGCCTGCTCCTCCGTGTCCCTCTGTGTCTTCACGTGACTTTCTCTCCTGTCTGTCCGAACTCCTCTCATCTTTCAACAACACCAGTCTCCCCAAATCAGGGCGATCCTTTTAAGATCATTAATTATATCTGCAAAGATCCTTTTTCAAAATCAGGTAACATTTCCAGGTCCCAAGGGTTGGGGGGAGGACAGAACCTGTTTTGAGAGCCACAGTCCAACCCATGACAGACACAGGAAGGCAGGCGGGAAGGCCTCTGAGGATGTCATGGTACGGAACATTCTGGAAGCCCACTCTGAGGCACGATGTAGGGGGTGGCAAGAAGCACTGGTAGGGGCTGGGTTTGTGAGCAGGGCAGGGAAGGAGCCAATCTGGGGTGCAGAGGTGAGCAGGTCACCTCTGGGACACTGAGTAGAGCACCAGCCTCAGAGTTAGCCCAACCACCTGAGGGGTATTTGGCAGGAGGAAGTTTCTGGGGGCTTTGCCACCTCCCCTTTGGCCCCTGCTGCTGGGCCTAGTGGGTTCTGGAGGATAGAGAGTCCCCGAGCAGAGTGTAAGTGTCTGCAGACTCCAGAACAGTTAGTGCCAGGAGAGCCCAGGGCACCGACGGGCTGCTCCAGAAAGTGGCATTTGAGCCTCCACCTGAAGCGCATGGAAGAGTGGCATGGGACAAGCAGGCCAGGGCTTGTGGGGGCAAAGCAGGTGACGGAGACACCAAGGACAAGTCCTCGGGCAAGAGCCTACTCAGTACTTCAAGAGCTACCCTGAGAATGGCAAGTCGCATGGCTGGAGCTGAGAGTGGGGGAGGCAGCAGGAGTTGAGCCGGGGCAAGTCTCCAGAGCCACATCCTGAAGGGTTCAAACTCGACTGAGCGGACAGTGGGAAGCCCTTGGGGAGTTTCAAGTTGAGTCTACAGGATCTGGTTACAATCTCATTTCACGTGTGGTCTGGAGGATGGGTTGCAAGGAGGTGAGTGGAAAGAAGTTGGAGAGAGGGTCTCACCCTGCTGGGTAGCCTCCAGCCAGGTCCTTGCTTTCTCTGGGCCTCAGCCTCCCCCTTGGAGAACCAGGCCCACGAGCCCTGCCTCTTGTGCTTCAGACGAGCACTCAGTGACTCAGCTGCTGTGGGTGGAGCATGGGGAGGCGTCTGGACAAGGCTCCTCAGGCAGGAGCATGCTGGTCCGACCAGTCAAGTTCAGGGCGGGCCTTTACTCCAGGTCTCTGCTATGCGGTTGGGTTTTTCCAAAAGTGACCTGATCTAAAGCTGCTAATTAGGAATGCTGATTCTTAGAAGTGTGAGGACTAAGTGAGTCTGAAAATCAAAAATATTCACAGCAGCCAGCCCTCCAGAGAGCTCTGGGACACAGGAGCTGTGACTGATACAGGGCACCGCCGTCGCCCTCACACGGACGTGGAGACAGTTCACCCGAATTCTGAGGGCACCGAGGAACTGCAGAGGCTTGGGTTCCTCAGACGGAATTCAAGTGGGGTTGCGTCTGTGAGATTTATGGCCCCATCCTCGATGTACCCTAGACCCCATCTGCTTGGCTGCCAGGAGGTCCAGCCTTGCTCATGATTCCCCTCCTCAAATACAGGGAGTCTTCGAAAGGCTCATGTAAAATGTGCATTATAAAAAAAAATCTATGCATAGATTTCTAAAATAGTATGCGTCAAAATAAACTCTCATTTTAACTCCACCTTTCCAGGAAACTTTTTTCAGTCCCCCTAAGTATCACAAAACCCCAAGGGTGGCTACCAGGATATGATGACAGTGGACAGTCATTTATTGAGGGTCTACCATCTACTAAGTAGATGCATTTATATGAGGAAAGACTATTAGATTTTCCATTTTAGAGTTGCAAAAATGGAAGTCCAGAGACATGAACTCAGCTTGTGGAAGACACTAACAGATGGTTATGAAAATCATGTTCTCCATCCTCTGTGAACATAGGATTGTAGTCAAGCAAGTAATGGGACTACATTTCACAGCATCCCCTGCATGGGGTTTGTTCATGTGACTAAATTCTCTCCAATGGGTTCTACGCTTCTTCTGGGTCCTTTAAGAAAGCAGATCTACCTCCTTCCTACTCTTTCCTCTTCCACTTTTTGGATATGGAGGACAAACCAGATGCTGCAGGATTAAAAAAGCCAGGGCCCTTCCAGTTGGAGAACAGCTGCGCTGCCAACTTGGATGCCAGCTGGGGACTGTTCAGTGAGCAAGGGGTACACTCCTATTATGTTAGAAAAGGTGAAGCCCATGTGCAACAGCAGCCTAGCTTGTGCTAATTCATAATCCTCAGAATATGGCCGAGTCTGGATTCAAAGCCAGGCTTTTGGACTCCAGGCGTTTCAGCTCTTGATTGCTGTGGTGTGTGGCCTGATGGTTGCGTACCACCATGGAGCTAGAATCTGAGGTTATCCCGCAAGTTCTGACACCCCAGTGCCTTGACCTCACAGCATTCTCCTGCTTCTGCTGACCTCAGGCACCCTACACTGCTGGTGGATTTAGAGTAGAGAGTTCAAAACTGCTGCTGCAGAGGAGGAGAAGAACTGCCAGGGCCCTTCCACTGCTGCCACCATCTGCAATGTCACTGGTTGTGCTGCTGGCCTGCTAGGGCTTTTGGCTCAGTCCTTTTGCTCTCATGGACAAGGCTGTCATTGCTACTAGCTCGCCAGTTCCCTCCTGGGGAAGAAGCCTGCCTCTCCCAGAGAGCACTGCCAGCTCTGTCTTCCTGGGGTGCTCCTAGCAGGTGCCCTGCAGCAAGGCCACCTGGGCCCAGGCACACGACACACAAATCCTTCAGTGCCATGGTGGTGGGGCAGGGGCTTATTTTCTTTCCTTAAGAGAGAGATTTTTACTATAGGGTAAACCCAGTGTGAGTTTAAAGCTGCGGGGTACAGGACTCAAACCATCGCCGACTGCATGAGAGTCTGGCAAATGCATTACTGCTGGTCTTGGCAGGGACTCATGTGGGCACTTTCAGGCACTGTGCCTGCAGTGCTCGTTCCTCCTGGCCCCAGGCTTTGTGTTGAATTTAATTTGCCCCCTTGGGCCTTCAGCACCTCCACCATTAGCTTTCTTTCTGGCACTCCTTGCTGCACACAGATATACCTCCTGAGTTGTGTTGGGTGCCCTTGAGCTTCCCACAGGGAAGCTTACCTGAGTCGGGGATTCTGTTTCTCCCAGGGACTCCTCAGCTCTTCTGCAGTGAGTTGAGGCTGACAGGTATGAGGACCAGGCTACCTCCCGTCCCTGCTGATAGTCGTGGAGTGGTGGCAGGCTCCGGGTACACGTAGATCGGGGTGGGCAGCTGTCTACTCTGGAGAACCTTCCATAACACCTGCAGAGGGAGCCTGGCCCTGGCGATACCTGATCTCAGACTTCCAGCCTCCAGAAAGCAGAAGGGTGCGGTGGTAAAATTCTGTTGTTTAAGCCACTCAGTGTGTGGTACTTTACCACGGCTGCCCTAGCAAACTAATACAAGTGTCTTCAAAAAATTATGAAAGGTGTGTCTTGGGAAAAAAAAAGACCTATGGATCTCAAAATGTGTTTGCACTGACATCGACCTGTGCTTTAATTTTCCGTGAGCTTTCTGAAGCCTCCTCAAGGTCTCCACGGGATTTGCCTACTATCTCATCCCGGCATGGCCTGGCCCCCTGTCGGCCTCACTCCTCCTTTCTCCCAGCGATGCTGCCGATGCTGCCTGGCAGGCAGGCTCTGCTTCTACGGAAGCCCCGAGGCAGTGGGTGTAGGTGTGATGACAGGCTGGCTAGGAGCAGACGGGTGTGAGCGAGCACACAGGTTAAAGAACAACTGCGCTGCCAACTTGAACGTCAGCTGGGGACTGTTCAGTGAGCAAGGGGTACACTCCTATTATGTTAGAAAAGGTGAAGTTCATGTGCGACAGCAGCCTAGCTTGGGCTAATTCATAATCCTCAGAAGGAGGAAAAAATGAGCCCCAGCCCCACCACCATGGCACTGAAGGACTTGTGCGTCGTGTGCCTGGGCCCAGGTGGCCTTGCTGCAGGGCACCTGCTAGGAGCACCCCAGGAAGATGGAGCTGGCAGTGCTCTCTGGGAGAAGCAGGCTTCTTCTCCAGGAGGGAACTGGCGAGCTAGTAGCAATGACAGCCTTGTCCATGAGAGCGACAGGATTGAGCCAAAAGCCCTAGCATGGCCAGCAGCACAACCAGCGACACTGCAGATGGTGGCAAGATGGTGTGGTGAACTCGAGTGTGTAAGCCGGTCACAAGGCAGCCCCTGCCTGGCTTGCACCACAGGAAATGCAGGATCAGTAGTGTCTGAGCTTTCAGTTTTTCAAGAGAAACCAGAAATGCAGATTATTTTCTTTTTTTGGGGGGAGGGTGAAGTATTTGCTATAGGGCATGTGCGCTCGCCAGAAAGACAGACAGAGACAGAGAGACAGAAAGCGAGAAATCCCCCCCTTCCCCCCAAGGGGGGATGGCCATGTCACAATCCCTTCTCCTCCATTCTCCTCTTGGGATCTTGGTCACACACGCACATGTGCCTGGTGTGAGTTTAAGTCACCAGGTCCGGGACTTGAACCATGGTTGCCTACATGGGAGTTCAACGATATAGCCATTATGCTAACTGCTGGTCCCAGAAATACAGATTTCTAAGAAAAGGTCACATCTGATATGTAAAGATTGTCGATTCACTCCAGTAACTCTGGTTTTTTTGTTTGTTTTTAAGACCAAAATGTGTCCTAAGACCAGATTTGGCCCTTGGGCAGGCCCTTCACAGGTTTGGGTTATAACAGGAGTCCCCAGCCTTCTTGGCACCAGGGATCAGTGTCACAAAAGACAATTTTTCCATGGATTTGGGTGTGGGCAGTGTTTTTATGAGAACATGCGACCTGGACCCCTCGTGCACACAGTTCACAATAGGGTTCACACTCCTATGAAGATCCAATGCCTCCACTGATCTGCCAGGAGGCGGAGCTCAGGCGGTAATGCCAGCAATGGGGAGTGGCTGTAAATACAGATGAAGCTCTGCCCAAGGCCACCTCCTGCCGTGTGACCCAGCTTCTACCAGGTCACAGACTGGTACTGGTTCATGGCCTGGGAGCTGCGGATCCCTGAGTTAAGGGCTTGGCAGGGACCTCACCTTCCGCTTCGTGTGGCTATGAGCAGGAGGGAAGAGGCCTGAGTCTACTTGTGGCTCTACTGCTTGACAGCTGTGCATTTCTGCTTAACCTCTCCGAGCCTCAGCCTCCTTATCTATAATGCGGGTGCTGTCTTGTGCATCATGCCTGCCTTTTATGGTGGCAGTGAAGGCCGGTGGACATAACGTATTTGGCAACCACTTACTCTGTGCAAGCTGGAAGCACATGATAAAACAGTGACTCCTGTATTCCATCAGACAACTCTCAGAGGTGGGTACACTGTTCTCATGTCACACAGGAGGGAACTGAGGCCCAGAGAGGTTCAGTGACTTCTCTAGGATTTTCCAGCTGGTAGGAAGCCGAGCTGAGCTTCAAATCCAGTTGAGCTGACTGGATTTGGAGGCCTCTTAGGACCCTTAAAATACTATGCAAACTGCTGGTTTTGTGTTTTGTATTTGTTTTTGGTAATAGGGAGTGTGGATGCTCCTAGGCCTTGCATGGTGGAGCTCACCAAGCCCATGGGAGGAACTGGGCTGACAGTGTTGCAAGGCTTCCTGAACCAGTCTGGACAGGAGCCAGGGCCAGGCAAAACACTCGCCACCCTTTCTCCTCAACAGAGCATTTCCCGTAAGTGGTGGCCCCCTGCCTGCTGGCTCGTGGACCTGCCTAGGCAGGCAGCCAGGCATAGCCTGCCTTCCTCCTCCAAGACGCAAACGCAGGCCGTGTGCCAGAGGCCAGGGCTCCGCTGCCTGTTTCACCACCCTCTCCATGAGGGAAGCTCCAGTTGGGTTGTTACAGCTGCTCCTTTAGGCTTGAACTGACGTCGTGGCTTAGGGGTGTCCCCACCCACAGGGTGTTTGAGGGGCAGCAAGGACAGCACATGAATCTGGGCTGAGAGGTGATGTGTGTGCACTTGTGCACGCGTGCGTGTGTGCAGGTGCGTGTGCGCACATGTGTATGTGTGCGCATGTCTGGCAGACTGGGCGGAGATTCACGGCAGGACACATTTCCCAGACTTATTTACACCTCGTTTTCTTACTCCCCATACGCTGTGGAATGCCCACACTGTGCCTGGTGCTGTGCTCGGGGGTAGAAGAGGCAGCTGCTCTTATAGAGGTGATACCCAGGTATTACGGGGAGGAGAAAGACAGTTAAGCAATAAGAAAACAGAGAAGTGGCGATCATGGAAAATGCTATAAAGGAGACAGATCTCAGATCCCAGGGAGAGACTGAGCATCCGGGTGGAACCTGAGTCGCATCAGGGAAGACCTCATCTTTTCAGTGCTGAGAAAAGTGGGAGGGGCCAGTAGGGGGCATAGTGGTTAAGATTCTGGACTCCCATGTGGTCGAGTGTGTGCCCAGACCTCGTGGCTTGAAACTTATGCTGGGAGCGTGTGATGAGTGCCCAACATCCCTAGGGGAGAATGGAGGAGAAAGGATTGCAGCATGGCCATCCCCCTGGGGTGGTGGGGGGGGTGATTTTTTGCTCTCTGTCTCTGGCAAGCACATGTGCCCTACAGTAAAAATCTCTCTCAAAAAAAAAAAAAAAAAAAAAAGAGAAAGAAAAACAGAAGGCAAAGGGCACTCCTAGCAAGAGAAACAGCAGGTGCCAAGGCCCCGTGGTAGGATGGCCTCAGGTGTTTTGGGAAACCTTGGCATCTAGCCAGCGTTAATGGAGCATGAGTGATGGGCTGAGGTGGGAAAGCTCCTCAGGTCCTGACCAAGTGGGTCCTGGTGGTTGGCCCCACCTTCTCTAGTGGGGACAATCCAGCTGGACTTCTGGCTGGTGAGGAGAGGCCAGCAGCACGATCTTTCCAGCACCGGACCGGGGCGGGACCTGCCAAGCTTCGGCCACTCCAAGAGGTTGAACTGAGGTTAAGAAGCACTCTCCCAGCCGTGGCCGGAGAAGGCCCTGCTCACCTGACATTTCTACCCTGTGGCCTCATCCTGAACACGACAGGCTTTTTTTGGTCTGTTGCCAACACTTCTTTGGCCCTGGCAAGAGGGCATGTTGCTCAGGAAGCCAGGTGGGCTGCATCAAAACTTGGCTGACTCTTTGCCCCCTGATGTGGAATATCCCTTCTCCAGGAAGTGCTGGGGACAAAGGCAGAGGGAGTTGTATTCAGGCGCAGCATGAGCCTCCGAGAAGGGGACCGCAGCAAGCACAAGCAGCAGGAAGAGCCACCTGCAGGGGACAAGGGACAACAGCAGCAATGACGTTCTGTGCCAAGCACTGTGCTAACCACTGCAGGGCTCCACCGTTAACCATCACACCACCCGGCCATGGCGGGGCTTGTACCATCAAGACCTTACAGCTGGGGAAACAGGGTCACAGGGCAGAGAAGCAACTTACAGGCCGTGATGGGCTCCAAGTCACACGGAAGTTCTTTACCTTGTGGTGAAGGGTAGTAACAGAGGGTTAAGGAGCAAGGTAGAGTCATACCTGGGACTGGAAAAGGCTCTAAGCTGCACCTGTCCCCTACCAGCAGCGTGGAAGTGACACGCTGTCAGGCCAGGGCCGGCAGCCACTCCTTGCCCTTGGCCTGGCATTTTTGTGGGCAGTGCTCCCTGAGACCCTAGGGGCCCCAAGATCTGCTTACCTGGAACCTGGTGACAGCCCCACCATCCCTCCCCAGGTAGTGTTGCCAGGTCTAGCAAATGAAAATAAGGGAGCCCAGCTGTACTGAACTTTATTTTTGAACAGGGTCCTACCCTCACTGAGCTGATATTTGAGTAACAAGAGAGTAAGAATGACCAAACCTGGGGAAAAGAGAAAAGAGAGATATGAAAGTCCTCTTGAGGACTCGGAGGGCCACTCTGAGCCTGTGCATTTCCAGCCCTGTGGAAAATCGGTGTGTGTGGTGGGGGAGCATCGATGCGGTGGAGACAGAATGTGCAAAGGCCCTCAGGAAGGAAGGACCTTGGTGTTCTGACAGTGGTGGGATCTGGCCACAGTGCTGGTGCACAGGAAGGGTCAGAAGCAGGCCCACAGAGGACAAGGGCCCTGCCATGTGACCTAATGGGACTACGTGGGAGTCTGGCATTCACCAAGGTGGCGGCCTCTGGTTGAAAGCAGAGACCTAGGTTTCCTCCTCCCTCTTGCACATGTCAGCACAGGGCCTGGACAGCATGGTTGCAGGAGGGGGAGCGACTGCAAAATCTGCCTTAGTAGAAAGTTAAGGATGCCTTGGGGAAGGGCAGTGTTGTTGGGTAACCTCCTGGTCTCTGGTCCAACGCCTGCTGTTCATTCAGCAAACAGTCTGCAGATAAGGCCCAGCGTGTCCTGCTTACCTGGCTCCCGTGCTCTGTCTGAGCCTCATACTGGCAGTGGCATTTCTACTGTCTGGATGACTGCCTTTGAGAGTTGGGCGGGGTGGCGTTTCCGGAATGGCAGGCCTGCTGCTTAAAAAGGGTCTCAGGGATGCAGCCATCAGAACACCAGAAGATGCGAAAAACACAGGGTCCCAGATCTTCTGTGGACGTGTTGCCAGAAAAATTGTAGAAGAGGAGCCTCATGACTTGAGAGGGTTTTTGTTTTTGTTTTGCTCAAGCGCACATGCACTGGCCAGAAAGACAGAGGGAGGGAGAAATCACCCCCAGCAGGGAGCAGTCATGCCGCAACCCTTCTCTTCCGTGTCTCTGTCCTGGAGAGACATCGGGCATGCGCAGACATGTGCCTGGGTGTTTCTCGAGGCTCTGGGACTGGGACTGGACCTTGCACCTTGGTCAGCTCCCTTAACCATGAGGCCACAGGCCTGGCCCAAGATTTCTTCACGACGATGCTTGAGCTCTTACTACCTTCGAGCACTTGTGAATGAGACTATCGTGACCGTTCCCGCAGGACAGTTCATGTGAACACACTTTCCACACTTCCTAGGTCTGGAAATGCTCGTAGATTTTTTTTTTAAGAGTCCATCTTTAGGGAACAGCAGTTAGCGTAATGGCTATGTTGCTGGACTCCCACGTAGTCTGGTTCGAGTCCCAGACATGGTGGCTTAAACTCACGCCGGGCACGTGTGCGTGCGTGCCCAAGATCCCGAGAGGAGAATGGAGGAGAAGGGATTGCGACGTGGCCATCCCCCCGGGGGTGATTTCTCGCTTTCTGTCTCTCTGTCTCTCTCTGTCTGTCTGGCGAGCGCATGCGCCCTATAGCAAAAACCTCTCAAAAAAAAAAAGAAAAGAAGAGGAGTCCATCTTTAGAGCTCCATACTGACATATTAATTAATAAGAAATAAGACCATGCAAAAGAGATTGTGTGGTGAGAACTTTTGGATTGGAGATGGGTACATGTGGCCTTGGGATGCTGTAAGCTCACCTCGGAGCATCACCTGGGTGCGTGAGGAGAACAGAGGCCCGGATCTGCCCCAGCATCTGCCTCTTCACCCCTCTGCCCTTGGGTGAACAGGTCAGGAGGGCAAGCGTGTGGTGACCCCACGTTTGTGGAGAGACCTCTGGATGGAAGGAAGTGCCACATTTCTCAAGAAAACCCCAAGCCAGTGCTGAGAATGACAGCTAGCCCCAACTGACGCCTTCTAGGGGTTTTTCCCACCTCCCCACCCCTGTGGGTACTCTTCGAGCCCCAACTCTTTAGACAGCTGGCCAGCTAGAGACACAGGAAAAGCCCCTAAAGTTCTGCAACGGCTTCTCACCTCCACCTGCCCTCCAGGCACTCCCTTCCTCCCCCTCCTCTCCTAGGTGCTGGGGCCTGGTGGTGGGAGGGGTGAGAGGTTAGGGGGGTGGAGGGGGTGGTACAGTCTGGGTCTGACACTTCAGCAGCTGGAACTGGCTTGGGCCTTTCTAGAAAACCAGGCCTAGTAGTTCAGATCCTGAGTTCACGGGTGGGAAAGGGGCCCCTAGTGCCCCAGACAGCAGAACAAAGGGCAGAAGCTGCCTTGGCATCTTGATTGTCAGCCCCCTGCCCTTAGAGGAGAGGGGAGTGGCCTGTCCCACCTGCAAAGACACTCAGGTCACAAGCTTTCTCTCCTGGGAGACAGTAGGAAGGCCCTCACTGGGAAAAACACTGCTACCCTCAATGATGTTATTCTGTGGGCCATGGCGAGGCTGCTCCCCAGCCGGGTGGCTGCAGAGGCACCTGTTAAAGGAAGATTTCAGACTCTTCCTCCAGACCTTCAGAATTCTCGGGCTGGGCCTGGGAATCTGCTTTTCTTCATGGCGCTGGGGAGTTCTTGGGCGCAGACTGAAACACCAACCTTCTCCAGACCCGTCATTCATTCATCCCCTCGCCTCTTGCTCATCCGACATTTACGGAACGTCCACAACTGTCACTGGCCCAGCCCTGCTATCTCCCCCAGGATCGCTGTCGCGGATCCCCCAGACCCTACTCTCCTTGCAACCCCTGGCCCTTCGCCCTCGACCTTCTGCTCTTTGGCTCCGGAGCGGAGCATGTCCGGCAGCTGGCTCCAGGCCGGTCCCTTCTACAACGACCCTCTCAGGCCCCGCCCTTCCCGAGCCCCCTCCCCAGCCGCGACTGCGCTCTGGGGCTCGCGTGCCCCGCCCACACCCTTGCCCTGTGCAGAGGCCGCCCGGCTGGGCTCAGGCTCCGACCCGCAGCCCGCTGCCCAGCGTCCAAGCCGGTTCGCCGCTACCGGCGGGTTGGAGCCCGGGTTGTGAGGGCCAAGTGGGCTCTGCAGAGGATGAAGCAGGTAGGGGTGCGCGGATGCTGCGGCCGGCGGGCGGCGAGGAAGGAGGAGCCGGGAGAATCTGGGAGGAGCCGGGATGCGCCGAGCCCCAGGCCTGGGGCTGGACCGGACCGCAGTGGTCAGAGAAGGCCTTGCACCGCAGGCGAAGCGGGATGGGGGCGGCGCGTAGTTAGAGGCACCACTTGGGTACCCAAGGTGCACAGCAGAGGCCAGCCCAGGGGTGCAAGGTGGGTGGGGGCTGGCTGTGCACCGCGTCGGGCTGCATCTGCCCTTGGTGTCCCCCCAGGCCCTGGTGGACGACACAGAGGATGTGTCCCTGGACTTTGGCAACGAAGAGGAACTGGCCTTTAGGAAGGCCAAGATCAGGTAGGCTGCCATTGCGCCGTGGGCAGGCGGTCCCCGGAGTTGCGAACCCACTCATTCGCTCACCAGCTCACTCCTTCATTTGGAATATACTGGATACCACTGTGTGCCGGAAGGGGGTCTGAGAACCGCCAGGCAGATGGGACCAAGGTTCCTGCCCACCTGGATGGAGCCCGCTGTCTGGAGAAGGAGGGGAGGGGGCAAAACTAACACTGAACAGGCAAACAAAAGAGGTGATGGTTGAGCTGAGACCTGAATGATGAGGAACAGCCAGCCATGGGAGACTCCGGAGCAAGAGTGTTCCAAGCTGAAGAAACAGTGAGTGCAGAGTCAGAGTCTCTGGTGGAAGGTCAGAGAAAGGCCACTGTGTCTGAGGGGAGGGGTTGGCAGGAGGCTGGACAGGTGATAAGGACTTAAAGTTTCATTCTAATCCGTGTTCAGACCCTGGGTCAAGTCACCTGCCTGCTTGAGACACTTGGCATCTCAGAAGGTAGCATGACCAAGGCATGACGAATGACCTGGACGTGGCTGCAGGGCCAGGCAGCTGTGGCATCCAGAGCCCCCTGGCTCAGCCATGCTCACTCATCTGGATCTGCCAGTAGCTCATTCCAGCTGCTGGGGTGGGCAGGCAGGAGGCCCTGGCACCAAAACACCATTCATTTTAAAGTCTGTCTGTTTGTTTAATTTGTTTTGTATTCTTGTTGCATCAGATTCTGTGGTTCAAGTTTTCTAGCCCCCAGAATGAAATAGGAGATCTTCAGAAAGTTCATGGAAAATGCATACTATGAAAAAACTGCATGATTTCAACATTTTTTTTTTTTGCACCAAAATAAGCTAATACTTAATTCTGTTTTCCTCAGAACATTTTTTTTTTTTTTTTGGAGAGGGTTTTGCTATAGGGCGCGTGCGCTCGCCGGACAGACAGAGAGAGACAGAGAGACAGAAAGCGAGAAATCACCCCCCAGGGGGGATGGCCATGCCGCAATCCCTTCTCCTCCAGTCTCCTCTCGGGATCTTGGGCATGCATGCACACGCGCCCGGCGTGAGTTTTAAGCCACCGGGTCCGGGACGCGAACCACGGTCGACTACGTGGGTGTCCAGCGACATAGCCATTACACTAACTGCTGGTCCCCTCAGAACATTTTGAAGTCCCCGCATGTTAGTTTCTTGTAGCATATGACCATAAACTTGGATCATAACAATAGAAGTTACGCCATTTACTGGGCTGAAACCAAGGTCCCTGCAAGGCCACTCTCCTTTTGGAGGCACTGGGCAAACTCTCTCCCCGGGCCTTTCCAGCTTCTGGTGGTGGTTGGCGTTCCTTGGTGGTTGGCTCTGGTGCCTTCCTCCATCATTAAGGCCACAGTGTAGTACTTTCACGTCTCTCTGCTCCGTCCTCATGCGACATCTCTCTCAGTGTGTGTGTATGAAGTCTCCTTCTGCCTCTTTTTTTTTTTTTTTTTTTTGAGAGGTTTTTGCTATAGGGCGTGTGCGCTCGCCAGACAGAGAGAGACGTAGAGACAGAAAGCGAGAAATCACCCCCCCCGGGGGATGGTCATGCCGCAATCCCTTCTCTTCCATTCTCCTCTCGGGATCTCGGACACGCACGCACACGTGCCTGGTGTGAGTTTTAAGCCACCTGGTCCGGGACGCGAACCGCAGTCGACTACCTGGGAGTCCAGCGACATAGCCATTACGCTAACTGTTGGTTCCCTCCTTCTGCTTCTTTTATATGAACATTTGTGATGACCAGTTACCTGCACCCTAGATAACTAGGATAAATCTCTACACCTCAAGATCCTTAACTGACTCACATCTGCCAGGTCCCTTTGGCCATGTAAGGTAACAGTCATGGTTCTGGGGATTAGCACCTGGATATTTTGAGGCCATTCGACTTCCTACCACAATGACCACTGATAGTCTTTGAGGAGAGGCACTGGGTCCAGCGTCTCGTACAGAACAGCTGCACTCATAGTATGTACTCCACTGGCTCTGGGCTGGGGGCTGAGGGTTTGCAGTATCCAGAGCACAGCTCCTGCCTTTTATGGAGTTGGGCAGTGTAGGGCTAGGCTGCTTCAGCTTAGTAGTCCTGGCATTTTAGACTAGATCCAGTACTTGTCTGTGGTGGGGATTGTCCCATGTGTTATAGGATGTTCAGTGCATCCCTGGTTTCTCTTGACCAGGTGTCAGCAGCAGCTACTAAGAAAGTCCTCAGATGTCACCACATATCTTCTGGGAGGCAGCCTCATCCCCAGTTGAAAGCCATTGGAATGGGAGAGGCTAGTCTTGCTGCTGGCTGTTACAACTCTAAGTGCTGGCATAGGTGGAAGCTTGGGCCCTGGGCCTGGTCAGCAGAGGAAGTGACAGCTAGGCTGGAACCCGAAGGTTGGGTGGGAGTTACCCAGGCAAAGAAGGGTTTTGTCCCATGCAGGACTTGGAAGTGAGATGGTGAGTTTAGGGTGTTGATGGCGGTTCAGTGTGACCCTGAGGAATTGTGTGCTATCCTGTCCCCAGACCTTTCTGGGAAGATGCAGACGTGCTGTCTCTGTGCTGTTCAGTATGGTGCCCACTGTGGCTGTTGAGCACTTGAGGTATGTCTAGGGTGACCGTGGGATACAAAGTTTGATATTATTTGATTTAAATTTAGATGCAAATAGCCACAGGTGGCTGTCTTATTGGACAGCACAGCTCTAGAGTTTAGTAGCCACTGAAGGATCTGTACAGAGTCGTGATGTGGTCAGGATTCAGGATGGAGGCTAGGTTGCAGGGCGGATGGAAGAGGGAGCAAGCTGGGAACTTGGGCCAGGGCCCTGGCAGGGTTGAGGGAGAGAAGGGACCCAGAGGTGCATGGGGTGGATCAGTCTGCCTTGGTGGTGATCAGGTTGTGGGTAGGGGTGAAGGCACTAGGCTTTACATCTGGTGACCCAGGTGAGGGAGCACTTCCAGGGGAAAAGTGGTATGCTTAGAGTGGTCTTTGTTGGGTTCCGGTGGAACATTCTGGCTAGTTTCAGTGGGCAACTGGAAGGAGAGGCCAGTGGTCATCAGGGCTGCAATCAGACGTCTGTGAGGCAGCAGCTCATGGGTCTGTGTGTTTGAGAGTCACCATTCCCAGAATCCTTTGAGGTGCCTAATATAGATTCCTGGGCTGAGTCCTGGACTAATTTAACCAGATTCATAGGGAATGGGCCTAGGAACATGAATTTAAAATAGCACCATCAGTGAATTCTGATGTAGAGAAGGCTCTCACATCTTGAAAATAGCAGTGTGGAGAGGGGATCATAACTAATTTCTGTGAGTGGGCTCCAAGGGATCCAGGAACCCTTTGGAAACTATGACAGGTTGAACTTCCCTCATATGAAAATCTAATATCTGAAATGACCCAAAATTTGAAATGTTTTGAGTGACAATATGATGTTGTCAGTAGAAAATTCTTCACCTGACCTCATGTGACTGGTTACAGTGAAAACTCTACTATGCGAAAATATTGTATAGAATAACTTTCAGGCTATATAAGGTACATATGAAGGATAAATGAATTTTTTGTTTAGATTTGGGTCTCATCCCCAAGATATCTCATTATTTATATGCAAATACTTCAAAATTTGTTAAAAAAAAACAGACTCTGAAATATCTCTGGTCCTAAAAATTTCAAGTAAGAGATACTCAAACTAAGTTTCATATATATTGTTTTAGGAAAAAGATCCAAACTTTAATTAGATCTCCAATGGGTACATGATCTTAAAAAGTTATCATTTTTGTTAAGGGTGATGATTGTTACTTGTAGACTCCTTGTTGAAATGGATTCCAGATCGACCTTAAAGGGAGATGATATATGAAGGGGACCCTATAGCTGGCATCTAGATATAGGGCCCCCTTGGTCCTTCACCACTTGCTGGCGTGGTGATTATGGAAAAATACACAGGTCACTGTGTATTTTTGAGCCTCCATTTACTTACCTGTAAAAGGGGGATCTCCCAGCCAGCCTGAGCTCACCACATGGCTGCTAGACAGTTTATTCAGTAAATATTTACCCAACCTTTATCCTGGAGACAGAGATGTGGTCCTTGCATCTCCTGTCCATGGCTCCAGGTCATTAAGACACAGTGCTGTGGTGGGGTCTCCTAGGAAGCAGAGGACACCTCACAGGATCAGTGAAGGTGGGATTCCACAGCTCAGCTGGGCAGGTAGAGGAAGTGTAAGCTATGCTGTGAATGTGTGTTTATCCCCAGCGAAATAACTTTTCCCCCTTCCTTTCCTTCCTTCTTTCTCCTTTCTTCTTTCTCTTTTTTTTTTAAATTGTGATAAATCTACCATCTTAATCATTTTTAACTGAACAGCTCAGTAGGAGTAAGTGTATTCACATTGTTGTCAAACAGAGCTTTTTCCACTTGCAAAACTGAAACTCTGCACCCACTAGATAACTCTCCTTTTCTCCCTTCACCCAGCCCCTGGTAACCACGGTTCTACGTTCAGTCTCTGAATTGACTACTCTAGACACTGGACTGGGTGGCTTTCTTTCTCACTTTCCCTTTCTCTCTCTCTCTCTCTCTGTGTTTCTCTGATCAAATTGGAAACTAATAATAAATGAAGTTAAAATGATTCTTAAAAAATAGAATCATATAGTATTTTTCCTTTTGTTCTTTAATGACTGGTATTTCACTTAGCCTTAAGGCTCATCCACTTATAGCATGTGACAGATTTTGTTTTTAAGTTTTTTTAAAGTTGCGTAATAGTCCATTGTATGAATATTCCATGCTTTGTTTATCCATTCATCCATGGACACTTGCTCCTTCTACCCCTTAGCTGTTACAGATAGCACTATAATGAATATGGGTTTGCAAATATTTCTAGAGCTAGCTTTCAGATCTTTTGGGTATATACCCAGAAGCTTGGGATTGCTAGATCCCATGGTGGTTTCTACTTTTGATTGTTTGAGGAACCTCTATATTGTTTTCTATAGCAATTGCACCATTTTATAATCCTGCCAATAGTGTACAAGGGTTCCAGTTTTCAACACCTCTGCCAACATTCATAATTTTTCTGTTTTGTTTTGTTTTGGATAGTATCTATTCTAATGGGTACAAGATGATACCTCATTGTAATTTAGATCGCTAGTTCCCTAATGACGTGATTTTGAGCATTTCTTCATATGCTTGTTCATTTGTGTATCATCTTTGAGATACCTCTACTCAAGTCCTTTGTCTTTTTCTGTTTGTTTATTTTTTGTTTTTGTTGTAGGGCACATGCACTCACCAGAAAGAGACAGAAAAATAGGGAGGGAATGTGAGAACCCCCCGCCACAAACACACATCAGCGGGATGACCACACTACAACCCCTTCCCCTCCAGTCTCCTCTTGTGATTTTGGGCATGCACACACATGCACCCAGTATGATTTTCAGGTCGCTAAGACTGGGTCTAGAACCTGTAGTCAGCCATGTGGAATTCAGCGCCTTAATATCCACGCCACCTGCTGGCTTCCTTTGTCCATTTTTAAATCAGGTTGTTCGATTTTCTTGCTGTTGAGCTCTTTATATATTCTATATATTAAGTCTTGATCAGACATGTGATTTGCAGATATTTCCTCCCACTTCATAGGTTGCCTTTTTAGTCTGTTGATTGCTTCCTCTGATGCATGAGTTTTTATGTTTGATGTAGTCCCACCTGTCTGTTTTTACTTTTGTTGCCTGTGCCATTAGCATCATATGGTATGTGTGGTTTTAAAATGGAAATATACTTCACATGCCATAAATTCATCTTTTTAAACTGTACCATTCTGTGTGGTTTTGAGTATATTCACAAGGTTGTGTACCCATCACCACTATCTAGTTCGAGAATTTTTTCATTAGCTCAAATGGAAAGTCTCTACTCGTTAAGCAGTCTCTTCCTATTTCCCCCTTCACCAAGACCCTGGCAATCACTAATTCACTATCTGTCTCTGTGAATTTATCTATTCTGGACATTTCATGTAGGTGAAATTCATTATATGTGTGTATCATTCTTTTATATGAATTATATGTTCATTTATATGAATGATACACACATATAATGTGTGTATAATTCATTGTATGTGTGTATCAATTCATTGTATTTGTGTGTATACACACACACACACACATAGTAGTTGAGAAAGTCGTGATGCATTTTTGTAGAAAAACACATCATGACTTTTCCAGCGACCCAATATATAGTTTATATGATTTATTATGAGTGATTGGTTTGTGCCAGTATAGAGGCTGAGAGGTCGCTTAATCTGTCTGTAAGCTAGAGGCCCCCATGTTAATGGTATTGTACCAATCTGAACTTGAAGGTCTGAGAACCAGGGGGACCAATGGTGTCAGACTCAGTTCACATCTGAAGGCCCCAGAACTGGGGGAAAGGCGATGTGTGAGGCCTGGCCTGAGTCCAGAGTCTCAGAACCAGCAATGCTGGTATCTGAGAGCAGAAGATGGATGGCCCTTCTTAAACAGACAGAACAAATTCCTTCTCTCTCTTCCATTTTGTTATCTTCAGGTCTTTGATGGACTGGATGAGGCCTACCCACATTGGTGAGAGTAGAACTCCTTTTCTTAGTCTACTGATTCAAATGCTGATCTCTTCCAGAAACACTCTTATAGACATACCCACAAATAATGTTTTACCAGCTAACTGGGCATCCCTTAACCCAGCCAAGTTGACACAAAATTATACAAGCTATCTTCCTGAAGTTCACAGAAAATGTGTATTATGAAAAAACTATGTACAGATTCAGACTTTACTTTTTAAACCAAAATAAACTCATATTTAATTCCATTTCTCCATGAACTGTTCAAAATCTCCTTGTACAATGTGTCCTTCTGTCTGACTTTTTTCACTTAGCATAATGTTTTCCAGGTTCCTCAGTGTTTTTATCAGTACAGTTATATGCTGCAAAATGACATTCAGTCAATGAAAACTGCATGTACAGTGGTGGTCCCATAAAATTAGAAGGTTCTAGCATATAGCCTCGAGGTATAGTAGGCTCTATCATTTAGGGTTGTGTAAGTACACCCTCTCATGTTTACATGCTCTGAAATCACCTAATGATACATTGCTCAGAATGTATCCCTTTCCTTAGGTGACACATGACAGTATTTTATTTCTTTTTGATGGCCAAGTAATATTCCAGTGCATGGAAATACCCTAATATGTTTATCTACTCATAAATTTATGGTCATTTGAGTTGTTTATGCTTTTTGGTTCTTATGAGTAATGCTGTCCTGAACATTTGTGGGCATGTTTTTGTGGAAGGAATGTATTTTCAGTTCTCTCTAATATATACCCAGGAATGGAATTGCTGAACTGTATAGTAACCCTATTTTAGCTTTGCTGTGTTGCAGACTGACTTTCTAGAGAGTGTCGTGTGCTTCCAGCTGCTAGGGGAGAAGGCAAAACCTGGGCTTAAAGTCAGACACCTAAGTTTGGGTCTCAAGTCCACCATTTTTTCAACTGAGTGACTAACTCTCTGCAGTGTAGATACGGGTTTGAGTTGGCAAACACCTCACAAGACACAAATAGACTTTCATGTAAAACTGTGTTTCCTCAGCTTTGTAGAAGGGGACAAGGTTAGGGCGCAGCAACTTCATCTCATTGAGAGATCTAGCCTTTCCCCCAAACATAGCTCCTTTTGCTCTGTCGCCCATGTGGGCTATGTTTGGCTGCCAGGGTTGAGAGCTGAAGTTCTGTGGGTCACCTTGAATCGTAGAATTGCTGCCTCCATTTCCCACCAATCTTTCTGTGACTCTGTTCATCCAGGCCCATGGCCTGCTTGCTGGCTCACAGTCCCTCCATCCCAGGGGTTGTAGCAGGCAGATCCGACAATACCCATGAATCCTCTAGTGCTAAGGGGAGGCCTGATCTTAATCCTTCACTTGCAGTGATTTTGAACTTGAACAGGGTCCACAGCACCCTCCAGATCCCGGTTTTCTCATCTGTAACGTGGAGATGATGGCTTCATCGTAGTGCTGGGTAAAGAGGACTAAGGGAGGCGATGAATGTGAATAAGCCTAACTGGGCCCTGATGCCCCCACGTAAGCTTTATAAGTGGCATCTGTTATCCTGACTGCGAGTGTGGATTCTGTGCCCTGTTCCTGTGCACAGGGCTGGGTGGAGGCCTGTCCTCCCTTGGAACAGGTTGTCACTCTGGGTTCTCCCTGCAGGTGGAAACTCTCTCCTGTGGAATGTTCATGTTTTCAAGGCACTGTCTTCACACGCTCTGACCCCAAAGGTTCCAGGAGATCCCCATCCAAAGTAGGACAGTCTCCTTCTGGCCCAGATTGGTTTCTTAGATCGGGTTTGGTCTCAGTAATCAGAGCTGGTTTGCTTGCAGGGTGTGGGCAGAGTTTCACGGTTGGTCCTCATTCATCCTAGCAGGCATCGGTCAGGAGCACCATCCTCTGGCCTCAGATGCCACAGGAAGTCACTCGTTAGTGGGGCCCTATCTTAAGGCAAACAATCCAGGGAATAAAGTTTAGCCCCACAAATCCCTAACTAGCCCATCAAATGAGATTTTATCTCTCAAGATGTCTTCTAGCAATGCAATCAGTGTATCTCCCCACACTGGATCCCCACAGAAGCAACCCTCAGAAGGAGCTCCAGGTGAAATTGTTGGATATTTTGGGGAAAAGTGATATTGAATGAAAAATAACAATAGCAAACACTCGCCTAGCACCTGTTCTATGCAGGTGCTATTTTAAGTGTCTAAGAAACATTTTTGTTTAATCTGCATTACAAACCTATGAACTAGGCACTAAGTTTAGAGACACTGAGGCAAAGAGGGAGTTGAGTGACTGCCCAATATTACACAGACATTAATTAAGCCCTTCCAAACGGACCCTGGAGTCCTCATCTTAAGTCACATTGTGCTTAGAGGGACCAGATGGCCACATAGGGACAAGCTTTGCTGTAGGAACAGCATAGGAACAGGCTTCCCGCTGTGCTGCCCCGGGGAGGACTGTGTAAATGAGAGTGAAGAGTCGCCCACACTGTTTAGCGCTTTTGTCAACCCTGGCACTGCTGATATTTGGGGCTGGCTCATTCTTCATGGCGAGGGCCATCTTCTCACCATAGGAGGTTGGCAACGTTCCTGGCCCCAACCCAGTAGATGCCAGTAGCACCCACTCCCCACTTGTAATGCCCTAAAATGTCTGCATTGCCAATATCCCCTAAGGGCACAATAGCCCCTGGATGAGAACCCCTGATATAGTTTATTTTCTCTCTGTCCAGGTTTTTGTTGTTGTTGTTGGTTTACGGTATAGCCACTCTTGAAACCAGTGTGATTTTTTAAAATTTATTTATATCTTCCATGGGTAGTGACAAGAGAGAAAGAAGGCCCCCAACAAAGCCTTGGTGTTCCAGCCCACTCTCAGCTGGCCTCAACTCATAGGTACACTCATGCCCAGTGTACTCAGGCAGGTTTCTAGTCACGAACCTGGAACCCCCTGGCGTGGATCAGCTTTGCAGAGGGTTGCATTGTACTGCTGAGCCACTGTCTGGCCCCTGGGGTTTGGATTTGGGTAAGTTAATTTACCTCTGAGGAGACTCAGAGCATGTCTCACACCTCTGTGTGTGACTTGGACCCAAGGGAAGCTGGTGGGTGGAGGGCAAAGAAGGAGGGGGCAGCTGGCAGTCTAGACAATGCTTGGAGGCCACTTGTTATTCTTGGGAAAAAATGTGAGCCCATCTCTAATTGCTACACATGTATATGCACGTACACACATACACACACACACACACACAGAGACATCATGCTCCAACACACTAAGGAGAAGAACTCCAGCTCTTCTTTGGTCTTCCAGGAGGTCTGTTCATCTCATACAGCGAGGACCCCTGGACCAAACACCCATGTCCTTAGTGTTGTTGGAGAACAAGTCATGTTGTCCCCTGCCTTCTAAAACCTGTTTTAAAAACAGAAATGTGGGGGCCAGCAGGTGGTATAGTGGCTAAGGCACTGGACTCCCACACGGCCGACTTCAATTTGAGAAGTGGACCTAGTGGCTTGAAACTCACGCTGGGTGTGTGTGTGTGCGCGTGCGCCCAAAATCCTGAGCAGAGAATGGAGAAGGGATTGAAGCGTAGTCATCCCCCTGGGGGAGAGGGGCGGTGGGGTGGTGATTTCTCACTTTTTCTCTCTGTATTTCTCTGTTTCTCTAGTGAGAGCATGTACCCTACAGCAAAAGCTCTCTAAAGAAACAAACAAACAAACAAAAGGCAGAAAACCAGAAATGTGACATGTAATATGCGCACCAAGAGCTGATTGTTTAATTTTAAGGAAGGTTCATGATTACCAAGGAAAACAACCCACAGAATCAGGGAACTAGACAGATTTCAGTTCTCTCTGACTAGGGCACGGCATTACATATTTTGAAATTAACTCCTTACATCTATAACGGCTTCACTTCCCTTTATTTATATTTCTTGTTCACATGAAATTGGTTGCATAAGCTGTGCTAATAATAAAATTAGTAAAGGATGATTTCTGCTGAGCAGTGACGCGCATGATCTAGGAAGGCATTTGGGACACAGAGGGGCCATTGGTCAGGCTCCCTGATGCTCATCTTGGACCCTCTGTGACTGCATAGACCCAGCATATTCAGTCTTGCTCATTCTACCCTGTGTTCTTGGCATTTGGGGCCAGGTTGCTCTTTGCTGTGGCAACTGGCTGGGCATTGTGGGATACCTAGCAGCACCTCTGGCCTCACCCTGTAGATGCCAGTAGCGCCCCCCCCATGTGACAACCACAGGTGTTCCAGGATTGACATGGGGATCCCCTATCACCCCATCTTAGAGAACCACTGGCTCTTCCTTTTGCACATTAATTTAGTCACAAATCAACAAAAATTTTCAAGGACCCCTGCATGTCGAGCATTGTTCCAGGGGACACGGAGAATCAGACATACCTATCCCTGCCCTTAAAGAGCTGACATTTTAATGAAGGAGAAGACAACATTTAAGCAAATGTCTTAGCAAGGTAACTTCAGAGAATGGTAAGTGCTAGGAAGGGGCTCATAATTAAAAGGGGTCCAGGGTGGGGACCTTTTGGGTCAGGGAAGGCTCAGAGGAGACCTCGCTGAGGAGCTGCATTTTAACTGACTCCCGAATGAGGATCTGCAGGAAAAGAGTTCCAGATGGATCCTCACGTGCAAAGACCCTGAGGTTGGAGGTCAGGGATTGTCAGAACTGGTCAGGGTATAGAGATGTGCAGAGAGCTGGACATCCAGAAAGCAAAGGGTCGTGAGGATCCCTATAGAGAATTTGAAATTTCGTCCATGTGTGATGGGCAGTCTTTGGAGAGATTTGGATGGGAGAGGTTGGAGTGGGGTTGGAATGAACCAGTTGACACATGGGACAGCCGCCTATGACAGTCAGGTGGCCCATGAAGCAAGAATGGGAGCAGCAAGATCTGTTAGGAGGTCAGGGTGAGAGGTGCTGTGGTCAAGGCTGTTGGACTCCAGGGACATACTTGAGACCTTATTTTGTATGGACCTTTGTCCCAGCAGAGCTAGCTGCCTGTCAGGCCTTCTGAGATTGAAGAGAGATGGTTGAAGGGAGGGGGTCCCAGATGCGAATTGCAGGATCTGTATTCCCAGGGGTCTCAACTTCATCAGCATCCCCAGAAAACTCAAGTGAATGAAGAGCTGAAACTTCGGGGTCTCAGGCTTGCTCCCTGGACATGCTGACTTGGCAGGTATTGAAACAGGTATGCAAGGCTTGGTGAGGCAGCTCCGATGTGCCCCCAACCACTTGGTGTATTTCTCTCGGTTGTCCACGTCTGGATGAGTCAAGGATGCTCACGCCGGCTGGTGTGGTCATGTGTGTGTCCACCTTCACGTGGTGTTGATAAGTGGGTTTGGGACTTAGCCTTAAGTCCTGATGACATTTCTTTAGTAAAGACCAACTCAGCAGCTTGGGGTTGGATTGTGAGGGAAAGGCCTGGGGGCTGGCCTTTCCCACCTTAAGGAAGTCCTCGCACGGGGACACTCACTTCAGGTGCTGGCAGCTTCCGGGATGACTCAGAAACAGCCAGGACACCCTACTGGATCCTTGTGGTTTCACTACGTTAAAATGCAGATGGTTTTCTCCCCTGAATTTTAAAACACTTCAGACTAAACGTTGCACTGGCAGCCAGTGGGCACCCAGCCTCAGGCACACACTTTTCTTTCTTTTTGAGAGAGAGATTTTTTCTACAGGGCATGTGCGTTCACCAGAGAGACAGAGATAGAAAGCAAGAGATCACCCTCCGGGCGGATGGCTGCACTGTACTCCCTTCTCCTCCATTCTCCTCTTGGGATTTTGTGCATACACGCACACACACCCGGCGTGAGTTTTAAGCCTTAAGCCTCTGGGTCCAGGACTTGAACTGCGGTCAACTATGTGGGAGTCCAGCAATGCAACCATTATGCCATGTGCTGGTCCCCAGGCATGTTGTCTTAGACCAGGGTAGTATTTTATTTATTTATTTTTTAAAAATTTCTTCCTTTCTTCTGAGAGACAGAGAGAGAGAAAGAGACTGAGACAGACAGCACTTCCAATAAAGTCTCTGTGCTGTGATCCGCCCCCAGCCTCAGCCAGCCCTGGGTCCTGTACTCGGGGAGTCTCCAGACAGGAAACCAACCCTTCCCTTGTGGGCCAGCTTTGTGGAGTGCTGTGCCACATCTTGGCCCTTGGGGGGGTGTGTTTTAAATGAATTTGAATCTAAATTTAAAATACAATCCTTCTGTTTGTCTTTTTAATTGCTAGAGGGAGAGGGGGAGAGAAAAAGCACCCTCTGTGGCGAGGTCACGTCACTCGTCACTCGGCAGGCTCTTCTCCATTCTCCGTCCTGCCAGGATTTTAGACACGCACATGTGCCCGGTGGGTTTTTTAAGTCCAACTGTGGCTGGCTAAGTGGGATCCAACTCTCTGGACCACAAGCCTTAGGGCTGGCAGATTTAAATGAAAAACCTGGAAATGGTGATAGTGAAAATCTGGGTTGCTCAGGATAGACCAGGCCACGGAGACCGCAGGCAGACGGGGGCGATGGGGAGCTGCCCGATGAGTGTGGATCTGCTTTGGAGTGATGGCAACTCTGGGCAGCAGCGGGAGTATTCCAGTCCATGCCACTGAACCATTCGCTGTGAATGTCTCATTTTATGTGATGTGAATTTTACTTCAATGAACTATTTTCTAGAAACATGTGGCGGACAAGAGCCAGCAGGTAGCATGGCGTCACTGACCGTGGCTTGATTCCCGAACCTGGTGGCTTCCTTTCTCACTTTCTCTCTCTCTCTGTCTCTAGTGAGCAATAGCAAATTTAAAAATAATAATAAATAATATTAAATACATACATTTTAAAAATATGGATGGCCGGCTTTCAGAAAGCTGCTGGGGCCAGAAGGCGGGCTGGGGTGGGGTGGCCTTGTCCTCCCTGGGGTGCCTCCGCCCTTTCCCAGCCCTGTCTGGCCCTTTGAGCACCTGAGGGGGCAGTCCCCACCCACCCTTCAAAGCCTGTGGGAGAAAATGTCACCCCAACTATCACATTTCTACCGTTTTCTGGAGTCTTGGGTTCCTTTTTGGTGCCGTGGTTTTCTCCCTGAACCTCCGGGGTGACTGAGGGGCCTGCTTGTGACAGATCAGCCTTGGCGTCAGGCTGGGAAGTGTACCTGAGTCCTCAGTCTTTGTATACACCGTCCTCGCTCTGCTGCCACCCGAATTTGTCCTTAAATCTTTAACAGTTTTTAAAATTCTGTATTCTGTTAGTTGCACTATAATTCACCTACCATAAAACACCCTTTTAGAGATTTCACTGGTGTCTGGCATAGCCGCAGGCGGTGTGCCGTCACCACTGTGAATCCAGAGGCTTTCAGCACCCCCTCCCACCCCCAAGAAGCATGGTGTCCTTAAGACCTGAACGTTCGCCTTGCTGAGCAGCTGCCCGTGCCGAGCCAGGTGCTTCTCAGCCCTGGGTCTACCTCGGCCACTGGCCAGCAGTCGTGAGCACCTCTTGGATTCCATTTTATTGCCAAAATGCCAGTAAATAACTAAGCCAAGGGGATGCCCTGCCCTGGCACAAGCCCCTGCCACTGAAGAGGTAGCACCTGGCATGGAAGGGCAGCAGGCGGGACCCTGCCCTGTTGTCTGTTCTGATCGGGCAGCCGTCATGCCATGTCAGTCACTGGGTATTTGGATTGTGACTCGGTTTACCGCACAGCGACACTTCTCGCACTGTGTCGAAGTCACTCTGGGGCCGCTCCGCCTTCCCACTGCAGACTAGTCCCGTCCAGGAGGGCAGGACCGGTCCACTTCGCTCACCACTCTGACCCAGCACGATTCCTGGGAGCTAGAGGTGCCCGGGAACGTGTCGTCGTCGCTGTACACTCCGTCTACGCGGCTCATACTTATTATACAGTGCTGACCGTCGAAACTCTCCACGTGCGCTATAAGCTTAATTCTCTGTCCCTGGCCATTTAAACTGATTTTAGTGATTAATTTGAGTAGCAGATTAACCTGCAGACAAAACTGCGCACAGCCGGCGGGGAGGCGGACCTGCTGCTCCCAGTAGGACGTCGTAGTGGCTGGCGACCCCCGAGGGAGAGAGCCTCCAGAGACAGAGACTAGGGCGTTCAACTGGAAAGTGACACTTTGAGTTAAAGTCCTTAAAAGGCCTTTTAAAAAGACCTTTTCAGTTTAACATCATCTCAAACTTATAGGAAGACCTCAAGAATAGTCCAAGAGCAGATGTGTATTCTTTACCAGAGTTCACCAGTTGTTAATGTTTTGCCGTGTGTGTGTATGATGTGTGTGTGTGTATGGTGTGTTTATGATGTATGTGTGTATGGTGTGTGTATGTGTGTAAGATGTGTATATGTATGTGTGTGTATAGTTGTGTGTGTGGTATGTATATATGATGTTACGTGTATATGGCGTATATGTGTGTGTAGTGTATGGTGTGTGTGCGTGTATGGTATGTGTGTGGTGTTATATGAGTATGTGCATGGTGTGTGTGTGGTGTGTATATAATATATATGTGTGTGTGGTGTGTGTGGTTTTATATGATGTATATATGTGTTTGTGTGTGGTGTGTATATGATGTATATGTGTGTAGTGTGTGTGTGTGTGCATATGATGTGTATATGGCCTACATGAGTGTATGGTATGTGTGGTGTGTGTATGATGTGTGTGTGTGTGTATGCATGTGTGGTGTGTATGTGGTGTGTATACAATATATATGTGCATGGTGTGTGTGTGGTATATGTGTGTGGTGTGTATATAATGTATGTGTGTGTGGTGTGTGTGTATGTCATGGGGGGTTGTTTTCCGAGGTCTGTGGTGTGTGTGTATGTCATGGGGGGTTGTTTTCTGAAGTGTGTGGTGTGTGTGTGGGGTGTTTATTTTCTGAGGGGTGTGGTGTGTGTGGGGGGGTTGTTTTCCGAGGTATGTGGTTAGTGTGTGGGGTGTTTGTTTTCCAAGGTGTGTGGTGTGTGTGTATGTTGTGGGGGTTGTTTTCTGAGGTGTGTAGTGTGTGTGTATGTTGTGGGGGGTTGTTTTTTGAGGTGTGTGGTGTGTTTGTATGTTGTAGGGGGTTTTCCAAAGTGTGTGGTGTGTGTGTGTGTGTGTGTGTGTGTGTGGGTTTTCCGAGGTGTGTGTGTGTATGTCGTAGGGGGTTGTTTTCCGAGGTGTGTGGTGTGTGTGTATGTTGTAGGGGGTTGTTTTCCGAGGTGTGTGGTGTGTGTGTATGTTGTAGGGGGTTGTTTTCCGAGGTGTGTGGTGTGTGTGTATGTTGTAGGGGGTTGTTTTCCGAGGTCTGTGGTTGTGGGGGGTTGTTTTCCAAGGTGTGTGGTGTGTGTGGGGGGTTGTTTTCTGAGGTATGTGGTGTGTGTGGGATGTTGTTTTCCAAGGTGTGTGGTATGGGGGGGTGTTGTTTTCCAAGCTGTATGGTGTGTGTATGGGGGGTTGTTTTTCGAGGTGTATGTGGGGGGGTTGTTTTCTGAGGTGTGCGGTGGGTGTGTGGGGGTTGTTTTCTGAGGTGTCTGGGAAGGTGGGGCAGCTGCTCCCTCCTCTGTGGACACATCCACATGCGCTCTGAGAACAGGACACGCTCTTGGGTGAAGAGTTGCTGATGGGAGTGGAGATGGCCGATCTGCAGTTCAGATCCCAGTGTCCTTGCAGCCACTTTCCTCCTGCAGGCCAGGCTCGCCCCTCACATTCAATTGTTCTGCAACAGTTCACAGCCTTTCTTTAATTTTCATGATGTGGACCTTTTCGAAGAATAAAGACCAACTTTTTTTTTCTTACAGGTTTTTGCCTTAGGGCGCACATGCCCACCAGAGAGAGAGACAGTGAGAGAGAAAGTGAGAAATCACTCTTCGGGGGTGGCCATGCCACATTCCCTTCTCCGTTCTCCCCCTGTGATTGTGGGCAAGCATGCACATGTGCAGGTGAGATTTTCAAGCCACCGGGTCCAGGACTCACACTACGGTCGGCCACATGGGAGTCCAGTGACATAACCACTGTGCCATCAGCCAGCCCTAAGACCAGCTGTTTTGAGGAGTGTGCCTTGACTTGGGTCCACCTGGTGATTAGATCCTGGTCAGGATTCCTGGCCGAGGTACTGCAGAAGTGATGCTGTGGCCTGGAAGGACTTTTCTTTTTCTCTCACTGTGTAGTGAGAGATGTCGTAGGGTGCCCCACACATGGCGCGACTCCCCTGGCCCTGACCACCTGCAGGCCCAGCCCTAGATTTTGGTCTTTCATCCCCTTTCCCACTCAAGTAATCCAGGACTCCTTAGAAAGGAACTGATTTCAAGTCTCTAGGCAGACCAGTCAGATTGGGTATGGGACATCCTTTTTCACCAGAAAGTGGGAATAAATGGCTTTTTAAAATGACTCAGGCTGCTCAAAAAGAACAAAGAGACCAGTTGACCAGGATCCCACAGGCCAGATTGTGGCAGGGAGCCCGTATGTGCCAGGTATCTGCACAGGGTCTCACTCAGTTCCCCATCAGGCACCGCTAAGTGCGGGAACGCCTTCGTTTCTAAAATGCCTGCGCTGGGAGGTACCCTGGTTCTGTCGCAGCTCTTGCGGAGGTAGGGTGGGAAATAAACACCATGTCCATGTTAAATATTTGTGACCATCAGTGGGCATGCTCAGCCCATAGCACAATGCTCTGCCATGCTGGAAACCATATGTAAGATCAGGGTTTGGTTTCTGGGGCACCTCGGGCACATCAGGCACCTGTGTGTGCCCGTGACCCTGGCTGGCTGAAAGGCTGGGGTAGGGGTAATTGTGGCATGAGATCCTGTTGAGGGTGATTATCTTTCTCACTGCATCGCTCTTATGAAACAAACTAAAAATAAACTTTAAAAATGGTCTAAAATAAAGATGGAAGGAAAGACTGGTTATCTCCATTGGGCAGATGAGGAAACCGAAGTTCCTAAGAGCCAGGTAACAGACTCAAGCTAATGTTGGAAGCCCTCAGAGCCTGCCCAGTATCTAGAAGAATCTACAGAGGAAAAAAAAGAGAAAAGAAAAAGCACATAAATAAATTCTTCTTTCTACTTACAGTGCAAAACAAAACACACAGTCCAGTCCAAGCGAGGCTTCCTCACACCTTCTGCCTCTCCTAGGCACCACCCGCATTGGCGCCTTCCTGCCAGCTGACCTCTGCGCCAGGCGGCTGGAAAGTCTGGCCTCTCCGCACGTTTCTCTTCCTCGTTAATCACTGAGTCTCCCATTTAAAAGAGATGAGTGTGAGCATGGCTGCCTCATGGGCTCTTCCCTTCACCCCCAGCTCTCTCTCTCTCTTTTTTTTGAGAGAGGTTTTTGCTATGGGGCACATGCAGTTGCCAAAAAGACAGAGACAGAAAATGAGAAATCACGTCCCAGGGAGGATGGCCACACCGCAATCCCTTCTCCTCCATTCTCCTTTCAGGATCTTGGGCACGCACGCACACGCGCCTGACGTGAGTTTAAGCCACTGGGTCCAGGCTCAAAACGCAGTTGACTACATGGGAGTCCAGCGACATAGCCATTACACCATCTGCTGTTTCCACCCCCAACTGTCTTTAAGACTGGGATGCCTCAGTTTACCTGTTCTGTTGTTTAGAGGAACCTGACTGTCCCTGCCCTTTGGACCTCCCTGATGAAACAGCATGTTATTCAGAGTTAAGGCTTCAGAGCCCATAGTGGTGAGCTATTGCCATGTGACAAATTTCCCAACTTAGCAGCTTCAGA
>NW_006159657.1:1886142-1904676 GCF_000334495.1 Tupaia belangeri chinensis | reverse complement strand
GGTGGGAAGGGAATGGAGGACAATTGTGGACACTGGAGGTGGTGTGAGTGGGGGGTTGTTTTCTGAGGTATGTGGTGTGTGTGGGATGTTGTTTTCCAAGGTGTGTGGTATGGGGGGGTGTTGTTTTCCAAGGTGTATGGTGTGTGTGTATGGGGGGTTGTTTTTCGAGGTGTATGTGGGGGGGTTGTTTTCTGAGGTGTGCGGTGGGTGTGTGGGGGTTGTTTTCTGAGGTGTCTGGGAAGGTGGGGCAGCTGCTCCCTCCTCTGTGGACACATCCACATGCGCTCTGAGAACAGGACACGCTCTTGGGTGAAGAGTTGCTGATGGGAGTGGAGATGGCCGATCTGCAGTTCAGATCCCAGTGTCCTTGCAGCCACTTTCCTCCTGCAGGCCAGGCTCGCCCCTCACATTCAATTGTTCTGCAACAGTTCACAGCCTTTCTTTAATTTTCATGATGTGGACCTTTTCGAAGAATAAAGACCAACTTTTTTTTTCTTACAGGTTTTTGCCTTAGGGCGCACATGCCCACCAGAGAGAGAGACAGTGAGAGAGAAAGTGAGAAATCACTCTTCGGGGGTGGCCATGCCACATTCCCTTCTCCGTTCTCCCCCTGTGATTGTGGGCAAGCATGCACATGTGCAGGTGAGATTTTCAAGCCACCGGGTCCAGGACTCACACTACGGTCGGCCACATGGGAGTCCAGTGACATAACCACTGTGCCATCAGCCAGCCCCAAGACCAGCTGTTTTGAGGAGTGTGCCTTGACTTGGGTCCACCTGGTGATTAGATCCTGGTCAGGATTCCTGGCCGAGGTACTGCAGAAGTGATGCTGTGGCCTGGAAGGACTTTTCTTTTTCTCTCACTTTGTAGTGAGAGATGTCGTAGGGTGCCCCACACATGGCGCGACTCCCCTGGCCCTGACCACCTGCAGGCCCAGCCCTAGATTTTGGTCTTTCATCCCCTTTCCCACTCAAGTAATCCAGGACTCCTTAGAAAGGAACTGATTTCAAGTCTCTAGGCAGACCAGTCAGATTGGGTATGGGACATCCTTTTTCACCAGAAAGTGGGAATAAATGGCTTTTTAAAATGACTCAGGCTGCTCAAAAAGAACAAAGAGACCAGTTGACCAGGATCCCACAGGCCAGATTGTGGCAGGGAGCCCGTATGTGCCAGGTATCTGCACAGGGTCTCACTCAGTTCCCCATCAGGCACCGCTAAGTGGGGGAACGCCTTCGTTTCTAAAATGCCTGCGCTGGGAGGTACCCTGGTTCTGTCGCAGCTCTTGCGGAGGTAGGGTGGGAAATAAACACCATGTTAAATATTTGTGACCATCAGTGGGCATGCTCAGCCCATAGCACAATGCTCTGCCATGCTGGAAACCATATGTAAGATCAGGGTTTGGTTTCTGGGGCACCTCGGGCACATCAGGCACCTGTGTGTGCCCGTGACCCTGGCTGGCTGAAAGGCTGGGGTAGGGGTAATTGTGGCATGAGATCCTGTTGAGGGTGATTATCTTTCTCACTGCATCGCTCTTATGAAACAAACTAAAAATAAACTTTAAAAATGGTCTAAAATAAAGATGGAAGGAAAGACTGGTTATCTCCATTGGGCAGATGAGGAAACCGAAGTTCCTAAGAGCCAGGTAACAGACTCAAGCTAATGTTGGAAGCCCTCAGAGCCTGCCCAGTATCTAGAAGAATCTACAGAGGAAAAAAAAGAGAAAAGAAAAAGCACATAAATAAATTCTTCTTTCTACTTACAGTGCAAAACAAAACACACAGTCCAGTCCAAGCGAGGCTTCCTCACACCTTCTGCCTCTCCTAGGCACCACCCGCATTGGCGCCTTCCTGCCAGCTGACCTCTGCGCCAGGCGGCTGGAAAGTCTGGCCTCTCCGCACGTTTCTCTTCCTCGTTAATCACTGAGTCTCCCATTTAAAAGAGATGAGTGTGAGCATGGCTGCCTCATGGGCTCTTCCCTTCACCCCCAGCTCTCTCTCTCTCTTTTTTTTGAGAGAGGTTTTTGCTATGGGGCACATGCAGTTGCCAAAAAGACAGAGACAGAAAATGAGAAATCACGTCCCAGGGAGGATGGCCACACCGCAATCCCTTCTCCTCCATTCTCCTTTCAGGATCTTGGGCACGCACGCACACGCGCCTGACGTGAGTTTAAGCCACTGGGTCCAGGCTCAAAACGCAGTTGACTACATGGGAGTCCAGCGACATAGCCATTACACCATCTGCTGTTTCCACCCCCAACTGTCTTTAAGACTGGGATGCCTCAGTTTACCTGTTCTGTTGTTTAGAGGAACCTGACTGTCCCTGCCCTTTGGACCTCCCTGATGAAACAGCATGTTATTCAGAGTTAAGGCTTCAGAGCCCATAGTGGTGAGCTATTGCCATGTGACAAATTTCCCAACTTAGCAGCTTCAGACAATGCACATTAAAACATTACTTATCTCTCATTGTTCTAGAAGGGCAGGAATCTGAGCAGCCTAGCTGGTGGCTCTAGTTCAGGGTCTCCAGAGGCTGTAGTCAAGATCAGCCAGGATCCAGGTGGTGGCATAGAAATAATGCAACTGGGGCGCCAGCAGGTGGTGTGGTAGCTGAGGGCACTGGACTCCCATGTGGCCGACTGCGGTTCGAGTCCTGGACCTGGCAGCTTGTTGTCTCACTTTCCCTTTCTCTGTCTCTCTTGTTCTATCACTCACTGGTCAAGTTACAAATAAATAAATAAAATTAAACAAAATAATTATTTAAATAAAAAGAAGAAGTAATGTAACTGGTCCCACATAGGAAGGTTCCCAGTTTGTGTCCTGGGGCCTCTACATGCTGGGCACATGTGCTCATGCCTGTGATTGGGCTGGGGTAGGTGGGGGAATCTTGTTAGGGATGCCCGTCTCTCTCTCCTTCTCTTTGTGTCTGTCTCTCATGGAAGAGATAAATGAGTAAACTTTAAAAAATAAAAAGTCAGGGAACCAGCAGTTAGCGTAATGGCTATGTTGCTGGACTCCCATGTAGTTGACCGCGGTTCACGTCCCGGACCTGGTGGCTTAAAACTCATGCCAGGCACATGTGCGTGCGTGCCCAAGATCCTGAGAGAAGAATGGAGGAGAAGGGATTGCGGCGTGACCATCCCCCCGGGGGGTGATTTCTCGCTTTCTGTCTCTCTGTCTCTGTCTGGTGAGTGCACGCGCCCTATAGCGAAAAACCTCTCCAAAATAAATAAATAAAATAAATAAATAAAAAGTCAGCCAGAGCAGCAGTCATCTGAAGGTGCGACTGGAGAGGGAGAGCTACACCGTGGAGGCGCCCTCACATGGCTGTTGGCAGGAGGCCTCAGTTCCTCGCCACACGGGCCTCTCCATCAGGCTGCTCCCGACGGGGAGAGCTACTCTCTCAGCCCAGAGAGAGCTAAGGAGAGGGGAAGGGTGAGTGAGCAAGACGGACTCCACAGAGTGCTTTAACCTAATCTCAGAAGTACCACACGGCCACTTCTGGTGTGTTCTCACGGCCCCTCTAGGGATCAGCCCTGTCTCACTGGGAAAGCAGCTGCACGCGATAGAGTAGGAGGCCAGGGTCACTGGGGCCGTCTCGGGCTGGCTGCTACAGCCCAACCCACAGAAGGAGTGGAAGGCTCATCGTTCCAGGCCTGGATGTCATGTAGAGACCATTTGCAGGTGAAGACACAGGCCCAGAAAGACAGAATCCTCGTCCAAGGTCACACAGCAAGTGCAGAATGCAATCTGAAAGGCAGTAGACTTGCTTTAGAAAAGAAAAGAAAAAACAAGTTACTCTGTAGAGTTCTAGACATACATCGGATAGAATAATGTGGCCGTGCACCATCACCCTGCTTTGACAATGGTCAGCTCACGGCCAGTCTTCTGCTATTTCTACCCCACCACTTCCTCCCACCAGCTATTTTGAAGCAAACTTCAGGTATCACATCATTTCCAACGTCAATATTTTTATATGTTATCTCTAAAAGACAAGAACTATTTTTTAAAAACAGAACCATGAAAGAATGTTCTCAACTTCCTTCCTTCCTCTCCCCCTCATTTCCTCCCTTCCTTTCTTTTTCTTTCTGGCTAGAGAATGTGTGCACTCCAGGGAGAGAGAGACAGAGAGGGGAAGTGGGAAAGCACCCCCCAGGAGGGTGTCTCTCTCTCTCTTCTCTGGCAAGTGTATGTGTCCTATAGCAAAACAAAACAAAAACAAGCTCAGTATCACAAAATATCCAGCCATGATCAAGGATCCTTGATTGTCTCATGATTGTCTCATAACTTTTTTCTTTCTTCCTTTTTTTTTTTTTTACAGCTTATTTGTTTGAACTGCAGTTGAAATAATGCCCGCACGCTGGCTGCAGTGGCTCCCTTTCATCGGAGGTTCCCTGGCCCTCTTGTCTGTCTTGAGCTTTGATGTCTAGTTGATGTGCTGAGTGCACCTGCGTAGAGTCCAGTATTTCCCTCTGCCCCTGTGTTTCTTGTAAGTGCGTAGTCGGGGCTTGAGGCTTCATGTGGCTTGGGCGTGACATCCTGGCACACCAGCTTACAGAAGAGAGCTTTGTCCTCCGTTTTGTTTTCCCATTCGTCTGCTGGTGGGCATTGCGGGTGCTTCCACGTTGGGCAGTTGTGAAGAATGCCGCTGTGGGCGTCTGTTACAGGTGTTTGGGCCCCATTTCCTTGAAAACATTGGAGCTTTAGCTAAAGGATCCGGTCCACACTGCAGCTGTGTCTGAGTGGATGAACGGCTGTAGCGGGTGGCGCTGGTACCGTCCATCAGCCTGGACACTGGCTTTTCTGCAGCCCCGGGGGTGAGAGGTGAGGACTGCCGCTAAGGACCAGAACCACCCGGGCCCCACCGACTGTCCTTGTCAGGCTCACTCCTCTATTCCGATGTGGAGCACACAGCCTCTGCAGTAGGGATGTCTCTTTAAAAAAAAAGAAAGAACAGAAACGAGAGGGAAAAACTGTGGTGACCAGAGGGAAGTCTGTTCTTTGATTCACTTCCACGCACAAACCTCCGATGTGTTGACCCTTGAATGGAAACTGAGTGCCGAGCTGTCACTCAGCCCTCGCCCGGCTGGACACCTGCCTTCCCAGGCCCCCGTGCCCCCACAACCATGACCTGCTGTCTTTGGAGGCCAGAAGCCAGAATTGGAAAGACAATGGGATGGTTGTGCCTGGATTGTTCTAGATAAGAGAAATCAGATCTAGCCGAGATGGTTCATCCCTGGGGTTCTCCCAGGCCCCTTGGGGTTCTAAAGGCAGACAGGGCTCTTGGCCTCTCTCAGGCTTGGGTCCCTTACAAGGTCCCTTTCTCCTTTGTCCCAGGGACTGGATTTATTTTGAAAATGAACTAGAGGAGGGCTCTGAAGCCCTCGTAATCATAGAACCCCCTGGGGTCTTGTTAAGATGGATCCTGGCCAGGAGGGACGGGGTGAGTGGGGCTGAAGATCTTGCGCTTGTTTTTCACATTTCCCGCTCTGCAGTTTTGCTATAGGGCGTATGCACTTGCCGAGAGAGAGAGAGAGAGAGAGAGAGAGACCATCCCCCGGGGGTGGATGGCCATGTCACAACCCCTTCTCCTCCACGCTCCTCTCCAGGTTTTGGACGCACATGCACACACATCCAGCATGATTTTCAAGCCAGCTGGCACCGTGACTCTGTTTTTAAATTCCAGCAGGCATGTTCACACACCAGAGAGGGAGAGAGAGGCAAAGCGTCCCCACCAGGGCCTGGTCACGTGCAATCCTTTTTCCTTCATTTCTCCATCCATCTGGATCCCAGCACGTGTGGACCTGTGTGTGTGTCACTAGGCGGGATTTGAACCGTCTGCACATCCTGTGCTTCTGACAAGCTCCCAGGGGCTGGCGGAGGAGACAGTGGGTGGAGAAGTGACTGAGGACAGACATCCTCATTTACTCCTTAGACGTCATCGTCTTAGCTACCACCCCCTGGCCCTGGGAGGTCCCCTTCCTCCCAAAATCTTTGCGGTGACTCGCCACTGCCAACAGATAAGCCACCTGAGTACGTGGGTGTCAGGGCCAAAGAAATAAAAAGCAACACCCTGCTCATTTTTAACAATGGGGAAACACATCTGTTTAACAAAGGACGTCCCGAGAGAGCAGGGTTTGTCTTCCTTCCGGTCTTAAAAGTCTTGCCGATTACTGGTGAAACCTAAGTAGAGACGTTGGCCACAAACACCTGAGGACCCCTCTGATCCGGCATAGTAAGTATTTTATCTCCAGAAGCCTTCGACGTCTTGGGGACGCGGTCCTCTCCCACTTCACGAATGAGTAACCGGAGGCTCGTGGTGGGTTAGTACCTTGTCCAAGGCCGTGCACCCAGCAGGATGGAGCAGGAACCAGGGGCTGGCCTCTCACTGTACCAGGTGGGGAGGGCTGGGCATCTGTAATCCCTGGAGGGGTGGCCTCCCATTTTTTACATGCTGGTCCATGTACATGTACACACATGCACGTGCCACACATGAAAGAGAGAGAGGGAAGCACCCTTACATCACACCACAAACCCCTTCCCTGTCCTCCAACTCCTCAGGATCCTGGGACCCATACAGGCACCAGGCTTGCTTTCAGGGCAGCCCGGGGCCTAAACCCATGGTCAGGGAGATGGCTTCCAGCCCTGCAGGGCACTGGCTTTACCCCTGCCCCCAAGTAGCAGCTGGGCCTTTTTTATTTTTTTGAACTAACTTCCTTCCATAAGCAAGAGATACACACACACACACACACACACACACACACATACACACACACACACACAACACACACAGTCCCCCAACCGGGTCTTGACATCATGATGGACCCCTAGCCTCAGGCAGCCCCGGGTCATGGCACCTGTATTCCTGGTGTGTAGGGACATCCTCAGATGTGAATACAGAACCTTCCCGTGTGGGTCAGCCTCACAGAGCTGGCCCTAGTGGTGGTCTTTTTTTTTTCTTTCAGAAGAGCTGGTAAGCTCAGAAGAAAGGACCCCCTTTCTGGAATCTTCCTCATGCATCCTGCTGTAATGGCCAATTACTCAACCGGGGATTTTTAGGTCTGAATTTTTTTCTTTTTTGTTTTAACCACAGGTGGGCCATACACATACCGATTGGGCTTGGTCTACTCTGAAAGGCATCTTGCCTCATTGTGAAGTTGAAGCTGCTTCTTGAGGGTCTGTTCTACTTTTTAATTGAAATTTACACAGAAGTATGGAGAACAGTGACCTGGTATTCCCATTGCCCGCTCTGTCTACCAGCAGCCCTTGGCCAACCCGTTTTCACTCTGCTGAGCCACCACCCACCCCTGGATTATACCAAAGCAAATTCTAGAATCACCTCAGAAAACTTTTTTTTTTAAAGGTTTTTGATCTAGAGTGTGTGTGCTCAGCAGAGAGAGACAGAGAGACAGTGCCAGGGAAAGTGAGAAATCGTCCCCCACACCTCAGGGCCTTCTCCAACATTCTCCTCCTGGGATTTTGGGCACGCACATACTTATGCCCAGCACGATTTACGAGCCACCAGGGACTCGACTGTGGTCAGCCACATGAAAGTCCAGTGCCTCCATCCCCACACCACCTGCTGGCCCCTCAGATGCTATTTTAATTTAAAGTAAACCAAGAAGGAAAGATCATGCCTTCTTTTAGATTTTTACCACATTGACGAGCAAAACGCTTAGCAGAGTGAAAAGATGACAGGAAATTTAAAGTATGTTTTCATGTCAGAGTGCGTGCGCACGTGAGAGAGAGGGAAAGCGCCCCCAGTGGGCCTGGTCACTGCTGCGCCCTCTCCTCCAGTGTGCCATTCCGCAGGACTCGGCGTGCGCTTGCATGCCTGGTTTGTGTTTTAAGCCACTGGGACTGGGACTCCAATGCGGGTCCGACAATGTGGAATCTGATTCGTCTGCGTGGCACTAACCACTGAACTACAGGACCGGCCCTTAAAGTACAACGTTTGATAAGGAACTCGAATTGGAGATGCTCTTAAGAAAACAGAGTGTGGGGGTGAATTCCACTCCACAGTTCGAATTCGGCTTTAGTGGCCTTAAAAACAGGCGAGGCACGTGTGTGTGCGTGCCCAAGGTTCTGATGCAATCAATGGAGGAAAAGGGACTTCAGTGTGACCAGATCCCGTCACTGGGGGGCTTTCTGTCTCCCTCTCGTGCATCTAGCCTTCTGGCACTGAGAAACTAAACAAAACAAAAGCTTGGAGTGTGACTTCCCAGTAATTGAAATGGTAAAGGGCAGCTTTTAGAGGCACTGTTAGGTCACTGTGGAATTTAGGGTGAATCCACCGTGCTCCTGTAAATCAACCTGCTGTAGTCGTCTGTGGAAAGGAGAAATGTGAGCCTCTGGGAGTTGCCCCCACCCCCCATCTGTCCTGTGTACTCTGTCTGGAAGCCCAGCCTGTGTCCATTCGCCTTTCTACTCTTGGACTCTGTCTTTTAGAACATGTTTAAGTTTACAAAAAAAAAAAATTGAGCAGAAAGTACAGGAGCTCCCATAAACTCTTCCCTAACCCACAATTTCCCCTATTTTTATTTTTTGAACATTTGTTCATGGGCCAGCCCTGTGATCTGGTGATTAAGGGAGCCAAACCCCTCATGGCTGACTGCGGTTCAAATCCCCACCCCAATGGCTTGAAAAACATGCCAGGTGTGTGTGTTTGTGTGCAAAATGCCGACAGGGTGGAGAAGTGGAACAGGGCTTATGGTTTGATCATATCCCACTGGGAGTGACTTCTTCCCCTTCTTTCTCTCTGTCCCTCTGGTAAATGAATGCAGCCTCTGTCCATTAAAAAAGTTTATTCGTTAATTTTATTCATTGATTTCCTCCATGGGGGGGGCGGGAGAGAGAGAGGGAAGCACCCCAATAGGGTCCCCATGCTGGGCTCTGCCCAGTTCACCTGGCCTAGATCACCAGCAGGCCTGTGTACAGGGCAAGTCCGGGGAGGTCCTGGGACATGAACTTGAGAACTTTCCCACCTGGGTCCAGTCGTGTCCCTGCTGCACCACCATCACACACACACACACACACACACACACACCAACATCTTGCATTGGTGTGGTGCTTTTGCTACAGCTGACATAGTTCAAGCTCCCAGTATGCGGCCTGTCAGCCTGGCTCTGCCTCCGCAGTATGCATTTAAGGTGCCCCCTTGTCTTCTTCTGGCTTGGCAGCCCCTTCCTTGGGGCACTGGTGAGCACGCATCGTCGAGATGTAACCCAGTTTACCAGTCACCCAGTGGAGGACGTCTTAGCTGCTTCCGTGTGCTGGGCTTTACGAACAGAGCTGCTGAGAACCTTCGTGAATTGCTTTTGGTGTGGATGTGGGTTTTCACCTCACTTGGATCCATGTGAGGAGTGTGCTGGCTTGGTTGTATCACTTGCGGAATTTTTAGTGTCTTGCAAAGATTATTCTTCGATCAGTGACTTCAATCAGGGATTCATTTTTTTTTTAAATTGATGTGTAGTACACAGAAAGTGTGCTCGCTGTGAGTTCAGGGTTCGATGACTGTTTATACTCACGCATGTGCGAGATCAAGGAGCAGAGCATCCCGGTCCCCAGCAGGCTCCTTCGAGCTCCCTCCTAATTACGACCCCTGCGCTCACCTGCACGGATGGAAGCTTTTTTTCCCCCCTCACTAAAGAATTATTTTTTTTTCCTTTAAAGAATTATTATTTAATTTGCTACAGGGCATGTGTGCTCACCAGAGAGAGATGGGTGGGGCGGGGGACTAGAAAGCAAGCTGCCAGGTCCAAGACTTGAACTGCAGTCAGCCATGTGGGAGTCCAACACCCTAACCACCATGCCACCTGCTGGCCTAGGCAGCTTTTGAAAGCAGACTTTCTTTGGTGGGGATGGGGGTGGGTAGAGGCAGTTTGTGTCACGCTTGCTGGTCTGGAGCAGAGATCAGCCCACTTCTGGTGTTGACAGTGTGTAGACCAGCGAAGGAGCGGGGGTAGCTGTGTGCTAGTAAAACGTCATTCACAAAAGCAGGCAGTGGCCGGATTTGGCCCCTGGCCGTGGTTTGCTGAACCCATGCAGAGCTGTGCTTATGTGTACGATTTCTGCTGGTGCCCCACCAGCATCTGAGGTCCTCGCATCTTGTGCACAACTGCAGACCTCAGGTGACTCTCGGGTCCCTTCAGGTTGAGAACGCGATGCACTTCCTGTGAGGGAGAAAAACAGGAGGTGTCCTGGGGCCAAGGATGCTGGCGTGGATTTACTCCTACAGACACAGGGGACTTGGACAAAAGGCCACCAGGATTCTCCCCACCTCGGTGGCATGTTGGGTGATTTCGTTTTCCCCTTTCAACATCAGCATCATTTTTCCTCCTCAGCAGGTGTCCGTGTGTGTGTGTGTCCGTGTGTGTGTGTGTGTGTGTGTGTGTGAGTACCGAGTGGGAAACACCACCCGTTACATTGAGCATGAAGGTTTGTCTGGTCAGGAGTCTTGGGGATCTCCGCAGAGATGAAAAACAGACCCCTCAGGAGAGAGAAAGAAAGTTGTGGTCAGAGGGGAAGTTTTACAGTTTGACTCTGCGGTGGTGGGACCGTTCCGAGGGATGCCCAGGGCTGAAGTGGTGACGGCCTCTCACAGTCATGAGCACGGCGTGTTGTGGGCGTCGAGCACACGCCACCCTCTGCATCTTTTCAGTATTTAGGCAGTGGCTACCTTCGGGCTTCTCATTTGACAGAAGAGGAGACTGAGGCACTGGCTTCTGTAGCTTAGGGAAGGCCACGGAGCTACTCAGAGGTTGGAGCCAGGACTGGGATGCCGGTAGCCTAGCACCCAGGCCGTGCAGCTCGGAACTGCTGTGCAGTTTACAAGGGGCAACCTCCTGGGTGCGTGCCTGGGAGGGTGGAGTTGAAACAAGGGGCGTTGGGAAGTGGAGGAGAACGCCCCACACTGTGGAGGTGCCAGGAGGAGGGAGGACCCCACGGCAGGGAAGTGTGGATGGGGCATAAGCCCTGGTCCTGGAAACTAGGAAATTGTCTGAGCCCACGTTAGTATAGCTGGGGGCTCAATCTGGAGGCTCAGGCTGGCAGCTCCAGTGCTGGACCCAGTGAGGGGCTGCTGCGAGCCCCTGCTCAGAGCCGGATTAAAGCAGTGGGTTCAGCACAGAACCGTCCTACTCCACCTGCTGGGGCTTTGCTGGAGCATGACTCCTTCCCTCATGAGTTAAGGAAATAGGCACTTAATTAGGACTCAGCTAAGTGGAACCCTCAAATAATTGGACTTTTTTCTGTAGTTTATTTCTAGAGAACCACGGCTAAAAAGAAAAAAGAAGTGGGCAGGTGGGGATTTATTTGAACACATGAACGATCAGGATTTACCCTGGACCAGTGCACACGTGGGTCACTGTCTGGCATCTTTGAAGATGTATGCTTTTTTACATCTATATTGTTCTGTGGAGGATGGATATGTCCCCCTGATCTGAACTGACTCAGTCACAAGGTTCAACATGACAGATGTGTTTGCCAAGAATCTTAAATGCCAGGTGCTGCTGATGATATAAAAATATCTTAAACATCTCTCTGACCTTGAAGAGCTTTAAACCATGGGGAAGGGATTGATTTATCATCAGGGACAGGGGGCAAAACTGTATGAGTACTACTGAAAAATTCTCAGTTTGAGGCAGAAGGGGTAGAAGAGACTCCAAAAATCTTATTTTCTATAACATTCCAGAAAGATTTAAAAGTTCTTCATTGACATGTCTAATTTTTATACTTAAATTTAAAAAAAATTCATTTGTTTTTAATTTGCTAGAGGGTGGATGTTGAAGACAGAGACAGCGAAAGAAAGTGAGATATTACTCCTCACGGAGGATGGCCACACTACAGTCCCTTCTCCTCCATTCTCCTCTTGGGATCTTAGGCATACACGCACATGCGCCCTGCGTGTTTTCCAAGCTGCCAGGTCTGGGACTTGAACCACACAGGTGGCCATGTGGGATCCAGCTGCCTAAACCACCAGCCACTAGCTAGCCTTAATTTTATATTTTGTTATTTTGTTATTTATTTTTTAGAGAGATTTTTGCTATAGGGCACATGTGCTTGCCAGAGTGACAGAAATCAGCCTCCAGGGGAGATGGCCACACTGCAGTCCCTTCTCCATTCTCCTCTTGGGCTCTTAGGCATGCATGCACATGCACCCAGCGCGAGTTTTAAGTCACTGGGTCCAGGACTTGAACCACAGTTGACTACATGTGAGTCCAGCAATGTAACTGCTATACCCTCTGCTAGTCCAAGTATTTTGTTATTTTTAACTGACACAATCATTGTATGAGTACAGGAGGTAACAATCAAATCAGGGTAAATAGATTTATCACCCTGAACATTTATCACTATTGTTTGTTGAAAACATTTGAAGTCCCCTCTTCTAGCTAACTTGACGTATACAGTAACTTGTTCACTGTAGTCACCCTCCTGTGCTACAGAACACTAGAACTCACTCCTCCTCATTATAATTATTCATGATAGAGCGTGTGCACGTGCGTGTAAGAAAGTCATGAAGACCCACCACAGTGTCTGGTCACACCTCAATCCCCTTCCTCCAATCCCCTACTCTTATTCGATCTTGGGTACTTTTGTGCATGCCAAATGTGACCAGGCTGGGGATTCGAACCGTGGTCACCATGTGGGATGTAGCTTTTGAGCAGCACATTACTGCTGTGCCCCGAGTCAGCTCTCCCCAGAACTCCCCCCGCCCTCTTGGCCTGCAGTATTCACTGTTCTGCTTTCTACTTCTGTGGGGTCGTGTGTCAACTACATGGGAGTTCCAGTGACATAGCCATTACGCCAACTGCTGGTCCCCTTCTCAAAAATATTTAAAACCAGGGAACCAGCAGTTAGCGTAATGGCTATGTCGCTGGACTCCCACGTAGTCGACCGCGGTTCGCGTCTCGGACCCGGTGGCTTAAATCTCACGCCGGGCATGTGTGCGTGCGTGCCCAAGATCCCGGGAGGAGAATGGAGGAGAAGGGATTGCGGCATGACCATCCCCCCGGGGGGTGATTTCTCGCTTTCTGTCTCTATGTCTCTGTCTGTCTGGCGAGCGCACGCGTCCTATAGTGAAAAAAAAACCTCTCAAAAAAAAAAAAATATTTAAAACCATACTGTTTCTGGGAACCAGCAGTTAGCGTAATGAAAACCATACTGTTTCTGTTATAGAGTCACAAACAAAATTATAATAAATTATTTTGAACATTATCTTTAAAATTCAGTATTTTGAAAATTTGAAAGTTGTTTATTAACTGTCAAGAACTATGAAGTATGAGCAAAATTTTTTGATATGTAAAGTAAATGTTTGTGGAAAAATGTAAAAAGAAATAAATGGAAAAAAATTAATAATAACAAATGGAATTAAATAATTTTTTTTAAAAAAGAGCTGGGATACCGCGGAAAGCCACAAGTGTTTTTTACCTGGCCCGTGTCGCCCATTGCCATTGTCTGTATGACGTCATAAGCGTTTGTTATCCACTCTGGACAATTTGGTGGCCCTTTTCAACAATTTATCCTTTGTTCTTTAAAACTCACAAGAAAAGTGGGACCAGCAATTGGCATAATGACTTTGTTGCTGGACTCCCATGTAGTCAACCGCAGTTTGAGTCCCAGACCCGGTGGCTTAAACTCATGTTGGGCATGTGTGCGTGCGTGCCCAAGATCCTGAGAGAATGGAGAAGGGATTGCGGCGTGGCCATCTCCCCCTGGGGGTGATTTCTCGCTTTCTGTCTCAGTCTCTCTCTTTCTGGCGAGCGCACGCGCCCTATAGCAAAAACCTCTCCAAAAACACCTCACAAGAAAAGCAATCCATGTGGACGCTGCTCTTGGCTTGCTCTACTCTCCAGCCAGGCGGTGTCTCAAGGCTCCATGTTTGAGACCTGTCCTCCCGGCTTACATGCCAGCACGCAAGTTCCACTCCTTAGTCAGCAGCGCTGGTGGGTCAGCCCTGCGGCGAGTGTGTCTCCAGGAACACGTGTTCCCTGCCCCGTGGGCTGCATGTGTGCTGGGTGCTCAGGGACTGGCCTTTACCTTTAGGGAACTGGGCATTGTCACTGCTGGGTGGGAAGGTAGTCGTTGCTGTCACGTTTCACTTCAAAGGTGACTGTGCTTGAAGCGAGTGATATCTGGAGTCAAGTGAGGGAAAGTACTGGATTCTACGAGGGAGTGCTCATGTAATGACCGCTGTTTCGGGACTGCTGACTCGGTGTTGTGCGTTTGGGCCTGTGGTGCACAGGGGACCCTCCCGTGGAGCCATGCTGACGCCTGGAGTGGTGGAGTGAGGGCAGGGACTACCCTCCTGAGGACTCGGGAGTGAGTCGCCTTCCGGGTTCTTTCCTAGGCACCCTCTGGCCACCTTCTTCCACCTGTTTTTCCGGGTGAGTGCCATCGTCACCTATGTGTGCTGTGACTGGTTCAGCCGGAGCTTCGTGGGCTGCTTTGTCACTGTGCTGCTTCTTCTGTCCTTCGATTTCTGGTCTGTGAAGGTAAGGCCTCTCTTTTCTGTGATGTCACCAGCCCAGAAATAAGTGAGCTTTGTTCCCAGATGGTGACGTTCCCAAGACACGTGGGACTGAGAGGTATTTACGTTTAAATTGCTGATACATATTTAAGAATGCTGAGCTGTGCCACTTAAAATTGGGGGGAGGGGCCAGCAGGTGGCATAGTGGTTACAGTGCTGGACTCCGACATGGTTGACCGTGGTTCAAGTCCCAGACCCAGCAGCTTAAAAATCACATTGGGTGTGTGCGCATGCCCAAAATCCTGAGAAGAGACTGGAGAAAGGATTGCAGCATAGCCATTCCACCTGGGCAGAAGTGCGGGGGAAGACATTTGTCACTTTCCCTTTCTCCGTCTCTCTGGCAAGTGTATGCACCCTATGGCAAAAACCTTAAAAAAAATTAAAGGGGAAAAAATGCATTCTTTAGTGTTTCCTAAATAGCTTCTGGGTATTGACTGTCACGGCTGCACATCTGTCCTATCCAAAGGGGGTAGCCCCCTTGGCTTTGGACTTTTTGTAATGTTTTGTGTGTAACATAACAGCATTTTAAATACATAAAATGTGCAGATATAAACGTTTGTCCAAAATAGTCTGTCTCTCTTTCTTTTGGTAATTCGCCAGGAAGCATGTGCATCTGCTGGTGAGACAGAGGAAGAGAGAGAAGAAAAGTGAGAAAGTCCCTCTAAGGGGGTGAGCCATGCCACAATCCCTTCTCCTCTGCCTCTCCTCTCAGGATTTTGGCCACACACACACACGGCATGTTTTTCAAGTGGCCAGGTCTGGGACTTGAACTGCACAGTTAGCCATGTAGGATCCAGCTGACCCAATCACCATGCCACTGGCTGGCCCAGATCGGTCAGTTTTTAAAGAAAGCTTAAGTAAAAACAAGAAGCCTTGAGTTACCAGCAGCACCGACACAAACACTCCATGATGTGACGCTGGATCCACATGGGAAGGTCCTGGGTTCACGTCCCTGGGCCTCCCTGTGCCACCGTGCCTGAGTATGCACATGATCCTAGCCGGCTGAGAGTGGATCATGGCCTGAGGACCCTGCTGGGGCTCCTACCTCACTGCACCCCTGCATCTATCACAAAAGAATAACTAAATACTTTTTTTAAAAAAAGAAAAACAGTGCTTCAAAACTGCTTTTGAGAACCTGCCCAATGCCCCACCTTTCTTCCTGCTCCCAGTAAGGCTGACAGGAATTGGTGGCTTTGCCCATCAGTACACGGTGATGACTGTCTCCGGAGTGCTTATGGCCCGTGTGTCCATGTTCCTTAGAACGTGACCGGGAGACTCATGGTGGGCCTTCGATGGTGGAACCAGATAGACGAAGATGGGAAGAGTCACTGGATTTTCGAAGCCAGAAAGGTATTTTCCATGATGAGCCAGGCAGATTACAGGTGGGGAAAAGCCTGCGGGAAGGTGACGGAGCCGTTGGTGTGTGCTTGCCTGATGCCTGCCCTACGCCACCCCATGGCTGCTAGGGCTCTGCCGAAACACGCATGGAGGAGAGCAGGCATGACCTAGATGAAGATGGTAGTGCTTTGTGCAACTGCTTTCACTTACTTTGAAAATGGAATCACTCTCTGGTTACAGATCTCTCCCAATAATATGGCTGCCACGGAGGCGGAAGCGCGCATCTTCTGGCTCGGCCTCATCATTTGCCCCCTGATTTGGATTGTGTTCTTCTTCAGCACCTTGTTCTCCCTGAAGCTGAAGTGGCTGGTAAGGCCATGCCGGGACCTCACTTGCTGCTGTTCGGGCACCTCGACAAAACCAACAGTCGTAGCAATGGGGTCCTGTTATATATTACTGACTCATTAATCAAGCGTAGCTTTACCAGCATAATTCACATTCTGTATGTCACCCACTGAAAGCCTACAGTTCAGTGGCTTCCAGTGCAGAATTGTACAGCCATCACAATCAATTTTAGGGTCTCTTTATCACTTTGGGAAGAAACCTTATACTCATTACCGTCTTATGTCCCTGTGCCTCCTGCCCCTGAACCCACTCTTCTGTTTTCTGGTTCCCTGAATTTGCCTACTCTGGACATTTCATATAAATGGAATCATGTCATGTTGTCTTGTGTGACTGGCTTCTTTCACTGAGCATGTTATCAGGGTTCTCCACACTGGAAATGTATCAGTGCTTTCCTTTTCATGGCTGAGTAATATTCTGTTGTATGGATATACCATAGTTTATCCATTCATCAGTTGATGGGCATTTGGTTGTGGCCAACAGCCTTTCAGTTCTATTAACAATCCGGTAAGAAAGTTTTGGGTTTTTTTTAAGTAGTTGACATCGTATCTTGGATCGGAGCCCTTAAGTATGAATAAACTAGCCTCAGAGGTCTGAAGCTTTTTTGAAGGTTACAACATGATCTAGTCCATCCAGTAAGAAAACACAATATCCATACACAGTATGAGCAATACTGTGAGTAAAAGTGCAGGCTCTGGAGTTTGGATCCTGGCTCGACCACACACCAGCTCTGTGACCTTGGGCAGTTTAAACTTGTCTGTGCTCTGATTTCCTCCCTGTAAAACGGGATATTGGTACCAACCTCTTGGGTGGCTGACGACTAAGAAGTGTCCCCTGCGTTTGTAAGTGCTCAGTCGGGGCTGTAATGGCTGGCCGTGGGTCAGAGCCTCCTCTGTGTGGTTTGCGAGCAGCTCTTCAAGAAGTGCTCTGACCAAGTGCCCTTTGCTCTGAGTGCAGGCGCTCGTGATCGCTGGGATTTCTCTCCAAGCTGCAAACCTCTACGGCTACATCCTCTGTAAGATGGGAGGTGAGAGCGACATCAGCAGCGTCACAGCCAGTCTTCTGTCCCGGACGGTGTTCCAGACGGTGAACTGCTGAGGTCTGCCTCCTGGCCCAACACCCTCACCCAGATGCTCAAAGAACAGCCCTGTTGGCAACTGCAGTTTTAATATGATCCACATCAGCCAGGGGCCATTGTTTTTTTTGTTTTTATTACAGGAAATGTATATATGGTAGGCCACATAACCATTCTAAAGTGTACCACTCAGTGACACTGAGCACTTTCACATCAATCGGCAGTCACCACCACCGACCACTGGCACAGCTTTTCCATCTTCTCAAACGGAAACCGTCCCATTAAATGCTAACTGCGTTTCCCGCCCCAGCCCCTGGCAGCCACACTCCGCTTTCTGTCTCTGTGACTCTGACTCCTCTGTGGATCTCCTCCAAGAGCAGCCACACAGATTTGTCCTTTTGTGACTACCATTGTTAGTTTCAAGGGGTTATTAAAAAAACTATAGAATTACAGAAAGAATCAGTTTTGTTTTTGTTCCCACTTAGCAGATAATTCCAGAAGTGAGAGCGAGATGAGCCTTTTAAATTCCGCTGGCCTCATCCTGAAATGCTCTGAGCCACCTTAAACTCGAGCAGCACTCTTCATGCCAAGCCACCAAGCAGCCAGGTGTGCACATTTTCCAAACTCTGGCACTTGCTCTGGCCTGGACTCACTCGCTATGAGGACAGAGCCACAGCTGGCTCCCCGCCTTGCAGGCCTGCCCAGGTGACCTCCTGAAGCCTGGCCTTGCGGGCCTGGAGACTCACCAGTGTGAGGTGAGGAAGGGATCATGACGTATGTCTGAGGCTAAGAGGCCTAGGAGCTTGTGGGAAGCCCAGATCCTGGATCCCCAAGTCTGTGGTCTGGATGGGCTTCCCCAGTTCTAGCCAGCCAGAAGCAAGGCTGTGGCCTGGGCCTGCCCCAGGGCCCTGTGGCCTCCTTATCATTGAACACATGTAAGTGCACGTATGACCCTACATGCAGGCAGGAAGAGGGCAGGGGGCTGAGAGAATGGGAGGGAAAGAACAAGGGATTTGCCCACCCTTCTATCTTCAGGCCCCAGACTGGGAGGGGAAACAGGAATTTACTCTTCCCTCAGCCGGTCTCAGTTCCTGTGTGTCTCAGAGAGCACCTGATGGCAATGGGGCTGGTTTGAGAATAGACATCTGTCCTTTTTTTTTTTTTTTTTTTTTTTAGAGGTTTTTCTTTTAGGGGCGGTT
>NW_006159657.1:1880858-1886017 GCF_000334495.1 Tupaia belangeri chinensis | reverse complement strand
TTTTTTTTGAGAGGTTTTTGCTATAGGGCGCGTGCGCTCGCCAGACAGAGACATAGAGACAGAAAGTGAGAAATTACCCCCCCGGGGGGATGGTCACGCTGCAATCCCTTCTCCATTCTCCTCTCAGGATCTTGGGCACGCACACACTCACGCATGGTGTGAGTTTTAAGCCACCGGGTCTGGGATGTGAACTGTGGTCAACTATGTGGGAGTCCAGCGACATAGCCATTACGCTAACTGCTGGTTCCCTGTCCTCCTTTTCATGTGATTAAAAGAGCCTGGCCCTGCCATGGTGGCACACACTGCTAAGATGCTGTGCGCCGTAGGCTGGGACCACATGGAGGAGTGAAGGTTGGGCATGATGGCAAGCACATCACCCCAGTGACTTGGGAGGCCGGGGCAGGAGGGCTGTGACACCGAGAGATGCCGTGTAGAAAACATAACCAAACTGAGGCTGTTTCATATGTGACACCAGAAGTTGCTGGATATGCCATACCTATTACTCGACAGGCTGTGTTCACAGACCAGACTCTGGCTCTGATGGACACTGACGGGCTTGCGAGGGTTTTCTGACTACCCTGGCTGCATCAGGTGCACCGATGTCACAGCAAGGCTTTGCGTGAGGCTCTGCTGCGGTTCAGTGTTTTCCTCAATCTGAAGAATGACTGGACTGTGCTGAAAACATGGCTGTGGGTGAGCGGGCTTCAAAAGCTTCATGTGTGGATTTCAAATGTTTGAGGGCACCACAATAAACTCATAATTAAATTCCATTTTCCCATGAGCTTTTTTTTTTTTTTTAATAAACTGTGAGGGTGCATTCAGTCAAAAAGTTGGGGGAGAGCATTCCTAATGGGGGACGGTCACTCAGCGACCTCTCTGTCCGGTCATAATTCTCGGCACGTGTGCGTGCGCACACACACACACACACACACACACACACACACACAAGCCTGGTGTGTTTTTCAAGCTGTGGGTGCTGAGGCTCTAGGATCTGGCTCCCTCAGCCAGTAGACTACGGGGCTGGCCCCTAGGAGCTCTGTGAAGTCCCCTCATGTTCACGATGAACCCACCCATCCTATCCCACTGGTTCTTTCAGGCTCACCACCAAAGGCAGAGACAACGTCAGAGGGAGGTTCTGTAACAGCACAAGCTTCCAACAGAGCAGAATCCTGAGTCCCACCATCCGTTTATTTTTCACGTGAAGGAGGCCTCGGAAGAGAGGTCTGAGGAGATGTGTTTAAATTAAAACGGCGCACTGGCAAGGAACGCCCTTTCCAGAGGTCCTAAAGCAGAGTGCACAGACTGAGACAGTGACTTCAACCATGGCAGTCTGGTCCCTTTTTGCCTGGCCCTCACAGGTTCCGCAGCCGCTAACTGGGTCCTCAGCACTCCCGTTTCAGGAACTGGTGAGGGTCTCTTCTTTCGACTGCTGGAAACCACAGAACTCTTGGATTCCTGGAAACAGACAGACACAGAGTGCTGACCGCACGTCTGTCCCCTGGGCGGCCCTATCCCAGGGAGGAGGGCTGTATCTTGACCGTGCAGAAGCCCTTAGCAGCCTAATTTCCTAAAAAGCTCCATTTCTGAGACCCTGAATCTGGAAGTGACAGGCCCCTTGGGGCTGCCGTGGCTATCATGGACAGCTGGAGGCTTGACGGGCACGAGCTGTGATGGAGCTGTCCAGTGTGGCTGCTACCCGACACCGTCCGGCTCGGCAAATAAACCCCGCCGCAAGCCACGGGGCCAAAGCCGTAACTAGTGATGCCTCGGCCTTAGACCTGCGGCCTCTGGACCTGCCTGCACACGCCTCTGGATGGTTCGACACGGCTTACTTCTGTTTTTTCACTGAGTCTTAAGCTACGAATTAGTTTAGAACATCAACACAGGGGTAGTAGACTTCTCATGGACTGTCACTGTGGTCATCCCAGACCCCACCACCACCCCGTCTGCACCCACGGCTATCGGCAGTGGCCATTCTGACCCACACAGAGGCCTCACTCCCAGCCTGCTTGCTCCTTCATGCTGCTTCCCGGCTCCTTAGGTATCTGGGTCTGACACTCGCTGCAACACTTACTCTGGATTATACTTCTGTAGGCTAACGTGGCTGGTGAGTCAGGTGCTTCAGTAAAAAAAGACTGGCCTTTGTCACAGCTCTTTCCTTAAAGAATGAAAGAAAATTAAATCCATGAAGAAAACACCATGGTAACAAGATACTGGGGCTCTTTTGTGCCAGGGACAATCTGAAGGCCTCAAGCCTGCTCATTTGTAATGAAGAACAAAGCTAAGGAATGTGGGGGCAGGGGAGTGCTAACTAGCCCGTGGCTACAGATCACCTGGGTCGTGTGGCAAATGCAGGTTCCAGGGCCCCACAAAGAAGTGGTTCTGTAGCTCCCAGGTGGGCCCAGGAGTCTGCATTTTAAGAGACTGACCAGTTCTGGGCCAGCAGGTGGCATAGTTCTCACCTGGCCAACCGCCGTTTGTGTCCCAGACCCGGCAGCTTGAAAATCATGCTGGGCACGTGTGCACTTGAGTCCAAAATCCCGAGGAGAAGGGATTGCAGTGTGGTCATCCTCCCAGGGGGGTGATTTCTTACTTTCCCACTCTCTGTCTCTCTCTCTCTCTGGCAAGAGCGCTCACCCTGACAAAAACCTAAAACAAGCAAAACCCCTGACCTCGACCAGTTCTTTGTGTAAGAATATAATACACATTATAACGAGTATGGAATACAAAAGGGCATTCCATGAAAAGTGAGTGCAAATAGGCCACTCCTGTTTTAGGCGTCTTTCCAGAAACGCTGCACCACAGCAACACAGCACGTACACACTCGTGGGTCTGCTTGCAGGAGGGGGCACGCCATGTACATCCTGCCTGTTGCTTTTTGAGTACACATGCATCTCCAGGGCCGGCCATGTCGGCACCGACTGCCTGACAGTCTTTCTGGCCGCACGGGCGTCAGCTCCAGTCCCCCCTGTGCACTCACGGGTTGCATACATGTAGCTCCGGCATGAGCATGACGTGGGGCCTCGGGCCATTCTGGGCAGGTGCCTCAACTCCTGTCTGCTCCACTGACCCCAATCCGGGTCGCTCCACCGACACAGGCTTGCTCTGCCTCCTCCCCGGCCTGGGCACTGCTGGAGACGGGCCATGCGAGTGCACTGCCCACAGCTACTTCCCAACCCCAAGTGGACCTGGGCAAGGTCAACCTGGTACGTGTCATTTCCTCGACTCCCCTGCTATGCTGCCCTATGGGGTCGGGAAACCCACATGAAGTCCTGTGGTTTTAATGCCCCCCCATCTGTGTGTTGGAATTTGTCTGTGATTGTGGTGATATTAAGGGGGTTAAAATTTAATCTGACTACAGCATTAGGAGGTGGAGCCTTTGGGACTGGGATTAGTTAGGGTCATCAGGGTGGCTGCCATGACTGAATCCCGGTGGCCTTTAAGAAGACAGGGAAAGGCTAGAGATGCATGCTCATGGCCTCTCATCACGTGATGCCCTGCACTGCCTGGAGACTCTTCGGAGTCCCCACCCGCAAGCAGGCCCTTGCCAGATGGGGCCTCTCGACCTCGGGCTTCCAGAATCACGAGCTGAGCACCGCTGTCATCCATAAATTACCCAGTCTGTGGTGTCCAGGCATAGCCACAGAGATGGACACAATCTGAGGGAAGGAGCCTGTGGGAGAGGCCGGGTGGTGGGAGAGCCCAGCTGGGCAAGCCCTGAGTGCACATGTGCCAGGCAGGCCTGGGAGGTGGGGTCCAGAACAGTCGTGGGGGCGCTGCTCTGCTCCTGACTTTTACCTGGTGTTCTTTGCTTCTCCAGTCCCCCCTTACCCCACAGGGGTCTCCCCACACCCCAACACACCACGTTCTCATCCAACAAAACCTCCCCCATCCTCCCTGCTCCAAGGACAGGTGGGATTATCGGGACAACGGGTCATTTGGAGCATGGCCCTGATCCAAGACTTCCCAAGCATCCTTGTTAATCTTTGTAGGTCCCTTGCAGCTGGTACTGTCATCCCCATTTTACAGACAGGGCCATGAAGGCTGAGATGTGACAGGACGTGCCCAAGTCCCACAGTGGAGAAGCCAGCAGTGGGCGGGCAGGAGTCTGAGGCCAGGGTGTCTGACCTCCAAGCCTCAGTGTGTGTGTCTGATGGAGAGGGCTGGATCCAGGGCCAGGGAGGTGGCATCTGCTCTTCTTTGCCACTACATTCCCAGGAGGGGCTGAAGTGTGAGCCCTCACAGCCTCTTGTCTGTTCTGGAGTTGGCTCACTTGGTCCTGTGACCTTGCCAGACGTGTGGCTGTCACTCGCCCTCGCCCTCGCCCTCCAGCTCTCTGGGTTTGGCCTGATATCTACCACCCTGCCCTCTCTGAAACCCTTGGGTTTTTCTTATGGGTGGCCACATCTTTTTTTTTTTTTTTTTTTGAGAGATTTTCACTGTAGGGCGCGTGCGCTCGCCAGACAGACAGAGAGAGACATAGAGACAGAAAGCGAGAAATCACCCCCCAGGGGGGATGGTCACACCACAATCCCTTCTCCTCCATTCTCCTCTCGGGATCTTGGGCACGCACGCACACGCGCCCGGCGTGAGTTTTAAGCCACCGGGTCCGGGACACGAACCGCGGTCGACTACGTGGGAGTCCAGCGACATAGCCATTACGCTAACTGCTGGTTCCCATGGGTGGCCACATCTTGAGGCACGGTCCTGGGAAGTGTCCTGTCACGCAGAACGGTGCCACTTCTCTCCACTCACAAGCCCCCGCTGCATTGTCTCCTTTGTATACCCTGGGAACCATGGGGGACTTTGCTTCTGTGGGAGAACCACCCTGAAGGAAAGGCTGGGCCAACGCCAGGCTGGGCGTGAGGCAGGTGGGGAGAGCTGGGGAGGTAGCCCCTTTTAGGACTAAAGGAGGCCCAAGGTGCCCTCCTGATCTTTGTCATGCCATGACAGGCCTACAGGCTGAAGGGCCCAGAAGCGTCAGGTGGGGTGGCCCGCATGGAGTGAGCTGCCATCACGTAGTGACCAGGGACCGGGCAGATGGAGAAACCAGTAACCCTGCAACTGTGGCGGCCGTGGGACAGTCCTCCTGGACCGCCCATGGCAGATGCTATGCTCCCAAAACCACATCCACATTTGTGCCAGGACCTTCACCCCCG
>NW_006159657.1:1850049-1880777 GCF_000334495.1 Tupaia belangeri chinensis | reverse complement strand
GGCCGTGGGACAGTCCTCCTGGACCGCCAATGGCAGATGCTATGCTCCCAAATCCACATCCACATTTGTGCCAGGACCTTCACCCCGGGCCCTCATCCCTCCGCATCCACTTCCTGTGCCTGTCACTAACTTCCTGACCGGCTTCCTTTCAGACTGGCCCCACATCCCGGGGGCACAGACGGCCTCTCAGGACCCCAGCTACAGCACGAGCTCCTGGGGACGGGTCTGCCTCTACCACCCTGCCGTGCCCTTGTGCCCAGCCCTACGTCCTAGGTGCCCATGGGGGCCAATCAGGGAGGGGTGGAGGGGTGCTCAGACTCACCCACCTATGTGCGGATCCAGAGGCACTCTGCCGAGGAGCGGGACCTTCAGGTCCTGGCACATGGCTGCCGCACCGCCGGTGGTGGGGGGGAATATCTGAGACTCCTTCTGTGAGGGGAGGAAACATGGTCTGTTTCAGGCTCTCGGGATGGACGCCGTGTACGAGAAACACACAGAAATGGCTGATCAGGAATGCAAACCACTGAACACCGGGAGTTTCCCTGTCGTCCGCAGGAGAGGGTTTGAATGCTGATCCCACTTCCTGCAATGGCGGGGCAAACAGGAAGGGCTCTCCCAGCACCGCTCACCTTACACTTGGGGCAGATGAAGCCACTCATGTTCTCCACCACCCCGATGATGGGCAGCTTCACCTTGTGGCAGAAGTTGATCTCCTTGCGGACATCCTGGAGCGACACTTCCTGTCAGGGTTAAACCAGACCAGCTGTTCCTGTCAGCGTGGGAGAAGGGGGATGTCGCGTGCTCGAGGGGACGGCTGCTGGGCAGCGGATTCACCACCACCAAGCCCTGGGATTCATGCGGCTTCTTCGGTCAGTGTTTACTCAATGCCTCTGGGCGCTAAGCCCTACTCTAGGTGCTACTTATTTCCTACAAAACCCTGGAAGGATCCATTTGAACAGCCCAAACTGGCAAACAAGGAACGGATACCAGAGCCCTGAGTGCATCGCGATGCTCAGCCTTCTTGTAACACACCACGCTGGGCCGAGGTCGAGGAGTACGCGACTGTCCAGGTGGACCTCGGCCCCCTAGAGTCTGTGGGCACTCCGGCTGGTTCCTCACATGCTGTCGCTGCTGCCACTCTGCACGGGCACGGCTGAGTAGCTGTGACAGCGACCTGAACCCACAAAGCCTCAGGTGCTTACTAGTCAGCCCTTAGTGAGGTGATGACGAACACAACCGAGGAGAACACACCTTGTAGAACAGAGGAGAACAAGGACTGCTCCCCACCGTGGCTCATGTTGAATGCACTTCTGAACCCTGAAGGTCTCTTTCAGAGGGCGGCCGTGGGGTACAGCATCTCTTCGCACCCCGACTAGTTTCCCCATCAAAGCCACTGCAGATGTGGGTCCCAGTACTCGCCCTGCTTCTGACAGTCTGTACGGCGACTGCATGGCGCACCTGCGGCTCAACCCTCCTGGGCTCCCAGAAGGTTTGTGGCTCACAGGGGCCTGTTTTTCTAAGGGAGCTGAGAAAACACGATAGGCCTGAGGCCCGAGGCCAGAGCACAGGGACAAGGCAGCCGATGGGAAGCAGACCAGCTGTCCCTTGGTGTTGCATCGCCTCACACCTCCACGTGTCTCTGCTCAGCTTCCTGTAAATAGAAGCTTTGCTGCTTTGTCAACATAGCCCCTAAAATCCCACCAGCCTGAGTCGGTGCAGGGCGTGAGGGGCTCTGGGGGAGTGGTGTCCTGGCTGGAACCACATTTTGCGGAGAAGTCTGCAAAGCGCACGCAGAGTGGAGAGCCTGGAGAAGGGCCAGCACCTGCCACTCCATCCCCTCTCCCTGTACCCCAGGGGACTCCACATTTCCTCTCAGGGTGCCACTGGAGGAGCCACCTTTGTGCCAACTAGATGTTCGCTGGTGCTGATGCTGTTCTAACAGGTTTTTAGAGCAGTCTCAGGTCCACAGCAAAGTGAGTGCGAAGCCTAGTTCCCACGCCCCTGGCTCCCACACGGCACAGCCTCTGCCACTGTCCACACACACACCATTGGGCCCATCCAACTTTGGGGACATTTCTTTGGGGACCTGCTTGTGATAGTACCGCTGGCCTAAAGAGGGGGGCCCAACCTCTTTGTACGACTCCAGAAGAAAATGTTCCTAAGGATAAATCCATCCCTGGGCAGCAGCAGTGCCTGGGCCAGGCCACCCTCACTCCTGTCTAGCTACCTAACTCATGCCCTGCTCCTCTGAGTGCCCTGGCCACTCGTCTCTACAGGGTGCCAGAGGGAGCTGAGGGGCCTAAACCCACCAAACCACTGCCTGACCAAGAAACCCTTCCTGTGGTCTGCCCTGCTGGTCACTCCGCGCTGTCTTTAGAGTGGCAGTCTGTCTGGCTGCCCTGGAGCCCAGCACACAGTAGGTGCTCAGTGAGTCCTAGATGGACAGGGACCACAGGGTCACCCTCGCTGTGCCTTCTAGCGGTAAAGGGCTTCACAGGAGAGGCCCACTGAGCAGAGAGCGGTTGGTCTGTGGGTCTTTATGCTCGATGCCAGTCAGTCCTGCCTGGGTTTGCTCCCGCTGGTTGCCTCACGCGGTCCTTACTCTCACTCCCTGGGCAGAGCTTCCAAATGACCAGGGCAGAGGGAAACTGGTATCACCAAAGAAAGGGCATGGACGCCAGAACTGACCCAGAAATCCCTGCCAGCACCCCAGCCTGGTTCTGTTGGTAACTGGGGAAATTTCCTGACCTGGTCCGAGATGTGAAAGGAAGAAGCTCGGCAGACGGGAACCCTGACACGGAGCGTGGCCCAGGATGACACGCCACGTGGGCCTGGCTAAGCAACAGCACCTGTGGTCTCTGGCAATAATGAACCATTGGTGTTTAACCTCTGGAGACTGGGAAAAAACTGTGGAATGTTTTTTATCACGGTAAGTACCTAGAACAAAGATAAAAGTTTTCTCCAGGAGGTTTCTGCAGCTCCAGGTCAGGTGTGGTGGCAGAACACAGCCGGGAGCTGCCAGAGACCAGGGTCACACTGTGTAGGAGAGAAACCTCTCCACTGGGGCAGGTCTGGGCCAGCCGTGCTCACCTGGGGCGTGGTGATGATCACGGCACCGTCGATGTGCGCTGCGGCCAGGTACTGGACCACCGAGAGGTGCTCGTCCGACGTCCCGGGCGGGGTGTCCACGATGAGGAAGTCAACTTCGCCCCAGTCCACGTCACGGAGGAACTGCTTGATCATGCCTGGAATGAGGAAGCCCAGGTGAGGCCGGCCTTTCTTCCCGCTGTGTTCACGACTCTCGTCACAGAGCACAGCTGGTCACTTGTGTGCACGCGAGCTCCACTTCAGGGTGTTCTCCCCTGGGCGACGCTGCGCTGTCTGGGGGCATTTCTGGCTGTTACCACCAGGGCAGGGGTGCTACTGGCACCTCGTGGGTGGAGGCCAGGGACAGTGTGAAACCTGATCACAGAGCGCAGGCCACACCTCTCCCACTCCAGTGGTGGTGGTGGCTAGGCTGCAGGGGCTTGCCCTAGTAATGCTTTTCTGTTGCTGCCCTCAGTCTGGGTGCCACATCCACCTGGGACAGACCCCAGCCCCATACTTGTCTCTGACACAAACACCCCACTATAAAGCCAACAGCAAAACAATTCCAGGGACCTATGGTTTTCAAGGAGAGAAAAGTCACAGCAGATACTAAAGGTGACGTAACAGAAACTAGCATGTCTATGAATTTCACCAACCGGTGAAGAAAGAGGCAACTGGAGGCTTAAAAGTAAGGTGCTACGACACCCAGCAGGGAAGGCCCCGCCATCCCGGCAGGACTTGGTAAGGACGACGCAAGGAAAGGAGGAGGAGAGGCAAACCATTCTTCTTTGGTCCCCTCCAGATCACGGCGTCGTCGGGACTGCTGAGCAAGAAACCCACTGACATCACCCCCAGGTTGTCGTCCACGTACTGGAGAGGGAACAGGGGTGAGGGGAGACATGCGTTACTCAGAGACAGAGAGGCACTTCCCCGTGGCTTTTGCCTCACCTCTGGCTGAAAAACCCATTCTGGAGCTCAAATGACATGTGACCTATGAGTATATTCACTCCCTGTCTCCTCAGATCGTTTTTGAAAAAGAATGGTTACCACACTGGAAGGATCTGAAAGGGGCCCTGTGTGGCCATGTGAGACATGACAGTAAACATGTGGGATAAGTAAAGGTCACCTCAACTGTCTCGACCTGAGAACTGCAAACTCTGGCCCCTGGGGCCCAACCTGGCCCACTGTTTCCTTTTCTTTCCTTTTTTTTTTTTTTTAAATATTAGAGACTCTTGCTATAGGACATGCATGTTCACTAGATAGACAGAGAGAGATAGGAGAGACAGAAAGCGAGAAATCACCCTCACAAGGTGGATGGCCACGCCACACTGCCTTCTCCTTCGTTCTCCTCCCGGGATCTTGGGCACACATGTACATGCGCCCAGGGTGATTTTAAAGCCATTGGGTCTGGGACTCGAACCACAGTCGGCCATGTGGGAATCCAGCAACGTATCCACTATGCTATGGGCTGGTCCCAACCCACCATTTGTTTTATAAATTAAACTTTGTTAGAATACCATCATAGTTGTTCAGTTACACGTTAGTACTCTTGAGCTACAACAGCAGAGTTTAAGGCCTACAAGGTGAAAATATTTACTCTCTGACCCTTTTACAGAAAGTTGGCCAATCCCTGTGCCTTGGAAAGTGCCTCAATAAATACCAGCGGATTGACAAACAGGTGGATGGAGAAAAATGCCGCCAACCCACCACCGACCTACTGCACACACACAGCCCGCACGAAGGCCCTGAAAATAAGGAAGAAGAACACTCACCACTGGAGACCAGCCTGAGCCGCTCTGGTGAACCTGCGGGGACACAAGCATCCATTTCAGCCCGAGAAACCGTGCCCCTGCTCACACTCACGCACAAACTGTATAAAGCGGACGGTTTCATAAAACTCGCCATCTCACATGGTAGCACTAGGTTCTTTTTCAGAAAGTATTTATGTATTTCTTCCATGAGAGGAACAGAGAGCAAGGCAGGCCCCTCAGCACAGGGCCCTGACTCTACAATCCACCCCCAGTCTTGGCCAGCCCAGGTCATGGGCCCACAGTGCGCACACCCACATGCACGGGGTGGTCCTGGGACGTGAAGCAGGACCTCTCCACGGGGCCCTGTTGCATTCTCGGCACCACTGCCTGGCTCTGTGTACCACTGAATCTTGACTGGCCAATACCCTTTGCTCTTCTAGTCAGGTCATTTTGAAACGCTACCTGGGCATCTAGTCAGGGCATTCAAATCCAAATCTGGGTCTGACATATTCTTTAAAAAGAAATCAGTTGTGGGTTATTGGAAAAACACAGGTAACCGCTGAGCAACAAGGTTGCTTTTGCGAGCATCCAGGAGTCAAGGGCAGAAAGCGCCTTTAGTGAAGTGGTTGATTCAGAACCTGCCCTGCCGCTGGCCTGAGCTTCGGCTCTGCTGCTGCCCTGAAGAGCAGGAGCCAGGCTAAGGGAGAAGCCTCTTGGGGCTCCTCCAAGCCTCAGATGCCCCCAGCGGCAGGTTCCATTGGGGTCCAAGTATCAGCTCTGCACTGCCTCTTTACCATGAAACGAGAACTTCAGCAACTCCCAGTTATGCATCAGATGTGGAAACTCTCCTCTCTAGGGCAACCCATGGAGCCCAATCACAGGTCTGTTTCTCTTGATGAAATCTCACTCTCTCCAACAGCTTTACTGAGCACGATGCACACGCCACAGAGTTCACTCGTTCAAACTGGGCATCGGAGTAGCCTTTTGGGTATTGAGGGGTGGGCCGTCACCACAGCCAATCACAGAATATCTTTGTCACTCAGAGAAGAATCCCTGTGCCCCTCAGATGTCGTCCCCCAAGCCACAGGCTGAGACAGCCCCTCACCTACTTTCTGTCACGACGACCTTGCCTGCAATGTACATTTCGTAAGATGGAGCCATGTAACACAAGAGACCGTCCTCCTGCCTCGGCCTCCTAAGTAGCTGGGACCACAGGCATGCATCCCCATCAGCAGGCTTTCTAGGTGGGCCAGGAATCGAACCCGGGCCTCCCATGCAGCCTCAGTTTTCAAGCAGCAACATCTACCAGTGTGTGCCACTATGGCAGGACCTAAAGTTCTACTTTAAAAACAAAACAAAACAAAACAAAACAACCTACTCATTCATATTTACACTCGTGCACTAAGTCACCAGTGTCAGAGAAGGGTGACCACGACTATCCGACAGTGTAGAAAAGAACTGGGGACTATGGCTTTACTTTCATCTCATCATTTAAAAATGGCTGCATCTGGGCGGCTACAGTGAGTCCCGTGCACCCATGCTACCACGTGGTACTGATCGGAGTGATCGCAGGGATCCCCTGCTCTGCCTCAGCTGTGGGGGAAGGTGCCAGTGGTTGATTCAGAACCTGCCCTGCCGCTGGCCTGCTTCTGCATCCTCAGAAGCAACCCCCAAGACCTCAGCAGAGCCCGCAAGAGCTGGCCTCACCTGCCTTGGGCTGTCTTCAGGCCCATTGGCCACTCTGCTGGGGACGTCCTGGCTTTAGGGTCCCTGCACTTGCCCCTGTGGCCCAAAATGCTCCTAACTGCCCACGTGACTGACTGCCTCCCTTCACCATCTGCTCACATGCCAGTCTCAGGGAGGGTGCCTCTGACCTCCCAATAGCCCTGCCTGGCCGCTTACCCTACTCTAGTTTGGTGTCATCTACCACCTGCCCTCTCCCCCGAGGGAGGGGTCTTTCTCTGCCCTGTTCACCCCAGAACAGTACCTGACACTAGTAAAACGATCAGCACATCTTGAACCCCAGGACCTCCGGGCATCCCTGTCCCGGCTTCCGTGTACTATCCTGGGGGGAATCCTTTCTTGGTTGGCTTTTAGCTAACCAGAGGGAGGGACTGGCTTCTGCACAGACTGCCGCGACCCTGCCCCCAGCCACGTCACCCGCCAGCCTCGCAGTCTCAGTTCCCCAGGGGAGACCACAGGGCAGAAACATTCCCTTGCATCCAAGGTACAGCCCCTCGTGAGTCCTGGCCACGCGTTCCCAGACAGCTAAATTTCCGTGTCTTGCTTCTGCATTTCGCTTGCTGTTTCTCTTCCCTTCTAAAAGGCATCGAAACCAATGGTTCTCAAATGGTGTAGATGGACTTTACATATCGTACTGTCCCCCCAGATCCATAGCTACTGTTAAAGGAGACAGAGAAACTTACAATGGCGTTGGTCCAGCAAGTCTGTGTGTAAGCGGATGGGCTTGCTTACCGCTGTGGGCTTCAAGTTCAGTGCTACGCACGCTGCCTTAAGAGAATGACTTCTTGCGTCCAGGACCACTGCTCTTACCTGTTCCCCTTCCAGTCCCATTATCTTGGGAATAGACGGCCCACATATGTCGATGTCTAGAAGAGCAATCTGGAATGGCAAGAGACAGAGCAGGCCTAACTGAACGTGCACGTTACTCCACATCTGCACCACTGCGGGGGGTTGGGCAGGGGAACAAGATGGGGAGGAGACAGGAGACCTGGTCAGCCTGGGAGCAGCCTGATTCTGAAGAGGGACAGCAGCAGCACCGATGGCCCAACCCACAGGAATGCACGGTCTCGAACTCCTGAAGAGCCCCTGGCAAGGTCATCACACTGACGCCCATTGGCTGAAGTCCTCCAGGGCAGGGGTCCCCAACCCCCGGGGCCACAAGGGAAGTGAATCTCCATCTGTATTTCCAGCCACTCCCCCTGGCTCACATTACCGCCCCCGAGCGCCTCCTGTCAGGTCAGCATTGGCAATGATTCTCGTAGGAGTGCGGCCCCGCTGCCAACTGTGCACACAGGGGTCCGGGTTATGCGCTCCTTGTGAGAATCTCATGCCAATGATGTGAGGTGGAGCTGAGGCGGTGATGCTAGCAGAGGTGAGCAGCTGCAAATACTGCGTTATGGTCAGCTGTGTATTTCATTACGTGTCATGACGTAACAATAGAAGATGTACGATAAAGGTCATGTGCTTGAATCACCCCCAAACCACCTCCACCTCCCGTCCGTGGAAGAACTGTCTTCCACGAAACCAGCCCCTAGTACCAAAAGAGCTGGGGACTGCTGCTCTGGAATGACCTTACAAACCCGAGTGTCAGGTAACACGGGGACTCAGGTTCAGCCACTTACTCCTAAGCCCTGACTGCGTGGTTAGGAGGCGAGGATACTGCATTTGCGTTACAGAAAAGGCAGCTGAGGCAGGCCAGCCCTGTACCCCAGGGTACGGTAAGATTCCGGAGCCCACGTGGCCAACATGGTTTGAGTTTTGGACCTGGTGGCTTGAAAAACATGCTGGGCACACGTGTGTGTGCATCCAAGACCCTGCCGGGCAGGAGAAATGAAGGAAAAGGATCTGCCCACTTGGGGGTGCTTTCTCCTCCTCTCTGATGAGCACACACATCCTCGGGCAATGAAAACAAAGAAAAGGAAAGTGAAGTTCAGAGAGGCCCTCATTGAACTGACTTGTCCAATGAGCAGGGACAGGGCCTGGACACACACCGGGGTCCTCCAACTCTAAGGCCAGGGCTCCTCTACGCCCCTGTGGGGCCCCACGAGGATGGCTGGGGCAGGACTGAGCTCTGACGAGCCCCACTTTACAAAAAGACACTTAAAACAAGGGCACATCTCTTTTCTAGCAACAGAGCACAGCCCCCAATAACTTCTTTACCCTGAACTCCCTGCTTTCCCAGTCCCGTAAATGGGAACTTCTAGGACAGCCTTCGGGCTGAAGAGCAGGGCTCGGATTCATCTTGAAAGCTGTACAGTCTCGGATCTAAAGTGCAGCACCTCTGGGTAACTTTTTAACTTGCCCAAATTCGCTTCTTGTTTCCCATTCCATTCTCTCACAGACCCAACCTCCCACTTCCTCAGCACAGTCGCCCCCCTGGTGGCCTGGAACTTTTCCTCTAGGTCCGCGCTCTCTTCAGGCGCCCTCTGCTGGACTGCCCAGAGCACAACAGAGTGACTCACGGGATGGCCTCTGCCTTGTGTGACAGATGCAGCAAATGGACTTGAGGTGTGTCAATGACGCAGTCATTTCACAGCAGGGTCTGATGATCTGGGAGATGGCACCACACTGCGACCCCGACAGAGACCTTCCTCAGTACCCAGTCTCCACGCCCTTCTTCCCGGGAGTAAGTGAATCCTTCCATGTGAAGAATTACACCCCTCCACAAGCGAGGGAGTGAATCTGGACTGGAACGATGCGGACACAGGAACAGACGGCTTGCTCCCATGGCGGCACCCTAGAGACCTGTGACAGTTCCTACCCCCAGATCTCGGGGTAGCCCAAGATTCGATCCCTTCCCCATCTGTCCAAGTCATTTCCTTTCTGCTTAGGTCAGGCCAGAGGACCAGGGCTGACAGAGGCACCTGGGAGAACCCTCAGTGAAGCCCTGAGAACCCTCAGTGAAGAGCAGCACCTGCTACGGGGAGTGGGGCGTGCAGATGCTGAGGGCTGCTGGAACCAAGTGTTCCTCCACCAGCACCCCAAACTTCCCTTAAAAAGCTGGGGCAGAGCATTCCAGTCCCACTTCCTGGTCCCTGCAGCGACATCACCTCACACGAACTGCTTCTGCTCCAAGCCTCACCTTTCCAGGCCGTGATGGGGAGGTCACTAAGGCCCCTTCCAGTCCTGGAGTTTGTCTGTCCCAGCAGAACACCTAGTGTTTTTGTTTGTTTGTTTTTTAAGGTTTTTGCCATATGGCACCTGTGTTCACCAAAGACAGAAAGACAGTGGGCAGGAAAGTGGGAAATCACCCCTCGGGGGGGATGGCATGCCGCAATCTCTTCTCCTCCTGGGATTCTGGGTACACACACATGCGCCGGAATGATTTTCAAGCCAACAGGTCCAGGACTCAAACCGTGGTCAGCCGTGTAGTAGTCCAGTGCCTTAACCACCATGCCAGCTGCTGGCCCCAGTGCTGACCTTTTAATGACATAGCTCACCCATCGGATCACAAAAGGAGGACCACGTATTTGTAGTTTATGGGAGTCAGTAGCGTCTGTGGTGTGGCAAGATGGCGTGTGACTCTTTGATGTTCGAGGCTGAGGCTTACACCGTACACCGTAAAGACTCAATTTACACATTCCTTCACCTGCCTGGAATTAGTCAGGGATGTTTTCCAATTCTGCTCTCTTGATCCAAGGCCCTTTCCAAACAAGTCAGCAGACCTCCCACCTGCCTTAAGAGCAAACACAGGATGGTCCTGCAGTCAGCACTGAGCTTCGACGGCAGGCAGGAAAGGGCCGGAAAGGGTCTCCACCACCCTGCTGGATTTAGGGCAGGAAGATACCCATGCTCCTCCACTTCAGTCAACAAGATGCAGTCAGTGTTTACCACGTGCCGACACTGCGTGCTTCACAGACGGTGATGTTTTCATCATCTGGAGAAGGCCTGCACAGGGCAGCACGCTCTCTTACGTGCCGACTTTCCTTTTTAAACCAGCACTGCAGAGAGGAATACGGCTTACACGGCTGAACATCGACACTGACCGTGCTCTTCCTTCAGTACACAGGGAAGCCCAGGCAGGTGTGCAGCGAGGGCTTCCGAACATCGTTATATGAAAGTGAGCGATGTAAACAGGATCTACTCACAAGTGGTTACGTGCAGCTGACTGGGCTCAAGCCAGTCTCTGGAGAGCTGTGCAAGAATATTCTGAACAGCTTCTAACAGCTAAGGTTTTCTGGGTAGTATGGGCAATCTGAGAGGTTTTTCACAAGCCACTACAAATCTGACCCTCAACTGGCAAGAGACCGTTGGCTCACAGGACAACGAATGGAAAGTCCGTTTTGAACCTGCTCGGTTGCTGTACTTTGGGTAGGCTACACGCTTATCTCTAAAGCAGAAATAATCATCTTCATGGCCCAGTCAGTGGAACAAAGTAATAATAATGACTGCTATTAGAGAACTACATGCTTAGGCACTGTGCTACGTGCTTCGGTTGAAGCATCTCAGTCCTGAGACCCATTGAGGAGGTGAGAAAACCGAGGCAGTGGGCGCCTGGCGGCCCACCCAAGGTCACAGCGGTTTAGCCAGAGCTGGAGTATGACCCCGAGCTGTCTGACTCCAGAGCCTATGTTCTTAGCTACCCACCACACCTTTCTTTAAGCTGAGACCCAGAGTGGGTGGGATCAGGCAACCTGAGTTTTCATGCTATCTGTATACTTTGCTGGAACTGACTGGCCTAGTGCGAGGGTCAGCAAACAATTTCTGCAAGGACCAAAGAGAAACTATTTTAGGCTTTGTGGACAAAATCAAGGATAAGATGTAGGAACTAATGTAGAAAATTTGAAGTAGCATGGGGACCAGCAGACGGTGTAATGGTTACGTCTCTGACCTCCCATGTAGTCGACCAAGATTTGAGTCCTGGACCCGGCAGCTTAAAACTCACACTGGGCATGTGCGTGGTCTAAATCCCAAGACGGGGGTGTCGTCCCCCCCCCCCCCCCGGGGGGTGATTTCTCACTTTCTGTTTCTGTGTGGCAAATGCACATGTCCTATAGCAAAAATCTCTTAAAAAACAAAAAACTGAAGTAGCTATTTAAAAATGTAAATATACTCTTAGCCCAGAGGCCACAGGAAGATAGGGACAGCTGGAAATGGCCTACCAGCTATTGTTTGTGGTTCTTGGCTCGGGGACAGCAGAAAGAAGTCAATAAAGAGGAAAACAAAGTCTGGGCTTCACCTACATCATCAGCATGTAGAGAGAGATGTCCCCCTGCTGGCCATTCTCGTGGCCAGAGAACCCAGTGGGACCTTTCACCTGACTGCATGGCTGTTTCACGTCCTCTCTGTAGGATCAGGAGTCCAAAGAGGCCAATTCAACTTAGTCAAAGGGGTCAGTTCTCTAACAGCCACCGTTGAAGCCTCAGACAGGAGGAGTACCGTTCAGCGATTCCCAGGGTCCCACCTGTGTGTTTTCATCCTCTGCCAGGCCATGGGCAAGGTGGGCACTGAATGTGCTCTTCCCAACGCCGCCTTTCCCGGACAGCACCAAGATCTTGTGCTTCACGGTCTTCATTTTCTCTTTGATTTCCTCGATGGCTGCAAAGAAATCAGTTCGGGTGAGATGTCCCTGACTATATCTTGAATGTCACCCTTCCAATGGGCTAGAAGGAGCTAAGTCCTCGGGGCTGTTCCAAAGGACCCTGTGTGAAATGCTGCCTAGTCAATACGAAGCGCTATAAAGACAATAAGGCTACTGGGTGGGGTGGTGCAGCCAGAATGCCACACTCGGCAAGGCTGACCACGTGGGACGGTTCAAGTCTCATCCAGGGACCCGAGTACACGGGGTACGTGCATGTCCACGATCTGGGGCTGGCTGAAGCAGGGGGTGGATGGTGGCATGGGGACTCTGTGGGGTGCCTGTCTCTTTCGGTCTCTCACTTTCTCACTCATGGAAGCGAGAAATATACTGAAAAAAGGAAAAAAAAAAAAAAGAAAAGAAAAGAAGGCTGAGACCACACATGATTGCTTTATTTACTGGCTTATGTGTTTGTCTCCCTCCACAAGAACACAAGCTCCACGAGGGTAGGGAGAGGTGGTGAGGATTTGAAGCATGCACTGTTGTATTCCCAGCTTCCGTATAGAACCTCACATAGTGTGATGGTTCCCAGCCTGGGGCACAATCCACCTGGAGGGCATCTGGCAAGGTCTAGAGACATTTTGTTGCTACGAAGAGGGGGTGTTACTGGCATCTTGTGAATAGAGGCCAGATCAACAAATGATCTGAAATGTTAGTAGTATCACGGCTGGGACTAGCCCCACGGCCTAAGGGTTAAGAAGGCTGGATCTCACATGGTTGACAATGTGGTTCAAATCCTGGTCCTGGAGCCTTGAAAAATATGCCAGACATGTATGTGTGAATGCTGCAAATTCCAGCAGGATGGAGAAAGAAAGGAGAAAGGCTTGCAGCATGACCATGCCCCAGCAGTTAGCGTAATGGCTATGTCGCTGGACTCCCACGTAGTCGACCACGGTTCGAGTCCCGGACCCGGTGGCTTAAAACTCACGCCGGGCGCGTGTTCATGCGTGCCCCAGATCCCGAGAGGAGAATGGAGGAGAAGGGATTGCGGCGTGGCCATCCCCCCTGGGGGGTGATTTCTCGCTTTCTGTCTCTATGTCTCTCTCTGTCTGGCGAGTAAACGCGCCCTATAGCGAAAACCTCTCCAAAAAAAAAAAAAAAAATAGTGCTGAGTTGAAAAACCCTGAAAAACAGCAGACACATAATAAGTATGTCACTGGTAACTTTGTATATTGTGTGACCATCATTTCATCTTTTTCTAATCCTTAAAATAACATTGTAACTATTTTCCTCCTTTGCTCAAGGTCCCACTATTTGCCGTGAACCTAAGAATCAAATCCAAGCCTCTGAAGATTCCTCCTGTCCCAGCCTCCCACTTTGTAAGATCCCACTAAGTGAACTGCCAGAGTCCTCTTCGCCCCAGAGTTTGGCCAATATACTGTAGGACATAGTTGGTTGTCAGCTCGTTTTTCTCCCAGCTCAACCAAGCTGCACCAGAGCAGTGACCCCGCCTGTGCGCAGAGCACTGTGCCCAAGAGGTGATGAACACACTTCGCTATAGAACGAACAGGTTTCTCAAAGGGAAGAAAATTTTGTCCTAAGACAGTATCAGGCAGAGCCAGGACCTAAGCGTGGTGGCGCCTTAACTCTAAAGTCCCTTTTGGCGGACCTCCTTGGACTCGGCCGATTCCTGTCGCTCAAACCTCGGGCGCCGCCTCTCGAAGTCGCCGACTTTTCACACCTCGAGGTCTTCCGGCCCCGCCCCCGCCTCCGCGCCGTAAGATTCCGCCCCTGTCACTCATTACCCGCGCCCCGCCCCTCACCGCCAACCCTTCACGCCCCGCCTCTTGAGGACCAGCCCGTCTTTTTACATTATAGATACGTATCTCCAGCCCGCACCCGTCACTCATCCTCCATGTACCGCCTCCCCACCACATCACCGCCCAATTATCTCCGGCGCCCCGCCTCTTCCGGGCCTGCGTCTTTCACTTCCCGTTCAGGCCTCGACCTTTCCTCACCCGGGTCCGGAGCAGCGCCGGCTCCAGAGGCGCACAGCCGCTGGTTGGGGCATCCCTGACATGAGGTCCCTCGGCCCGCCTGGGCGCTGTCGGCCCCCGGACAGTCTGCGCGGGGACAAGATCACAGTTAGAGCAGCTCACGTACCGTCAGCCTCGCCACCCACGCCCGCTCTGCGAGCTCACCGTGAGGCGCCTCCTCCATCCCGCCGCTTTTGCCGCCGATGCGGCCACCGGAACCGGCTGTGGCGCGTTTCCGCTTGCAAGCCCAATCTTACTCTTCGGCCGCGCGAAAGAAATCTCGGGAATGACGGAGTGTGCGCACGCGCGAGCCTCATACTGGGTGGGCGGTCTGTTATTTCTGTTCCCTTTAAAATGGGGCTCCAGGTAGGCGTATCCGTCAGAAGCTCTTCAGCTCCTATCTTTTGGGAACAAAGGCGTTACTGTTCATGACCTTAGGACTGTTTTCACACCGCAGGGCTCTGTTTTCACACCGCAGTACAGTTAGCTCAAGTTTCCTCCATTGTCCCAAATTAAGACACCCCTCCTTTCTGCATCCAGGCAAGACTCACTCTCTGGTTATGGTCTCCATTGCCCTTTAATCCTCAACAGTCCTCCCCCGCCCCTTTTTTCTTTAATCGTACTGATAACTGAAGCGTCCAGGCCAGTCTTCCAGAATATTCCATATTCGATTTGTCTGATCTTCCTGTCCCCGATCAGATTCAGGAAAAACAATTTTTGGCAGGACACAGTTGACTGATGTGTACTTGCCGTTACATCACATCAGGAGGCGCGTGATGCCAGTGCGTCCTGGTAACTGTGATCACGGCCCTGTTTCTCCAGTGAATGGGATTGTATCAATTACCCTTGTAATTAACAAGGATTCGCTGGGGTGATTGCTGAGACCATGTGACTGACCTCTCTCAGCCTTTCACTTAGTGGTTTTAGCATCATTGCCTGAGTCAGTTATATTGGTATTGCAAAGTGGTGATTTCCCCTAACCCTATTTGTGACCTCCACATCTGTTAACTGGCATTCCCCTTAAAGACAAACTTTCTTTTCCTTCCGTTTTGTTTTTATTTTTGTGAAACTCACTATAGACTCCTCTGTGTGTGTGTGTATACACACACCACACACATATGCATATATATATATATATATATATATATACACACACACATATACATATATATATTTAATTCTGTGTTTTATAATAGATTTCTTTCTGGTCAGTTTCCCCCAAAATTGGGCCAATGAAGCCTCTTCAAAGCCAGTTTCGGTGTCCAAGTTCTCTGATGGGTTTCTTGTTTGCTGACACAGCAGTGTCTCTAGACAGCCCCTTTGCTCACCCAGCTGCAGCCATTTTTCCACCAGCCCTGCGCTGAGTGGAGACAAGTGTTTCAGAACCAACATCTCGGTGCTAAATGCTCATTGCTGTTGGCGTACCAGTACTTATAACTTTGGCATAATTTTAATTTTTTTATGGAAGAGGATGTGTGCATACACATGAGAGAGAGAGAGAAACCCCCAAAAGCGCCTGCTTCTACCACAATCCTTTTTCCTCTTTTCCTTCATCCCTTTCGGATTCTGGGCGCCTGTGTACATGCCTGGCTTGTTTTTCAAGCAATCTAGGTTGGAGCTTGAACCCTGGTTGGCCATGTGGGATCTGGCTTCCTCTGTACAGTATTTAACTGCTACACTGCAGGGCTGGCCAAATTCTGGCACTTTTTAATTATTATTATTTTTTTTTTTTGAGAGATTTTTGCTATAGGGCATAAGCTTGCTGGAGAGACAGACAGAAAGTGAGAAATCACCCCCCAGGGGGTATGACCATGCCAGAATCCCTTTTCCTCCATTCTCCTCTTGGGATCTTGGGCACACATGCCCAGTGAGAGAGTTTAAGCTGCCGGGTTCGGGACTCCAACCATGGTCAACTACGTGGGAGTCCAGCGACATAACCATTACACCATCTGCTGGCCCCCTCTGGCACACATTTTAATGAGTGAATAAATGTTACCAGGCCTCAGACATTAAGGAGTAGGAACCCACTCACTGAATAGTTCCCAGCCAGCGGCCTGTGGTGCCACCCACGCAGCCGCCCTCACCCATCCTTACTGTTTACCAGATACTGTCCATGTGCTCTTATGTGAGTCATCTATTTTATGCCCTTCAGCAGTCTTACCTTCTAGGTTCTACTGTCTCAATTTTTGGATGAAGAAACAGATTTAAAATAGTTAAACACTTGGGACCAGCAGTTGACTCACACCGGGCGCGTGTGCGTGCGTGCCCAAGATCCCGAGAGGAGAACAGAGGAGAAGGGATTGTGGTGTGGCCATCTCCCCTGGGGGGTGATTTCTCGCTTTCTGCCTCTCTGTCTCTCTCTCTGTCTTTCTGGAGAGGGCATGCGCCCTATAGCAAAAACCTCTCCAGAAAAAAAAAAAAAATCGTTAAACACTTTGTCAAGGTCACCTGACCGAGTGCAGGGGAGCGAGGGGGATGAACCCAGGCTGTCTGGCTTCAGGGCTTGAGAGTCAGTGATTCCTGACTAGCCCTGCCATTCTGGGGCCTAGGCTGGTTGGGACAACAGATAATTGCACATGTAATGACAGGGTGGTAAATGCTGACAAGACGACCCAGGTGATGGGGCAGGAAACCATTCCTGGAGGAAACAAAGTCCAGGAGCCTGAGGCTGAGTAGGAGATGCCCAGACAGGCCCTGGGTTGGGAAGTTTCAAGCTGAATAACAGGATTGGTGAACACCTGGAGGGCAGAGAGGAATCCTGCCGGGTAGGGACTGCTGTTAGCTCCGGTTGCAGGTGAGAAGGCAAGGTTGCAGAGAGCTGCTTGCCTGTGGTCACAGCCAGGCAGAGCTGGGATTTCCACAAAGCGACAGACATGGCTGGGCTCGCAACTACCACACTGGCCAGTGGGAGGCAGCTTGTTCTTTTACTAAGGAAAGCGAGGCTCAGAAAGGTTAAGGGGATTGCCCAGAGACTCACAGCCAATAGGCTTCACTGGAGCTCTTCTGATCACAGGCTCGTTTTCCTCTCAAACTGCAGAGACATGAGACGGGACCACATAGGTTCTTCCTAGCTGATGTCCCCCAAGACGCTTCCTGGCAGGCTCCTCCCAGCTGCTTTCAGCAGACACCTCTTTAGACCTCTTTCCCCCTAATTATCCAGGGGCTCGCCCTCGGATTGAGTCCTTGCACTGTGGCAGGACTCATCCTTTCCGTGGCTACTCTTCCCTACATGGCTGTAAGAGGGATCAAGTGTTCCAATGAAAAAGTAAAAGGAAAGGAGTTAGGATGTCTCTCAGCGTCTCTGCAGGTCTCTCCCCTATCTCCCAGCCAAGCCTCTGTCTCAACTGAGCCAGGATTTCCCATCCCTCGTAGTGAGAGCTAAGCTGAGGGCAGAAACCGGGCTGCAGAGCAACTTTGGGCCCACCTCTGACTTGAGTCAGAAACTCCAGGGCTGGGCCAGCCAATCTGCATTGTCACACTCTCGCTGGGAGTAATTATATCCACCAAAATGTCAAGGCTGCTCTTTAGTTTTTTAAGTTATCTCTTCCATAAGCAAAGAGGGAGAGACAGAGGCTGCACTTCTAAGAGAACCTTGGCATCATGACCTAGCCCAGCCCCAGCCAGCCCCAGATCATAGGCACGCCCTTGCTTGGTATACTTGGAGGTCTCAGGTACAAACTGGAACCTCCCCCATGTGGGCTGCCTCATAAAATGTCACATTTTACAGCCCCCTTAGATTTTTTTCCCCCAAGAGCAAAGAGGGCCACTTTTTTAAAAAAAGAATTAATATTATTTATTTATTTATTTATTATTTTAATTTGACAAGAGAGAGATAGAGCGAGCTAGCTAGCTGCCAGGTCCAGGACTTGAACCACAGTCAGATGTGGGAGTTTAGCACCTTAATCACCATGCCTCCCGCCAACCAAAGGAGGGACACTTCTTATAGTGAGTGCTTCTCAAGACACTGTCTTGATAGGGCCAGCAGGTGGTGTGGTGAATAAGGGCTCTGGATTCCCACATGGCCAACCATGGTTCAAGTCCCGAACCTGGTGGCTTGCTTTCTCACTTTCTCTCTCTCCCATCAAATAAATAAATAAAAAACTAACAATAACAAATGTAAATAAAATAAATCTTTAAAAAAAAAAATAGACACTGTCTTGGGCCACTGCTGGTCACCCTTCCACATCCTTCCTCGGGGAGCAGCTTCATCTCCAAGGCACACTCAATCCCCCACGGGAGGGACGCCCCAGACCTAGTTGCTGTCCCCAGTTTCTCCCAGAGTTCCGAGTTATGCGTGCCAATTCCCGGCTGTTGGGTTTCTTGCATGGGTGACCTGTAAGCAGAGCAAACGTGTCCATAGCCTTTGCTCAGCTCCTGCTCCTGGGTCTCGGCCCTGGGGTGGCACTGCCTCAGGGCTAAGAACCAGTGGTAAACCGAGCCTTGACTTTCCTCTTTCTCTGTCCTCCCGCATCAGTCATCCGTGCAGCATGGCATCCCACCCCACAGTGCGGGGGCTTAAGTCAACGTGACTCATTGTTTCTCGTGACTCTTCTGGTTTCACCTGGGCTCATTCCTTTGGTTTCACTCAAGGGATAGTTGGTTAGGACGTCCAAGATGGCCTCACTCCTACAGCAGCCTCAGTTTCTCTCCACGTGACCTCGCTCGCCATTCGCTGGTCTAGCCGAGCACCTTTACATGGCAGCCCAGTCTAGAACTGGGCAGCCACTTTCACCGCACTCCGTCAGAGCAGCCCAGGGTAGATGGCCATTTAGGCTCGGCAGGACGGCAGCCATTCTGGAATTAGGAAAGGCCTCTGATGAGAACACTGCCCAAGTGCTGATCATGGGGAGGGAGGTCTGAGGAATGGTCAGATGAGAAACCCGGAGCGGGGATTTGAAGGAGTCAGGATGACTACTCAGGGGAAAGCAATGGCCTCTAGTGAGGAATGATTTGTACCAACTTGCATCTTGTAGCAGTCACACCGTAGATCAGTGGATGAAACGAGACTGGAACCGGGGTCAAACTGGTTAAAATTTCAGATTCAAATTCAGAACAGGGGCATTTGGAACAGGTGCAGGATGTGCCTGTAGTTCCCTGGTTGTACCAATAGATGGCACTCTTGCCCTATTTATGATCGAGACAATCAGAAAATGGAAACAAAATTAGGCTCAGTAGAGAATTTTCTCTCTTCCCCTGGATCTAACAAAAATATTTAACAGGATCTATTTTCACAACAGGCAGTAGACATACAATTCATATAATAGAGTAAAAATAAACAAGATTCAGATCCATTACCTATAGAGGAAGCATAAAGAACATGGGTTCTTGAGCACCAGGTGTTCATGTTCAAATCCCATCTCCGTTTTCTAGCCTTTTCCTCATTCCTCAGTTTCCTTCTCTGTAAAATGGCAATAACAATGTTAACTACCTCAAAGGATTATTCTTGGGAAGATTAAACAAATTAATATTGGATAAAAGCTTTTTAAACAGTACCTGGCACATTTAAGCCCTAGGCAGGTGTTAGCAGTTGTAGTTTCTTAAACGGTTTTATTGAGGCATAACTATATACAAGCTGTATATATTGGAAGTTCTGATATATTTTGACATATGGATATACCCAAAAGTTTCCTCGTGGTCTAGTTCCTGTTCTTAGACAATCATTGTCTGGTTTTCTGTCAGTATCAATTAGTTTGAATTTCCTAGAATCTTTTTTTTTTTTTAATTTTTTTTGGAGAGGTTTTCGCTATAGGGCGCGTGCACTCGCCAGACAGACAGAGAGAGACATAGAGACAGAAAGCGAGAAATCACCCCCTGGGGGGATGGCCACGCCGCAATCCCTTCTCCTCTATTCTCCTCTCGGGATCTTGGGCACACGTGCACACGCACCTGGCGTGAGTTTTAAGCCACTGGGACGTGAACCGCAGTCCACTACATGGGAGTCCAGCGACATAGCCGTTACGCTAACTGCTGGTCCCCTAGAATCTTAAATCAATTGAATCATGTTATGGTTTGTCTCCCAAAGATTTATGTTTTGGAATTTAGTCTTAGTGGGTGGTAATTGGATGTCTCCCAGAAATTCATGTGCTGGAAACTTGGTTTATATCGGAGAGGTGTTAAATGAAAACGTAATCCCTTCATGGTGTCCCAGGTGGGACCTTTGGGTATGATAAGGTTATTAGGGATAGGACCCTGTAATTGAATGCTGGTGGGCTTAGAACCAGGAAGAATGAGAGCAGAACAAGGGAGGAACGGATGGATACAGATCACACTGTGCTCTGCCAGCTTGTGCCTTCCTTTGTTTTATTTGTTTGTTTTTTTCTTATTTTTGTTGTATTCTCCCACTCTGAGGGAGTCTTCTCACTCTACTTATTATTTGTTTTGCTGTGCAGAAGCTTAGCCTAATATAGTCCCATTTGCCTACTTTTGTCTGTGCTTTGGAGGTCTTCTTTAAGAAGTCCTTGCCTACTCCAAGGTCTTCAAGAGTTTTTCCTGTGTTTTCCACCAGTATTTTTACAGTTTGATGTTTTACGTTTAGATTCTCAATCCATTTTGAGTTAATTTTTGTTAGTGGCGAGAGATAAGGATCTAATTTCATTCTGCAGGTGGATATCCAGTTCTCCCAGCACCATTTGCTAAAGAGATTTTATTTTTCCACTGGATTCTTTTGTGCCCTTTGTCAAGGATCAGTTATCTGTATGTTTTGGGGTTTATTTGGGAGTCCTTAGTTCTGTTCTGCTTTTGTGCCAATGCCATACTGTTTTAATTATCACAGATTTGTAATATGTTTTCAACTTGGGAAGTGAGATTCCTCCTACTTTATTCTCCTTGCACAGTATTGCTTTGACAATATGGGACCTTTTATGCTTGCAGACAAATTTTATGATTATTTTTTCTATTTCTGTGAGAAATATCTCTGGTAGTGTGATTGAGATTGCATTGAATTTGTAGATTAATTTGGGTAGCATTGACATTTTGATTATATTAATTCTTCCAATCCAGGAACATGGGATGTTTTTCCACTTTTTTATATCTTTTAAAATTTCTTTTTCTAATGTTTCATAGTTTGCCTTATAGAGATCTTTGATGTCTTTGGTAAGGTTTATTCCTAGATATCTTATTGGTTTTGTGGCTATTGTAATGGGATTTCTTTCTTCAGTTCTGTCTTAGCATGTCTGTTGTGTATAAAAATGTTGTAGATTTTTGTATGTTGATTTTGTATCCTGCCCCTTTTCTATATTCATTTATCACTTCCAGGAGATTTTTTGTAGATTCCTTTGGATTTTCTATGTATAGAATCATATCATTTGCAAATAGAGATCATTTCACTTTTCCTATTTGGATGCCTTTTATTTGACTTTCTTGTCTAATTGCATTGGCTAGAACTTCCAGTGTTATGTGAAAAAGGAGCAGAGAAAGTGGGCAGTCTTCTCTTGTTCCAGTTTTTAGTAGAAAGGCTTTCCACTTTTCCCTATTCAATATGATGTTAGCTATGGGTTTTCTGTGGATGGCTTTTATGGTGTTGAGGAATGTTCATGTCTTAATCATGAAGAAGTGTTGTATTTTATCGAATGCTTTTTCTGCATCAATTGATATGATCATATGGTTTTTATCTTTCCTTTTGTTAATGTGTTGTATTACATTTATTGTTTTGCACATGTTGAACCCTCCTTGTGTCCCTGGTATAAATCCAACTTTGTTCTGGTGTATAATCTTGTTAATATGTTGTTGAATATGATTTGCTAGTATCTTGTTGAGAATTTTTGTATCCATATTCATCAGGGATATGAGTCTGAAGTTGTTTTTTTTTTTTTGTCATACCTTTATCTGGTTTTGGAATTAAGATGACAGAGGCTTCATAGAATGAGTTTGGGAGGATTCCTTCCTTTTGAATTTTTAGAAATAGTTTAAGGAGAATTGGGATTAGTTCTTTTTAAAAAGTTTTGTAGAATTCAGAAGCCAAGTCATCGGAACCTGGGCTCTTCCTTGTTGGGAGACTATTTATTACTGATTCAATCTCATTGCTTGTTATGGGTCTCTCTAACTTTCTATTTCTTCCTGGGTCAACCTTGGTAAGTTATATGTGTTCAGAAATTTGTCCATCTCATCTAGGTTTTCATGTTTGTTGGCATACAGCTGCTCATAGTACTCTCTGATGATATTTCGTATTTCTGTTATATCCATTGTAATGCCTATTTCCTTGCTGACTTGATTTATCTGGTTCCTTTCTCTATTCTTTTTGATTAATCTTCCTAATGGTGTGTCAATTTTGTTTATCTTCTCAAAGAAACAGCTTTTCATTTTATTTATTTTCTGTATAGTTCTTCTATTCTTTATTTCATTTATTTCTGCTCTAGTCTTTATTATTTATTTTCTCCTAGAATTTCTTTTTTTCCCCAGTTCTCTGAGTTGTGTCATTAGATCGTTTATTTGCCATCTTTATGCTTTCTTCTTGTGGGCACTAATTGCTATGAACTTCCTTCTTATAACTGCTCTGGCAACAAATCTGAACCACAGTCAGCCTTGTGGGATCTGGCTTACTCTGCAGTGCTTCAGGGCAGCACAAAGTGGGGCCCACTAACGTGTCTGTTTTAGATTCATGCGCCTTATTGCATGTCTGACAGTCACTTCTTCTGGCTGCCACGTACCAGTCCATTGCAAGATTGATTACACCACAGTTTGCTTATCCATCCATCTGTTGATGGCCATTCAGATTGTGAACAGTTTGGCAATATTAAAAATAAGGATGCTCTGAACACTTTATGCATGTCTTTGTGATGACATATACTTTCATTTCTCTTTGTTAAATACCTAAAAGTGGGATGGCAGGTGTGCATCTAACTTTTTTTAAAAGAATGATTTCATTTAATTTTATTTATCATTATTATTATTTTTAATTTACCAGCAAGACAGAGAGAGAGGGAAAGTGAGAAAGCAAGTCACCAGGTCTGGGACTTGAACCACAGTTGGCCATGTGGGAATCCAGCACCTTAACCACCACGCAACCTGCTGGCCCCTGCATTTAACTTTTAAGAAACTACTAGACTGTTTTCCAACATTTCCACCTGCAATGCATGGCACTTTCGATTCCTCCTCCACATTCCTGCCAGCGATGAGTATAACCAGTTTTGTAGATTTCAGCCTTTTGAGTTTTAATAGATGCACAGTGGTATATTATTAATGTTTTAATTTGCATTTCCCTAATAACTAATTTTTTATTTGCCATCCACATTTTTTTCTGACAGTGTCAGTTCAGATTGTTACCGAGTTTTGAGACTATGCATTATATATTTTCTGAATACAAGTCTTTTATCAATTATGTGCTTGGCAAATTTTTTCTCCTAGTCTGATTTGTCATTTCAGTCTCTTAAAAGTGTCTTTTGAAGACCCTTCTTAATGTTGATGATTTTTAAAAAAGACTTACTTAACTTTTTATTTATTTATTTAAATTTGACCAGAGAGGAACAGAGTGAGAGTGAGAAGAGAGAGAGGGAAAGTGAAAAAGCAAGCCGGGACTTGAACTATGGTCGGCCATGTGGAAGTCAAGTGCCTTTAACCACGATGCCACCTGCTGGTCCCAATTTTGATTATTTTAATTTGTTATTATTATTTTTTTTAGTTTTTGCTATTGGATGCATGTGCTCACCAGAGACAGACAGAGAAAGAAGGAGGATGGTGAACACGTCATAATCCCTTTCCTCCAGTCTCCTCTCAGGAGAGGGTACTCACACACGTGTGCCCAGTGTGATTTCTTCTTCCTTCCTTCCTTCCTTCCTTCCTTCCTTCCTTCCTTCCTTCCTTCCTTCCTTTCTTTTTTGTTGGAGAGGTTTTTTTCTTTTGCTATAGGGTGCATGCACTCACCAGACAGACAGAGAGAGGCAGAGAGACAGAAAGTGAGAAATCACCCCCCAGGGGGGATGGCCACGCCGCAATCCCTTCTCCTCCATTCTCCTCTCAGAATCTTGGGCATGCATGCACATGTGCCTGGCATGAGTTTAAGCCACCGGGTCCGGGACTCGAACCGCGGTCGACTACATAGGAGTCCAGCGACATAGCCATTACGCTAACTGCTGGTCCCCCCAGTGTGATTTTCAAGCCACAGGGTTTAGAACTTGAAGAGTGTAGCTAGCCATGAGAGATCCTGTACCTTAACCTCTTTGCCGCCTGCTGGCCCTCATTTTTTTCCTTTTATGTAAGTGTTTTATATTATATTTGAGAGATCTTTGCCTACTACAATGTCACAAAAATTTTCTCCTATTTTTCTTTCTAAGAATTTTATTGTTTTGGACTCTACATTTAGGTCCATGAACCATTTGCGGTGAAATGTTTTCTTTTAATTGCCAGAGGGTGTGTGAGCTCACCAGAGACGAGGGAGAAAGCACTCGCAATGGGCTGTAATCCCTTCTCCGTTTCTCCGTCCTGGTGGGATTTGGGCCGTGCACACTCATATACTCAGTGTGTTTTTCAAGCTGCTGGGGCCGGGATTCAAATCATAGTCGGCTGTGTAGAATCCAGCTGCCATTAATCACTAGGCGTAGGGGCCAGCTCTGAAGTTAATTTGTGTATGTAATTTTTATATATGATGTGAGATACAGATTCAGGTTCATTTTTTAAATGGATATATAATAATTACAGCACCATTTGTCGAAAGGCTCTTTCTTCACAGAATTTACTGTGTTCCTTTGTTGACAGTCAGTCATTTCCAGTCTCTTTTGTTTCCATTCTAGTGATCTGTTTGTCTATGGTTATGCCAGTACAAACTGGCACATAGTAATACTACACTAAGCCAAAAAGTCTAAGTCTTCCTACTTTGTTTTTAGTTTTTTAAAGATTTATTTCTTTACTTTTATTTATTAATTCATTTATTTTATTTTGACCAGAGAGACACAAAGAGAGAGAGAAAGGGAAAGTGAGAAAACAAGCTACCATGGCCAGGATTCGAACCATGATTGGCTATGTGGGAGTGACCAGCGCCTTAACCACTATGCCACCTGCTGGCCCCCCAACTTTGTTTTTCTTTCGAAAGTTGTTTTCACCTATTCTAACTCTTTTGAATTTCCACATACATTTTAAGATCATTTTATTAATTTCTACCAAAAAAATGCCTGTTGGGATTTTGTTTGGATTTGTTGAATCTATCAATTTGGGAAAAATTGACATATTAATAGTATTGAGCTTTCCAGTGCACACACATAATATGTCTTTCTATTTATTCATACGTGTGTGTGTGTGTGTGTGTGTGTGTGTACACAGTTGACCCTTGAGCAACATGAAGCTGGGGGAACCCCTGCAGGTAAAAAATCTGTGTACAACATTTGACTCCCCCAAAACTTAGCTCCTAATAGCCTATTGTTGAGCTACTGTTAGGATAACATAAACTGTCCATAAACACGGATTTCTTCTACTGTGTGTCTTATATACTGCATAATAAGTTTAGAGAAAAGAATATTTTATCAAGAAAATTGTAAAAAAGAGCAAATGCATTTATAGTCCTGTACTGTATTTTTCAATATGTTTATTGAAAGTTATCCACTATAGTTGGACCTGAGCAGTTCAAGCCTGTGTTGTCCAAGGGTCAGCAGTACACAGAGTACATATAAAAGCATGCATGTGTGTTCTATATATTATGATATATGCATATGTATGTTATGTATTGTGGAATACATTTTAGAACTTTAAAAACAAAATGACTTGTGAATATTACACACACACAAATACATATACATATATTTACATGATATGTGGAAGGGTATGATGGGAAAGGAAGAGCCTCTGTGTCTCGCTTGTCTACCCACCTGCCCCTGCTGGGCCTGGAGGTTTATCACCCTGGCCCAGAAGTGTTTGTGAGTGTGCGGTTCCGTATGCTACTCCACACACAGTTCCATACCTTGAATTCTTCCCTTAATATATCCTGGAAAGCCTCTGTCAGCAAAGGTCTGCCTGTTCTATCCGCCTGCAGAATGTGGCTTGGGATGGTGTCTGTCTCTTTATGTCGCCGTCCTTCACACAGGGATATCTGGGTCGTTCTCCTCGCTGCTACACTCAGGGCCAAGGTGGATGCGGTTCTGCGTGCATTTAGCACATGTAAGTGTGTCCATCTGCAGGGAGATTTCCAGAAAGGTTTCTGCGTCACTGGCTAGCAGCCAGGGCCAGTGCTCTAACAATCAAGAAGTTATCTTTTGAAATTAAAACAAACAAACAAACAAAAAACCCTTACCGTATGTGAAATATAATTTTCATTTTTGAATGGCACCAGGTGACATGGGTGCTATTTCAAATGCCACGCAACTTCTTTTTCGACTTTGTCTACCTGCCGTGTGTGTGTGTGTGTGTGTGTGTGTGTGTGTGTGTGTGTGTCTCTGTGTGTCCTTATCAGCTGGTTTTCTAAGCAGTGCTTGGTATGTCCTTTGGCTTCAAGGAAGACAGGGGTGACAGAATTTCTGCCTGCCACAGGGAGTGCCCAAGGAATGCTAGCTTACTTGAGTTGATTAGGTGACTGTCTTGTGCTCTGGAAGACTGTCCCTTCCCTTCCATCTCCTCCATCCTTCATTGGTTTGTCGCAGTCCATCCAGGGCTTGCATGGCACCGGTGCTGTGCCTGGGGCTGTGGAAACAGTGAAAGGTGAGCCTGACGGGTCAGAAGGTGCGAGGACCTATTGTGGGCAGGCCCTGTGTCTGGTGACTGGGGCCATGGGGAATGACGACACCAGGAAGTTCCCCACTGAGGATGCTCTCCATGACACACAAGGGACGTGAACCCCAGTGAGCAGCCACCTTCTCTCCCAGGCCCTGGGAAATGATTCTCCAGACACAAACCAGCCCCCAGTCAAATGCCAGCTAGTGACCGTCACCTCAGCTTGTGACATAGTTGTCTGGGAGTCAGTTCTCATCTGCCTCCACCATGGGCCAGAGAGCTCTCCGAAGTCAGGGGCGGGGCCTCATTGTCTGCTTATCCCTGCTACCACTCACACACACACACAAGCTCGCACTCACACCCACTTGGACACACACACACCTCATCCTCTCTCACATGCACACAGTTCACGGAGGTCACAGGGACACATGTACACATACACGTACATGTGCTCTCACACTCACACCCACTTGGACACTCACACATACCTCATCCTCTCTCACATGCATACAGTTCACGGAGGTCACAGGGACACATGTACACACACTCACATACATGTGCTCTCACACTCACACCCACTTGGACACTCACACATACCTCATCCTCTCTCACATGCACGCTGTTCACGGAGGTCACAGGAATACATGTACACACACACACTCACTTTCATACATGTGCTCTCACACTCACACCCACTTGGACACATGCATACCTCATTCTTACACATAATTCACTCACACACTTATATACTTACATTCTCATGCGGTCACAACAGTCTCGTGCTCACCTTTTATAGATAGACAATTCATTCTCTACCTGCATTCACATGTACACACACACTTGCATGCACAGATACATTCTCCACACGTATGGGACCAGCAGTTGGCATAATGGCTATGTCACTGGATTCCCATGAAGTAGACCGTGGTTCGAGTCCCGGACCCGATGGCTTAAACTCACATCAGGCACGTGTGCATGTGTGTCCAAGATCCCGAGAGGAGCATGGAGGAGAAGGTATTGCGGTGTGGCCATCCCCCCCTGGGGGGTGATTTCTTGCTTTCTGTCTCCCTGTCTCTCTCTGTCTTTCTGGTGAGCACATGTGCCCCATAGCAAAAATCTCTCCAAAGACAAAAGAAAAACAGAAAACATTTTCCACACTTAAACTCATGTACACATTCTTACACAACCAGAGTTTTATGCACACGCAAACACACACATTTCCACACCCACATTCACTCATTCTCACATTAGCAGACTAACTTCTCTCACACTCATCCTTTTACAAACTCATGCACATTCATACTCACATCCACCCTCACAGCCCCACCTCCCATTCTCCCACACAGTTTCTAAATGTCTCTGAGGTGTGGTGAGGGCTCAGTGAGTGCTTATCATATTAAGAAGACCATATTAGGGACCAGCAGATGGCATAATGATTTCGTTGCTGGACTCCTGCGTAGTCGACTGCAGTTCAAGTCCTCAACCTGGTGGCTTAAAACTCACACTGGGTGTGTGTGCGTGCAGGCCCAAGATCATGAGAGGAGAATGGAGGAGAAGGGATCGCAGCATGGCCACCTCCCACGCTGGGTATGATGGCCAGAGTTGTTACGTTGCTGAACTTGCACGTAGTTGACCACAGTTCAAGTTCTGGACTTGGTGGCTTAAAACCCACAAATTCAAACAACCTACATAAGTTCCAGGCAGAGAGTGAAGTGACGCAGGGCCAGCGCAAGCTTGGGCCTGGAGTCTTTGGGGTGCGGGAGGCCAAGCATGGTGGAGGACTGGGAACCCCGCGAAGGCAGCAGCAAGATCTTCCCTCTCCCATCCCACCAGTCCTCCTACTCTGCCTTCCCCAAAGACTAGATTCTACTGACCATCAGGCATTCCAGAAAGAGAACGAATTTTCCAGCAGCTTGGTTTAAGAGAACTGGGTTCTCACCTTCTCTCTCTCTCTCTGTCCCTCTCTGACCAAATTAAAACAAACAAAGTTAAATAAAATAATTATTTAAAAAAAATAAAAAGAACTGGAAACAGCCTCTAGTGGTGGTGAAAGAGGATGTATTTGACACCCAGAGTAGATAATTTCTTTAACATCCTCCACCTCTATACATTTTCAGTAATAGTTATGTTTTTTCTTTCTTCCTTTCTCTTTCTTTCTGTCTTTTTTTTAAAGGTGTTTGCCATAGGATGTGTGTGCTTGCCAGAAAGACAGTGGGGGGGGGTGAGAAATCACCCCTCAGGGGGGATAGCCACACCACAGTTCCTTCTCTACTCTGGGATTTTGGGCATACACATGCACCCAGTGTGATTTGCAAGTTATTGGATCCAGGACTTCAACCACAATTGGCCCTGGAGGAGTCTAGCACCTTAACCACTATGCTACCTTCTGGCCCAATGATTATGTTTTTTGGTTAGCAATTTCTTTTGAGACAATTAACAAATAAAATGAGATATATTTCCACTTTAAAGATACCAGGGAATTTTCAGAAGTTTATAGAGGCTCACTCTCCATGGCGCAGTCCAAAGCATACTGGATTGCAGTGCTGGAAACCACATGGCTGACTGTGGTTCAGAGCCCCAGGTTGGCTTGAAAAACCCAGTAGGGGGAACCAGCAGTTAGCATAATAGCTATGTTGCTGGACTCCCACGTAGTCGACTGTGGTTCGCGTCCCGGACCCAGTGGCTTAAAACTCACTCCGGGTGCGTGTGCGTGCGTGCCCAAGATCCCGAGAGGAGAATGGAGGAGAAGGGATTGTGACGTGACCATCCCCCCTGGGGGGTGATTTCTCGCTTTCTGTCTCTATGTCTCTCTCTGTCTGTCTGGCGAGCGCACGTGCCCTATAGGGAAAACCTCTCCAAAAAAAAAAACCCAGTAGGCTCACACACAGGCACCCAGTATCCTCAGGAGCTGGAGGTCTGGGGAGGGAGATTGTTGTGTGACAAGACCTTGTCATAGGTGCTTCTTTCTCTCATGCATATACATTATCATTAAAAAAGAAAATTCAAACAGAGATTGTGGAAAAATGGAATTTAAAGTGTGACTATTTTAGTGCAAAAAACATTGAAATCCACACATAGTTTCTTTGTAGTACACGTTGTTGAAGACATCACACATTGTTTGAATTCAGTGAAAGATTTCATGTAAAAACGAAAATGTTCAGAGCTAGCAGATGATGTGGCAGTTACTTGCTGGACTCCCATATGGCCGGCCACAGTTTGAGTCCTAGACCTGGTGGCTTGAAGCTCACACTGGGCACATGTATGTGCGTGTCCAGAACCCTGGGAGGAGAATGGAGGAGAAGGAACTGCAGTGTGGCCATCCCCTCGGGTGATTTCTCACTTCCCCTCTCGCTGTCTATCCTCTCTCTCTGGTGAGGGCACATGCCCTACAGCTAAAACCTCTACAAAAAACAAACAAACAAACAAAACTACAATGTTCACTTTCCAAATACAAACACTACACCTGTAGGTTCCACTCCGCTTCACGGTTTGACTCCTGACAGAGTCTTCTCTTTTCATGATAGGAACAAAATGCTCCTAGGCTGTGCACATGGATACATACACACACACACACACACACACACACACACACACAGAAATGTACAAGTATATATAAAATTTTGAATAAAAATAAATATTATATGAAAGTCACATATGAAGAATTTAGATGAAAGTTTAAATTTTGGGGACCAGCAGGTGGCGTGGTGGTTAAGGCGCTGGACACTCCCACATGGCTGACTGTGGTTCGAATACCGGACCTGGTGGCTTGCTTTCTCACTTTCCCTCTTGCTCTTGCTCTGTGTATCTCTCTCTGGTCAAATTAAAATAAATGAATGAATAAATAAAATTTTTTAAAAAGTCTAAATTTCCACCTTGCTCAGGAAAATAAAGCTGGAGCCCAGTGGCCAACAGGCAGATGGCTAATGTCTGTGACTTGGTGTGACTTTTTGGGTGGCCACCATT
>NW_006159657.1:1848217-1850018 GCF_000334495.1 Tupaia belangeri chinensis | reverse complement strand
CAGGATTTGTCTCCCACAGATCCCCAGATGAGTGAAGCCAGGGACCAAGACCAGGTGGGTGAGGCCCCGCTCCCCACCCTGGAAGGCACAGGTACATCTGGGCTCTCTGGGTTTTTCTAAGGCTCTCCCGTCCCCTTTAGAGCCACCGTCTAACTGGTACCAGGTGGGAGCCATGAGGGCTCTTTTCTCTCCTTGATGTTCATCCCTGAGCTCCCTGCACTCACAGCACTGGGACCTGCCGAGGCAGACAGGCAGGAGCCGCCACACTTGAGTGGGATCTGTTGGTATTCACACCCAGAGCCAGTGCCAGGGCTGGAGGACAAACCTGGCTGCTCCCCCAGAGACCCACACGATGGGGCACCCCTTAGGAGCAATATATATGCTCGCACGTGAAAAGTACTTAGCAATATGAGGGACTTGCCAAAGTTCATGAAAAAAAGTGGAATTAGAGTATGAGTTTATTTGGGTGGGGAAAAAAAGGAAACCTATAACCCTTGCATATTTTTTTTCATAATATGCATTTTCTACAAACTTTTGGAAGACCCTTCATAAAGTATGTATCGAGGTCCACAGGAGGATAGCCCTCAAGACACTATATAAACAAGTGAAAAGCGCACACACTCTTCAGTCCTGCAGCTTCTTCTGGAAGCTGTGCGCACGCATGCCCAGAAATGTGTGTGGTAGGACATTCATTGCGTTTCAGGTTATGCTCAGGAAGAAAGGCTGCATTAAAAGGCCCACGTCCATGTGATTAGATTGATGTGTTTATAGGGACAGAGGCCTGCTGGTGGCAGGGGAGGGCACAGGGGACTTCTTGGGACGACAGCTGTGTGACTTCGTTAGGACTCACGTAGCTCTGTGCAGAGGAGGTGAATTTCACCAGGTGGAAACTACACCTTTATATACCCGATGTGAAGAAATTGAATGTGAGATATTGCAGCGATGTTTGTAATAGCAAAAGGCAGGACGTGAGTGGCCAGCCACAGGGAAGGGGCAAGGAGATGAGGGTGTGTTCAGGTAACGGAGTGCTGCAGCTGCCAGAAGGAACAGAGGCTTAGGTACTGAAGTGGAATGATCCCCAAGAGGTATCATTTGTGAAAACTGGTGTGTATGGTATTTACTGTTCATGTAAAAAAAAATTCAGAAATAGACTTATATATACTTTCTTACTCACAGAACATCTCTGAAAAATATTAAAATCTTTTAATGCTAGTTATTGGGTTGTCAGAAAAGTCTGTATTTTTCTGTGTTTTTCTATGCAAAAATGTGACATGACTTTTCTGACAACCCAATATATCTGGTAAGATTAGAGGTAGCTGGGGATGATGGAGTAAAAATTCTAAAAAAAAGAGGGAGAGAAAAATCTAAATTTTATTTTATTCTCTTTTTTATTTTACTTATTTTTTATATGTTATTTTTATTTATTTATTTACTTAAAAATTTTGGTAGACGGTATGTGTGCTTACCAGAGAGAGAGAGAGTGAGAAGCATCCCCTCATGGGAATGGCCACACCTCCGTTTCTCCATCCTGTCAAGATTGCAGGTAGGCACACACACCCACAAGACATGTTTCCTAAGCCACAGGGGCCAGGATTCAAACCAGGTGGCCAGCCACGTGGGAACTGGCTCCTCAATCACCAGGCCACTGAGTTGGCCCAGAATGCTGGGATTTGACGATGAACAAAACACACATGCTCTCTGCTCCATGGAGCTTAGGGTCCCTCCCTCCTTTTCTTTCTTTTTTTCTTTCTTTCTTTCTTTCTTTCTTTCTTTCTTTCTTTCTTTCTTTCTTTCTTTCTTT
>NW_006159657.1:1845424-1847356 GCF_000334495.1 Tupaia belangeri chinensis | reverse complement strand
GTTTGTTTGTTTATTGGGGAGGTTTTTGCTTGCCAGAGAGACAGAGAGAGATAGAAAGCGAGAAAACCCCCCCCCCCCCGGGGGAATGGCCACGCCGCAATCCCTTCTCCTCCATTCTCCTCTCGGGATCTTGGGCACGCACGCACACGTGCCCGACGTGGGTTTTAAGCCACCAGGTCCGGGACACGAACCGCGGTCGACCATGTGGGAGTCCAGCGACATAGCCATTACGCTAACTGCTGGTCCCCCTCCTTTACTTAAAGTCAAGAGTGATGAGGTATGATGTCCGCAGAATAAAATGCACTCTTTTAGTGGAAAGTCCTGTGGATTTTGACAAGTACATTCAGTTGTGTAACCTCTGCCACAGTCAGGATGTAGGACAGTACTGTCGCCCCAACCCCAGTGTTCTCATTCGCCTCCGTGAGCTCTCCCCCACCTCCAGCCCCTGGCAACTACAGAGCTGGCTTATCTGTATGGATTGCTCTTTTCCAGAATGCCATGGAATCACGCAGGTGTTGTGTTTCGAGCCTGGCTGCCTCCACTGGGGCTCATTCGTGTTGTTGAGAGCAGAGTTGTTGAGTGGTGCTCCCTGGTACAGATGGGCTACCTGGTACAGATGCCATCTTGGGGACAAAGACAGGAAACAATGAATCCAGACAACCCTGGTCCTGAGCCACGCTAACTGGTGTGGTCTATGTTAGAATTTCTCCTGTATGCCAGGTTAGGTCTGGGAAGATTTGGTCACTATAAGGAGTGTTTGTTTTGTTTTAGAGTTTTTGCCATGAGATGTGTGTACTTACCCGGGACAGAGAGAGAGGGAAAGTGAGAAATCATCCCAGAGGGGATGGCCACACTGTAATCCCTTCCCTTCCATTCTCCTCTCGGGATCTTAGGCATGCACACACTCCTGGCGCGACTTTCACTTCACTGAGTTCAGGACTTGACCCACACAGCTGACCATGTGGGATACAGTGCCTTAACTTTCACGTCACCTGCTGGCCCCTATAAAAACAGATTTTAAAGTGGTTTATTTTTGTTTGTTTTCATCTTGTTTGTTTAGTTTTGTTTTTGCATCCCAAATCTGCAGGTTGTGAGACTCACATTCACATTGTTGACTTTTGGATTTCACCTTTTGTGATTTGGACAACATGGTCCTGGCTGGCCTGAAAGTGATAAGAGCCTCTCTCCCCCAGGCTTTGTGACACCAGTGCTGAGTCATAGAGGTCCTGCCAGCCCCTAAGAGAAACCCTTTCTCCTTTCCTGGTGATGCCTTTACCCCTTGGGCAGAGTTTGGCCCTAGTGCGACTGACGGAGGAAGATGGAGTTTCTTGGAACCACTCAGACTGCCAGTTACTGTGGCCCCAAGAAACCTTGTGGTCTGACCACGCTGCCGGCAGCTATACAGGATCCGATAATCCAGGAGACCTACCAGCCCTATTACCTGCCAGGGTACCGCTACCTCAACTGCTGGAGACCCAGCCTCTTCTACAGGATCTCCAATGCCCAGCCCTGTCCAGATGAGTGCCACAGCGCACTGAGGCCACCCACCATCCTGCCAGCACTCCGCTCTGCGCTTTTCTGTCGCTACAGCCCCCAGGACTGGGACAAATCCAACCAGCTGCAGGTGCGTGGGGCTGAGGCCTCCCGGCTGTGGGCTGGCCGGCTGACGGGCGACTCCATGCGGCTCATGCAAGATAAGGACCAGCTGACGCGCCAGATGCAGGAGGGGACCTCCCGGAACCTGAGCCAGAGGCTGTCAGACATTGGCTTCTGGAAGTCTGAGCTGGGCTACGAGCTGGAGCGGCTCCTGACTGAGAACCATAACATGGACACGGTCAAGAGGCGGCTGGAGTGTGCTGCCGAGGAGGTGAACTGTCCCCTGCAGGTGAGTGCAGGGCTGGGAAAGAATTGCAGTGGCTGGGGGCCCGCCGC
>NW_006159657.1:1842149-1845356 GCF_000334495.1 Tupaia belangeri chinensis | reverse complement strand
CTGCCCTGCAGCTGCCGTGCTCCACTTCCTCTGACTGCAGACCCAGGTGACAGGCACCTTGCAGGCAGTTTGAGCTGCATTAGGCCATAGGATCCGTTTTTAAGGTAAAAGTGTAATCTTAGTCAATTCATGACAATCCCCAGTCAAATCGGGGTTTCTCAGACTGAATCGAATTTTCTTTTCTCCTTGGAATTACATCAAAGTTGCAAGGTTTTCATCAAGACACAGTGTGCATGTGTGTGCACGCATGTACACATATGGATGCGTATGTCCTGGTCCTCAGAGTGCGTACTTAAAATAATTTTTATTGTTATCCATAACGTGTATCTTCTCCAAGCATAGTGTTTTATTTATTCTCTCTCGCTATACACTACCAGTAGGCCGTAGGCCCCACTGGGGCAGACTTGTGTCTGTTTCGCCACCAACATGTCCAGGGCTGATACTCTGCTGCAGGGCGCCCTGCGTCTGTGGTCCTTAGTGCTGAGTGGCTGTTGTCTAGACCAAATTTCAAATGTAATTCCAGCCTAGGATATGGTACAGCGCACAGTAAGCACTTATTAAATGCTGAATAAATATCTAAATGTGGGGCCTTCCTGACACTTTCCTAGTGCCCCCATGTCCAGTCATGTCCTGGATCAGTTGATTTTCCCATCATATGAGAGGGCTGGAGAGAGACATATCAGGCTGTTGTAGTCTCAAATTAATGCCAGAGGGACCCAGCTCCGGCCCTCCTTCTCTGCCACCTGTAGCCTGTGGTGTCCGCCCTGCTCGCAGGCGGTTTCATGTTTCCCATTATCGTAGGCTCTTGCATACAAGAATTTCTTTGCCAGTGTCACTGGGGGCAGGGGGGGGGGGAACAGAGCAAAGGGCAAACGTGTTAACTGTGACTGTCCCCTTTTATCAGGGAATGTCTGTTTTTCCTGAAGGTCCATTATGTGTTTCCATTTTTATCCTATTTGCCAGAGCACACTTGGGCTCCCTGGCTGCAGAGGAGTCTGGGTAAGCGAATAGTTTTCACCATGTCCTGAGAAAATCACGGCCGAGGTTTGAGTGGGCTCCAGTGGTAAGGAACCAGCAGCAGCTCTTCATGCTGTGGGAACTGATCTTGGCCATTCAGGGAGATATTGTGCTGCTCCCTGGAGCATGCGGGGACTCAGGGCCTCCTGCCCTGCAGCTTTTTCTGCCCCACGCCGGGTGTGGGAACTTCTGGAGACGTCCAGCTTCCCTTTGCCCTGGAGACATGGCATGGGTTCCCCCACTTTTGGATTCCCAGACCCATGCCAGTGGTAGTGGTGCTTCAGTGCTCCTGGCTCCCCCACAGGAGGAGGTGCAGAGCTGCTTCTCAGGGCCCCGCAGCAGCATCCCACTCCTATGCTTCTCACTCCCAGGCCCCTCTAGGAAGCCCAGCTCTGCCGGTCACATGGGGCCTCCTTAGATCAGCTACATGGCATATGGCACAGGGACCAGAGACATCTCGGTTCTAACCACTTCTCTCTATCTCCAGAGCTGCCACTTCAGTCCAGGCAGCCTCTCACTGGACAACGGAGACCACCTGTTTCCTGGGCTCTCAACTCCTGTTCCCTTCTGGCCTGTTCTCTGCACAGCAGCCAGAGAGGCCCTTCTAAAGCGGTTCCCTTCACTACTTCTCAGAAGTGAATGTCTTAGTTCCTGAATTCCTCTACCCTTCATCCATAGCCCTGTTCCTGCTCGTGCTCCAACCTCATCTTCCTCTTCTCCAGTCCCAACGGCTGCCTGCGTGTTCCTCCCGTGACTTCAGGGCCTTTGCACCTGCAGTTCCATCTTCCAGACACATTATTCCCATTCACCTTGCATCTCTGCTGCTCATGATGCAGTCTGTGTCTTCAGAGAATCCCACCCTGCTGGTTACTCACTGCCTGCCCACCTCACCCTGATTATATTCACTGCACCACTTATCGCAGTGGGAAATAGCAACTTTTCTTTTTTGAAAAAGATGTGCCTGTGTGTGTGTTTCTTTATTCATGATGGAGTGCAAGCATGTGCACGAGAGCAAGAGAGAGAGGGGGACAAGTACTCACCATAGGGTCCGGTCAGCTAGCCCTCTCGCCTGTTAGATCTTGGGCACTCGCACATGCCTGGTGTATCTCTGACTGACCAGGCTGGGGGTTCAAACTGTGGTCACAACGTGGGATCCAGCTTCTCTTGAGCAGCATGTTACTGCTGAGTCCGGGAACCAGCCCATCAAGTGTCTTTATATGTGTTCCTTCCCTCTGTTAGAATGCAGGCTGCGTGATAGCAGGGACTCTGTCTGTCCGGTTCATTGTGCTACCCCCAGCACCTTGATGGAGCATGACTCAGAGAAGGGACTCAGCAAATTCTTGTGGGATGAGTCAACAAATCTCTCTCCTTCCTGAGTTCCAGATGCATTTGCATCTCAGCATCCAGATGCCAATGCAGTCCTGCTTCCATCCCACTCCCATGCTCTTTGTGACGTCACAGTCTGGTGACCAATCACATTCTCCACCTCTCCTATTGCAGACATGCACCCAGCGACCCTGTCTTCTCTTCTCTGCTGGGGTCTCCACAGTGGTTGCAAGGCCTGTGGCTGTGTGGCAGGGTTGCCTGGGTCTCACTTGGCCCTAATCACTTTCCAAAATTCCCCCTCCATTTGGAGATCTCCAAAGAGGGGTGTTCACATATATTCATGGGTAACATTTGCAAACAGTGTACTGAATGCTTTCCACTTGCCAAGCTGTCTTACTCTGTACAACAAACATGTAAGACAGACACCAGTGTGGCACCCATCTGCAGATGAGGAAACAGAGGATCAGAGAGGTTACGTAACTTGTCCAAATGCACACTAGGAAGTAGCAAGGCCTGGATTTGAACTCAGGAGAGAGGCTGCAGAGGTTGTGACAGCCATACCTTTTTATCTAAAGTTACAGTGGAGTCTGACTCTGCTTACTCTTATAATTTGGGAAGGCTTGGGAGAAGCCTGTAGGGATTATGGGGGGAGAGGTTGTTAGCCCCCCAGACTTGAGTACTTGCTTTCTCTCCATGGCCCCATCTCGTGACTCATTGACCATGGCATCCCACAGTCCTCATGGAGGGAGAAGGGGAGGCAGAAGACCACACACACGCAGTGACAAGGCCACAGGTGACTCCAAGATTATTGGAGAAGAGGACAGAGTGTGGCAGAGGTGGGCCACCTCCACTCAGGGTCTCCAA
>NW_006159657.1:1806476-1841764 GCF_000334495.1 Tupaia belangeri chinensis | reverse complement strand
TCTTTCCTCCTCTCCTACAGGTGGCCCTGGAGTGTCTATACCTCCGGGAGAAGAGGATCGGGATTGATTTGGTCCATGACAACGTGGAGAAAAACCTCATCCAGGTGAGGCATCTCCTGGGTCTACCCAGCCCACCAGGGAGAAGGGAGGGCCAGCTGGTCAGAGAGGTTTCTGAACTGCTTATTGGGAGGAGAAGCCACACACTTGTCACTCCAAGGGAAGTTAGGGCTCAGAAAGCATGGGGGCCTTGGTTGTAGTTTAGGAATCAGGATAACCAAAATCATTTGACCTCCCTGTTCTTTTCATTTCCAAAACAGACTTAACCATAGTAACACCAAGAATAATAATAAAAGCTGGTGTTTATTGAGCACCTACCATATGCCATATACTTTAGCACTTCATATGCATGATTAATTTAATGATGAAATAGCCTTTAAGTGAGCACTTGGCACACAGCTGGTGTGTAAGCTTCTTTTAGCCTGAAAGTGTATGAAAAGAAAAGAAAGTATGGCATGGAATCTGAAGCCTCCACAATTGACCTTTAGCTGTTTGACCCTGGGATCATGTGGCAGGAACCCCACCTAACGTTTCATCTTGTGGGGTTGAGGGTAGCAGTGAGAGGCGAGGGGTGAGGGCTCTGACTGGGGAGACAGGACTGTGAGTTTCTAAAGGGCACCCCTTCTTTCTGACATTTTTCATTTCAGGAAGTAGATTTGCTAAAATGTTGCCAAGAACGGATGAGAAAATTAGCTCAAAGAATTGATATCCAGATGCGGTAAGGGCTCTTTTATCTCCCCTCTCCTTGGGGTTTGCGTCTGGACTCCCAAGTTTCTGTGGGCAAGCCAGATGAGCCCGTTTGTCTCTGCATGGCTCTTTCGCTCAGAGATGTTTTGGTAAATGTTTTACAAACAGCCCTTCAGGAACAAAATAAAGTCTTGATTTGTAGGATCTGCCAATTTCTCTGGTGTAAATGCTACCACAGTGGCCGATTTTGAGTTTAATGAAATAGCATCACTAAGACGTGCACAATCAGCTCTCATGAGCCAGTGCATCACTGGGTACTCTTATTTGTAGCAAGGGCCCTGGTAAAAGGAAACTGACCTCACAAAGTCTCCTCTTGGGCCATGGCCTCTACATGTGATTTCTGAACTTGGCAGAGGGTGGGTGGGGTTAGGCAACAAGGCAAAAAGCTGGGGCATCTCCAGAAGAGAACTGGTGGATGCCTTCAGCCAGGAATCTTCAAAGGAATCAGCTTTCTGTTCTTGGGAGATTACGTAATTGCTATCATGACAAGCCAGGAGGCCCCTCTCATAATTAAAGGGAGCTTTGTGTTTTACAGGGCTTGGGGCCTATAGCTAAGCCATAGGACCCAGCCCCCACCTGGCCCTTATCTGTAACTCTTTAAGGGCACGCTGTTCTGCTGGTTTTCCCTCTTTGCTGACTTTTGACACAGAGACACATAGCAAAGGGCAGGCTGCCAGCCTTGCCAGGCTGTGCTCCCCACTGTGTGACAAATGTGGGTAGCCTGGGTGGGCAGCGAAGAGATCAGACAGCTTCCAAGTCAACTCTGGGAGTTTGGTGTCTGATTTGCCGTGCCCTAGAAATAGCAGTCAGCTCCCCTTGCAGCAGTCCTTTCATTCCCATGAGGGGTTGGAACTGGGTCTCAAGGATAAGAGGGAACCACCAGGAACAAATGGCATCCAGGGAAATGTTTAAAAGCAGAAAGACATTGCAGAAAAATCTTTGCCCTGAAGATCAGAGGTTGTAGTCAGGACCAGATGAGTTGAGGAGACCCAGGGAGACATTGGTGTGAGATGCACAAAGCAGATGCAAACAGCAGGAGTGGAAGCCACAGTGGAAGGGGTGAATCCAGTCACCTGTGTGTCTCTGTCCTGACTTCTCAGAACGGCACCTGCCACCTGGATTACCACTGGTTACCTACTGTTTGTCTGTACATTAATTTGCTAGAAAACAACAACAACAACAACAGAAACCTTAGATATTTATATTTAAACAGGCTAGTTTTAACAACTAGAGAGCTTTAGGCAAGCTGATGTCTTTGACTGATTGCATCTTTCATAAACTTATTTTTTAAATATATTTATTAAATTGACATACAATTTTTAAGATTTATCATGTACAACATGGTGTGTTAAAATACGTATATATTGTGAAATGGTTACATTAATTAACATGTACTTTATTTCGCATTACTTCTCATTTTTCTGTGATGAGAACGCTTAAAAATCTCTCAGTAATTTTCAAGAATACAATACATTGTAATCAACTACAGTCACTGTGTTGTACAATGTAGATTTCTTTTAAAATTTTTTCCATTTATTTACTTCTTTTTCTTTTTTTATTAATTAATTAATTTGCATTCATTCACCAAGCCCCATCGCAGCATATAAAATGTGATTTCTCATCCAGAATATACTGCATAGGGGCTTAATCATACATGTTATTGTCAATAATTTTTCATTTCTAGTTTCACATACACACACACACACACACACACACATATATATGTATATATATATTTTCCCCCTATTTCTCACCCTCTGCCATTTCCCACCCTTCTCCCACACTATCTTAGGTGTCTACAGTTGTTTTCTATTCCTTTTTCCCCCCACATTTTATTGATTCACAAAACTTCTTAAATAATCTAACTACTTTCTATAGCAAATTCAGCTGGTATATACGTATCTGTGAATACATGTCTGACTTTAGGTGTGAAACTCTAATTAGAATGGATATATGATAAGGTAGCACCTAAATGATGCTATATAGCTTACTATGGTCATTAAATAGGTCTTTTAAAATTAATTTTTTAATTTCAAGGAAAGCAGTTTTAGCTTTAATAAATCAAAGAAGTGCTAAGGAACTTTGCTTAAAACTTAAAGCCAGGAAAGAGGTTAGGATTCTGTTCAAATAGTGGGTACATGAACCTACCGGCACCTCAAGACAGGACAGAAAATCCTTAAAACTGGAAAACAAAGCCTAGAGAAAATCAGCAATGTTTTTTAGTCAAAAGTCATAAAATTCTGTTTCACCAGTTTGGTTTCATATACTTAATCTATCTTCTGTTGTGGTTCAATCTTCCCTATTAAATTCTGGATAATATTCAACTCCAGGCTTGTCCCTACGATTAAGTTGGCCATTTTCTTAGTATTTTAACTCTTATTTCTGTGTGTCTGTATTTAATTTTCCTGGTATAGCACTCCCTTGAGAACTTCTTGGAGATCTGGTCTGGTGTTGGTAAATTCTTTAAGGTTTTGTTTATCTGAGAATGTTCTTGTCTTTTCTTCCCATGTGAAGGATAATCTTCCAAGTACAGTATTCTTAGTTAAAATTGCTTTTCCCTTAACAGTTTGAATATATTTTCCCATTCTTTCCTCACTGCTAGACAAAAATCCTTGGTGAAAGGTCCATACTGGCAACCTTCTTTCAGAACCTCTCTCTGTCCAGAGCTCTTCTCTTTCAATAAAACTCTGCTTTACTATATCTTCCTTTGTCTACGCTTCTCATTCTTCTCTAGAAGGAGATCTTCTTGGGCTGATTCTATTTGGGGTCCTTTATATTTCTTGGGACTGGATCTTTGAAGGCCTATTTAGGTTTGGAAAGTCTTCTCCCAGGATCTCATGGAATAGATTATCAGTGCCTTTATGAGTCTCTTCGCCTTCTGGGATACCAATTATCCAGATGTTTGGATGTTTGATGGTATCTAGTATTTCTCATATATTAGTCTCATTTTGGGGGGGGGCAATTTTCTCAGTCTTTGTGGTGGATTTTTCTAGGCCAGTGATTCTGTCTTCTACATCTGAGATTCAATTTTCTGTATGATCTGGTCTGCTTTTAATACTTTCAAGGGAGGTTTTGACTTCCTGTATTATAGCCTTCATCCCTATCAGGTCCATTTGATTATTTTTTATAATATGTATTAGATCTCTTTTAGATCTTGCAAAAATTTCCTCACTTCCTGGAACTCATCAGCTTCTTTCTCCTGCCTCTTCTGCAGTCATTGTCTCTCTTCTTTTCCATCTCTGTTAGCTTTGTCACTATGAATATTCTAAATTCTTTATCTGACATTTCTATGAGTTTCATTGTACTGTCTGAGGGTGAAGAGGAGTTATTCTTTCTCCTTGGAGGAGAGGTATTTTCTTGCTTTACCATTTTTCTTGTGACCCTGTGGTGATTTCTAGTCATCCAACAGGTTGTACGTTTCTTCCTAATTCTTGAAGTTCAATCTGAGCATTCAGAGGCATGCAGGAGGAGGTGATCTGTAATCTCTCTTCCGTTCTGTTGTCACTCTTTGTGCGTAAGATTCAGTGGGAATAGAGGAATATTCTGATCCTAATCATATTCAGATGTTTGGATCCTGTTCACTTGGATCTGTCTAGACACTTAGGGTGAAGAGGCTACTAGAAATGAATCTGGAAGAAGAAGTCTCAGCAGAAAATCTTCATTTTTAGTCAAGGAAAACAGTATTTCACAGCTCAAGTTCAGTATCCACCTCAGGATGGGCCTGGGGTTGTGCCTTTCCCACTAGAAAGGAATCTAGAGGGAGAAGCTTCAGCAGAAAATTTTCATTTTTAGTCAAGGAAAGCAATATTTCACAGCTCAAGTTTGGTATCCATCTCAGGATGGGCCTTGGGTTGTTCCTTTCCTAAATGGAATCACAATGTAGATTTCTTGAACTTATTCATTCTAACTGGGATTTTATAGCCTATAACCAACATCTCCCCAGTTCCAAACCCTTAGGCCCAGGCAAGCACCATTCTACTCTCTGCTTCTATTATTTCAACTTTTTTCAACTTTTTTATATCCTACATGTAAGTGAGATCATGTGCCTGTTTGTGCCTGGATTATTCACTCAACACAATGTCCTCCAGGCTCACACATGTTGTTGCAAATGGATATCCTTCTTTTTAAAGACTGAATAGTATTCTGTTGTGTATATATGTATATCATATTTATTCTCACATCTGTTGATGGACACTGAGGTTGATTCCATATATTAGCTTTTGTGAACAGGGCTGCAGTAAACATGGGAGTGCAAATATTTCCCAATATATAGTACTAATCTCATTTTCAAATAATGGGACTACTAGATCATATGGTAGTTGTATTTTTATTTTTTTTGAGGAACTTCCATACTGTTTTCCATAGTGGTTGTACTAATTTATCTTCCCACCAGTAGTAAACAGGATTTTCCCTTTTCTCCTCATATTCACCAATGTTTGTTATCTTTATCTTTAGTGTTTTTGAAAATAGCAATTCTAACAGGTGTGAGGTAATAGCTCATTGTGGTTTTAATTTGTATTTCCTTGATGATTAGTTATGATGAACGATTTTTAAAATATATCTGTTTGCCATTCATATATATCCTTTTTGATACACATTAATTCAGGTCCTTTGCCCATTTTTAAAATGGGTTATTTGCTTTTCTGTTATTGAGTTTTTTTTACTTCCTTATGTATTTTGACTATTAATCCTTTATTGGATATATGGTTTGCAAATATTTTCTCCCAATCTGTAGGTTGTCTCTTCACTCCATTTATTATTTCTTTTACTATGCAGAAGTTTTTAGTGTGATGTAATTCCATTTGCTTATTTTTGCTTTTGTTGCCTGTACTTTGGGAATCATACTTAAAAAAAAAAAATCATTTCCCAGAGCAATGTCATGAAGCTTTCACTCTATTTTCTTCCAGAAGTTTAACATTTTTACATCTTACATTTAAGCCTTTAATCTATTTTGTGTTGATTTTTGTATATGGTATGAGGTAGGAAACTAATTTTGTCTTCTGCATGTGGATTTCCAATTGCCCAACACTATTTATTGAAGAGGCTATCCTTTTTCTCTCCTGTGTTCCTGGCATGTTTATTGACAATCAATTGGCCATAAGTGCATGGGTTTATTTTTGGGCTCTCTATTCTGTTCTTTCTTGCACTTATTTACATGATATCTGATTTACAGAAAGAGATGGTTGCTGATATAGGGATATGGTAAGACATGGCACTGGGGCGGGGCGGGGGATGGGGTGGAACAAGAGGCCCGAAGTTTGGGAAATGGGACATTGTGAGCTGACAAAGTAAACAAAAGCCCAGGCTTGAAATTGGAGAGCTGGACCTCAGAAGACAAATCCTGAGACAGGGGTAGGGAGGTTGCTGTGTGATCCCAGACCATGAAATAGAGGCAGGGGAGCTGAGAGAACTAGGGAGACTTGAGGTCAATGGAGACAGTCCTGAGACTGAGAGACATGGACACAGAATAAACACTGACATCAAGAGAGGCACAGAGACAGAGACAAAAAAAGAAAGACATGGAGATATCAATAGAGACATAGTTATGCAGGGCAGGGCAACAGGGGCAAAGTCACACATAGAGAAGTATGTCAGATAGTGAGAGAAATTGAGAGGTGAGACAGAGACAAGGAAAACCAAGGAGATGCAGAGGGACAGACATGGAGATAGAGGAAGAGTGAGAGAGATGAAAGGCCCCATGGGAGAGAGAAGCAGAGAGGATGAGAACAGATGGATGGAGACCGTCTGCCATGAGACGATGGCCTGTTTGTCAAAGGATGCCTGCCATTGAGTGGGGGGACAGCTTTTGCTGCTGCAGGGGCCATATTTTCCTAATTAACTAGGAACCACAAGAGCTTCACTAGCCAGGCAGAGCTCCATGTGTCCTTGCTCCCTCGGGGACACTTGGCTGCTGACCCACCCACCCAGGTGGCCTCCATGGCAGTGCTGGGCTGTCTACTCATGACTTCCTGGGAGAGGCCTGAGGCCCACATCAGGACAAGGTGGTGTTGCTGCACCAGGCACCAGCAAAGTGGAAAAGGCTTCCTGAAAGGAAAGGAGCTGAGCCTGGGTTTTTTTCTGGTGGGTGACAGCAAGATGAGCCTTGGCACTGGCTGGGTCCTCAGTATGAGCCAGGTAGGGGGGACAGAGCCAAGCAGCTAGACCAATTGGATTTGGGGCTCCCCCAGCTTCCCCTCAAATGCTCTGACATGTTTGTTTTCCACAGTCTGGACTTTCTTCACATTCCAGTTCATTAGGATGGGGCCTCATTTCTCTAAGGTTCTGCCAACTGGGTAGGCCACAAGGGCCCGAGCACGGTTCCTCCTGCCCTGACATGACCTCCTGCATATCCCGAGGAACCTGCCATCAGGACTTAATTTCCTTACTCCTGGCCTAATTGAACCCCAAGCTAGTACTCATAGCACAGAAGAAAAGTGAGAGAGAGAGACAAGAGGAGAAAAGCCAGGAGGGAGAGTCACACACAGAGACCCTGAGACAGAGACAAACCAAGACAAAGAGTCAGAAAGAGACAAAGATTAGAGAGATGGAGGAGGGACGCAGAAAGGGTAAGGAAAAGAGAGAGAGAATGGAGAAGGGGAGAGAGAAACTAGTGTGGGACGACTCATTAGCTGGGGTCTGGACATACTTTGCTTAGTGGAAATCGTCTTCTGTACTGTCTTACAATTCTCAATGCTTCAAGGCAAAAGTCCTGGCCACTGCTCATGTGTCTTTAACACTGACTGCTCTCCTGTTCGTTCAGTCAACAGGGAAACAGAGAAAGGTTAAGATTTAGTATCTTCTGGCGGTAATAGATGCTATAGTTAGGATCTAGTGTCTATTTAGTGTTTATATCTAAGGTGACCTATTCATGGAGAGGGTTCTTGGTTTTCCTTTAAAGACAGGAGTGTAAAATTTCTGCTTTACTTACAAGTGGTGTTTTAAAAAGAAAAATAAATAAATAATAATACCAGAGTATCAGCAGATGGCATAATGGTTATATTGCTGGACTCCCATGGAGTTGACTACAGTTCGAGTCTCAGACCCGGCAGCTTCAAATTCTTGCTGGGCGAGTGTGCATGTGTGCCCAAAATCCCAAGAGGAGAATGGAGGAGAAGGGATTGCAGCATGGCCATCACCCCTGGGGGGTGATTTCTTACTTTCTGTCTGTCACTCTCTATCTCTCCAATGAGCACATGAACTCTATAGCAAAAATCTCTCTTAAAAAAAAGAAAAAAAAATACTACTGGTACTTTTGTACTTGGCAAGAATCACAAAGATGATTCTTAACTATCTGGAGTTTGATTTCCCTCTCATGCTCTGACATGTTTGCTTTCCACATTCCGAACAGTGTGTATTTTTTAAATTATTTATTAATTTTATTTATTATAATCATTATTTAAAAATTTTTGTTATAGGACACATGTGCTCACCAGAGAGAGAGACAGAGACAGAGCAAGAGAGAGGGAAAGTGAGAAAGCAAGCCACTAGGTCCAGGACTCAAACCTCTGTCGGCCATGTAGGAGTCCAACACCTCAACCATCATACCACCTGCTGGCCTCTGGACAGTGGTTTTTAAGTCGAAGCTTCTCCACAGACCCCAGCACTAGGCTCTAGCCTTGGCTCCACCCCGTTTCCCTCTCCTTTCCTCCACCCAGTCCCTGACTCCATCTGTTCTCTGACCTCACCCAGCCCTTGACCCTACCTAGCTGCTGACTCTGCCCAGTGGCTGACCCCACTGTCTCTCACTCCACTCAGCCAGTCCCAGTCTCCACTTAGTCTCTGACCCCACCCAGTCTTTGACTCCACCCAGTCCTGGCCTCGCCTGCTTTAAAGATCTGCTTACAGTCCCTGAACACATGCTGTTTCTGGCCTCTCTACTTTTTTTTTTTTTTTTTTTTTTTTTTAGAGTTTTTTTTTTTTATAGTACATGTGCTCGCTGGAGAGACAGAGAGAGACAGAGAGAGAGAATGTGAGAAATCACCACCCTCACCCCCCTGGTGGGGGGGATGGCCTCACTACAATCCCTTTTCCTCCATTTTCCTCTTGAGATTTTGGTCAAGCATGCACTCGCGCCCGGCATGAGTTTGAATCTGCTGGGTTTGGGACTCAAACCGTGGTTGACTACCTGGGAGTTCAGCAATGTAACCATTACGCCATCTGCTGGTCCCACTGGTTTCTCTACTTTTGCATGTGAGGTGTCCTCAGCCTGACATTCTCATTCCTCCATACCACTTTGTCCAAAATGTCTATTATTCTTTATGAAAATCCAGCTCAGAACTTCAAGAAGCCCCCCCCAAAAAAAAAAAAGAAGCCTACCCTGACCACCCTGCCTGATTGAATGGTTTCCTGCTGTGTAACTTTGTACCCTTGCACTCTGCTGTTCCCTTTATTTGTACAAGTCTGCGGCTACTTGAAGGCAGTGATTGTGTCTTACTTCTTTCAACTTGCCAAAGGGCACATGAGCTTGCCAGACAGAGTGCGAGAGAGAGCAAGCACTCCCCATGGGGCTTATTCTCACTGTCATCCCTCCCCTGTCTCGGCCCCCTCTCTGGGCTTTGGGAATGCTTGGCTGCCCAGCGTGTTTCTCAAGTGGCTAGGTATAGCACTGGATCCACATGGTCGGCCATGTGGGGTCCAGCTCTCCTAAGCCCTGGGCCCCGAGCTGTCCCCGGATCTCATCCATGTCCCCTGTACTCAGCACAGCACCAGACACAATGATTTTAAGTGATTTGACTTGATACAGTGTGTGTCCAGAGTGTGAATTTGTACGCTTTTTTTTGTTTTTTTAAGGTTTTTGCTATAGGACTTGCGCTCACCAGAGATACAGAGAGAAACAGAGAGAGAGAAAGTGAGAAATCACCCCCAGGGGGGATGGCCAAGTTGCAATCCCTTCTCCTCCAGCTTCCTTTTGGGATTTTTGGGCATGCACATACATGTGCCTGGTGGGAGTTAAAGCCACCAGGTCTGGGGCTTGAACTGCCGTCCACTAAGTGGGAGTCTAGTGATGTAACCATTACGCCATCTGCTGGTCCCTGAATTTGTCCCTTCTAATCAGGTCAGCTAACCACGGCTGGGGGCAAACATCTGGCCCATCGTGTGCTTCTGTAAATTAAACTTTACTGGGGCGAAGTCATGCTCATCCACTTACATGTGACCTGTGGCTGCTTTCAGGCATAGTTGAGTAGTTATAACAGGAACCATTTGACCCACAGAGCCCGAAATCAAAATTCCGTTTTCTGTGGTTTTACTTTCCCCAATCTCAGTTCCTTGTGATCCAAAAACACTACGTGTAAAATTCCAGAAACAAACAATTTGCAACTTTTAAGTTGCCACCGTTCAGTGAAATCTCCTCGGTGGTCTGGGGTGTGCCTGGGGCGTGAATCGCCCCTGTCTCGTGTGTCCATGCTGTATGCCCTACTGCACATTTCCATGCAGCCGGCTTGGTTATCTGATGGAGGAACACAGCACACACAGGGTCGGTGCTGCCCAAGGTTTCAGGCGTCCACCGTGTACCTCAGACTGTATGCATCCTTGTTGGTAGGGGGACCACCAGATTTATCATTTGACCTTTTATGGTAACTTTTCCCATCCCTTCACTTTAGACAATAGATCTGTCTGAATTGCCGGGAGTGGAGGAGGTTCTGGGTGCATGGTGTGGGCATCAGGTGGGAAGAGCGCTGAGAAGCCACCTGGTGCACACAGACACCTTCCTGGGAGGCCAGGCATGTGGCTTGTAGCCTGGCTCGGCACCCAGCTGCTGTTGGCCGTGGGTGGAGATCCTGGGAATGTGCAGTCTGGGGACAGATCCTTCCTCCCTGCAGGGATAACCGAGATGCTCAGCACGCTCTGGAGAGGGACCTTGAGGACAAATGCTCAGCCCAGTTTATTGATGAGAAGTGCTTCAACCTGAGAAACACGTCGGATTGCATCAGCTTCTTCCATGGCGTGGAGAGAGTGGATGGCACGTGAGTATCGGGCTCTCTCTCTGTCCCCTCCTGCCCATGTTTAAGGGAGTGAGGGTTTCTGCTCCTGCCAGAGTGACAAGAGGGCATCTTGTACCAGTCACGTGAGAGGCAGTGTGGTTGAATGGGAAGCTTCTGTTATAAGCAACAGAATCCAAGTCTGGCTAACTTAGACAAAATGGAATTTACTGGAAGGCTGTGGGAGAGTCACACACATGAGGGGATGGCTGGAGGGGACGGTTCTGGCCAGGAAGCAGGAGCCAATCAGCTGTGCTGTCAGAACACCGCCATCTTTCTAGCCTTGCCCCACATTGCTCAAGATCCAAGTTCTAGAAAGAACCTGCCGTCAGTATTGTGAGGGTCACATGGCCTCCACCAAACACTGGAACAGAAAATGGCTATATCTGGAAGGAGGATGCCAGGGCCGCTGCACAGCCACCAGCACTGGTCATGGTTCTGGAGACTGGATTCTGGAGGCTTCCTGGCTTTGAATCCCAGCCTCCAGACACTAGCACTTTGACAAATCACTTCGGCTCTTTGGGCCCCATTTCTGCGTCTGTACCACTGGAAGGAAAACTGTCCCCACCTCCCAGCATTGCTGTGAGTACAGCAAGGTGGGCTTGTGAGGCTGCAAGCGCAGAGCCCAGTGCGGAATAGTAACAGCTAGCGCTCACTGCGTGCTTGCTGCGTGACCTCTGTTTCTAGTCGTGGCTGCTACAGGGACGGTGCTTCTCCGTGTTTGGCACGGTGCGGTGTGCAGGCCAGCAGTACGAAATTCCATGTGAACCAAGACCTACATGCCCAGCCGGCAGTCTGGGATGAGGTGGGCCGGAGAGAGAGATGCTCGGGGTACAGGCAGAGGGTGGTGTCCACCCAGAGAGAAAAAACAAATCTGCAGCTCATGGAGTGTGTGGCCCCCGTAGGTGTGCAGCAGATACCTGTCACGTGAGCAAAGGCGGGGAGGGGGAGAGGACCAAGCACAGGAAAGAGAGCGGGGAGAGAAGGAAGGCATTCCTTGGCAATCTCCTTGGGCTTGCCCCAAGCCCAGGGTCACTTTCTAGATCTCAGCAGAGGGGCCTGCAGGTGGTGTGGTGGTTAAGGTGTTGGACTCGCACAGAGCCAACTGTAGTTTGAGTCCCAGACCTGGTGGCTTGGAAATTATGCCGGGCGTGTGTGTGTGGTCCCAAAGACCCTGGAGGAGGGATCGTGGTGTGACTATCCCTCCAGGGGGTGGTTTCTCACTTCCTGTCACTGTCTTTCTCTCTCTCTATCTGGTGAGTACATGTGCCCATGGCAAAACCTTTTAAAACTTTTTTTTAATTAAAAAAATAGATCTCAGCCGATATTGAGGTGACCCTTTGGGTTTTCTGGCAATGAAAACTCCTGGGAATTCTCCTCCTCTCCCTGACAGGGTGGACTCTCAGGGTACTGGCAAGGTGAGCAGGACTTCGGAGACTCAGTCCCCCTCAGCCACAGCTGCTCAGTTGCACAGGGAGTCCAGAGGGTCCTCTTCCCAGACAGCTTCCTCCCCCAAAGCTGGCAGCCAGACTGGCCAGCAGGTACTGTGGTCCCCATGCCCAGGAGGGGCCAGTATTTACAGTGCCGCATCTAGCGGCTCCAGCTGGGAGTCGTGAGTTACTGTTTGCGGTGACTAAGTGCCGCCCAGTTGTGCTTGCTAGGGCTTTGCATTTGGGGTTTTCTTAAAGCAAGGTCACATCTGAGCAGAGAAACGAGGGTGCCTGGAGACTGAATTGTATCTCTGCACTGTCGTCCTCATGCCATGGTTAACTGCTGGTGAGGATGATGACAGCAGATGCCTTACCTGCTGTTTGCTGCGTGCTCGATGCTCCACGGAGAGTGTTCTGCATGAGGAGTAAACGTTCATCCATGCTTGCTGGGTGTCTGGCCGTGAGAGGGGCTTCACAAGTAGTCACTCAGCAACCCCGAGGAGGTACCACTGTATCTCTACTTGACAGCTAGGGTGCTAAGCCCAGAGAGGTGAAGTGACTGTGTCGGGCTCACACAGCAGGTAGCAGAGCTGCAATCGGAGCACATGCATCTTACCCAGTGCTGCCTTCCTGCCTCCCCAGCAGTCTGCAGTCCCTTTGTCTGTAGAGGACACAGGCTGCAGAGAGCACATCCCCCACTGAGGCACACTGCCTGCTGAGAAGACAGCCTGTCTTTGGTAAATCCCCCCCTGGGAGAGTGTGATTAAGTGGGTTATTTTCTCTGGGGAGCTCAGCTGTCTGCTCCAGAGGAGGGCAAGGGCTTAGAGGTCGCTGTTTGTGACATTGACGGTGTCGGTGTCCCGTAGCAGTAGACACGCTCAGTAAATCTGCAGGCTTCTATCTGCTGTCCTTGGCTCCTCCTCCTCCATCAGTGTCCTGGGAGTGGTGAGTGGTGTGTGACCTTGGACAAGGCCCTTCACCCTTCCAAACCTCAGGTCTTGGTTGATTGACAGCTCTGGACCAGATACAGGGCTCTCTCCTCCCTGCAGAAGCCTGCCACCCTTGGCTACTGCGTGAGTTTAACTCCTGCAAAGGCCAGGCCAAGCAAACACACACAAGTATGTGATTTAAAAATTTCTATTCACTATGCAACCTAAGTGTGTTTTAAAATGTCTGTAAAGAGAGCATTATTTTGGAAATTGAGTTCTGGGCTTTCTACTGACTGAGAATAAAATTTTGCTTTATTTAAGAACTGGAAAAAAATAAAAGTGCTAGAGACTTCCTGGGCTAGAAAGGACCTTGAGACATTATCTAGTCTGGTTTATCCAGCTTTGAAGCTAGCTCAAAGAAGTGCGTGTCCTTCCTCAAAGGCTTCCCGGAGGGGAAAATCGCACATGATCCCTGGGTTGCTTGTGGTAGGGATTTGTATGCTCTGCCAGGAAGAACTTTTGTGTTGTCTAAATAGAGTGAGTCCCATACAGGTCACAACCTCTAAGAAGCCTTCCCTGCCTGCCCTTGCTAGCATTATCATCGGCATTCATACACCCAGATCCATTCTCGAGCTGCCCTGTGATGTGTCCTGCCCTCTACAGGCCACCTCTTCTGGACCCTTTGGTTCCCAGTTGGGCTTAGCCAGAAGGAGCAAAAGATAGAGTGGGAGGAGACAGAGGACGCTGGCCTTTATTCTTCTAGCTTGCTCCCAGGGACTGTGGTCCACCATGGCTCCTCCTCTTCTGGGGCTCTTGTAACACCTACTGCTCCTTGCTTGTGAGGTCACAGTGAGGCAGGAGAAAGCTGACAGATGAAAGCAGGTAAGGGGGCTGGAGCGTCTCCCCAGATGGTTAGATAGAAAAACCAGTCAGGGCAGAAAATTCCCTGCCCAAGGTAATGTAAGCAGATTAGTGGGGATGTCTAGCTGATTAAGCCACACTTGATACAGCCACTGAGATGAATCAGTGGACCCAGCCACATCTGAAATACCCAATGAGAAGTCAATGGGCCCAGCCACATTTGATAAAGCCAATGAGATGAGAACAATCAGTGGGCTGAGCCAATGATCAACCAACATGACCTAAATTAAAAATTATAATTCTTGGGGCTCTCAGGTGGCATGGTGATTAAGGGTGTTGGACTCCCACATGGCTGACCATGGTTGGAGTCTCAGACCTGGCAGCTTGCTATCCCACTTTCCCTCTCTCTCTGTCCCTTTCTGGTCTAATTTAAATAAATAAATAAATGAATTAAATACATAAAGTTCAATAAAATAATTCTTTAAAAAATTTCTAAATCTCACAGAATGTAAATGACAGGGACTTTTGAGTCATTCTTTCTCTGCTCAAGGCCCACTCCTACCTCTCAGGGGTGTACTTTCACTTTTACTTAATAAACTGTTTGTTTCCTTTCACAATGCATGTGTTTAAATCAATTCTTTGTCCAAAACACCAAGAACCTAGATATCATCACAGAAGGCATATCACGACAACAGGTGGGGGTGGGACAGCTTCATGCATGCTCTAGTCCGTGAGCACCCGGATGCCCCTCTGAGTGGTCCCTCTATCCCCTTTCACTACTGACCAATACATAACGCCCCACTCTGTTTATCTCTCTTCATCCTCCTCTTCTAAATTCCTTCATAGCACGTAACACAATGTGTACCTGTCGTCTTCGTTGATCGTCGATCTCCCTCCTCTGGAAGTCAGTCACTGTGAGGACAGGGACGTCACTGTCCTTATTTGTGGCTCTATCCTAATTGCCTGGAACAATGCTTGGCATGTGGTAGGCGTTCAAAGAGCATTCACTGAATGAATGAGACAGTGAAAGTGCCATGGCTATATGTGCATCCCCAAGTTAGAGGAACCTGGGCCACACTGTCCCCAGTGCCCACTTGTTAACCTTTCTGTGTTTTGAGTAGTGGGAGAGGGGATTGGGGAAGAGCCTTTGAGGGTACTTGCCTCTTCTCCCAACCCACTGAGTGCCCTTTGGGAAATCTGCTACTCCCTCTAGGCCGTAGTTTCCTCCCCTGTGAAATGAAGGGTCAGACCAGGACAGTGGTTTTCAGTAGGGGTGATCGTGTTCCCCAGCCCCCAGGAAACATTCAGCAGTGTCTAGAGACATTTTTGATTGTTCACAACTGGGTGGGGGAAGATACTGACATCTGGTGGGTAGAGGCAGGGCTGCCGCTCCCTATCCCGTAATGCACAGAATGGCCCCACGACAAAGAATGATCCCGACCCAAATGCCCAGGCTGCCAAGGCTGAGAAACCCTGGACACAGAGGTCGCCAAGGCTCGCCGCAAGCCCCAGCTCCTCGCCGGCATTACATTTGCCCTTGTGCTTTTGCAGGGTGTCGGTACCCGAGACCTGGGCCAAGTTCAGCAACGACAACATCAGGCACTCTCAGAGCATGCGGGCCAACTCCATCCGGCTGCGCGAGGAGGCGGAGCACCTGATGGAGACCCTGTCGGATCAGATGTGGCGGCAGTTTACAGACACCAACCTGGCCTTCAACGCTCGCATCTCTGAGGTGACGGACGTGAAGAATAAGCTGCAGACGCAGTTGGCAAAGGTGAGCAGATGCGACTGGGGACCTTCGTCTCCTCTGTTGATCTTCCTTTGGGTCTAAGGAGCCCCCACCCACCTCTGGTACCCCAACAGTCCCTTCCACCCCGAGGTCTACGACCTTGTCCATCCCACAGGGGATAGTGTTCAAGCATCGAGAACCCTCCCTTGCTTGCTGGGAGCATGGCCTGGTGGTCTCCATGGCCCCCAGTGCACTCCAGTCTCCACCTGAGGTCCACTCGGCTGAGTATGAGGAGGGCGGAGATCATGGAGCCCCAGAAGGTAGTCCCCACGGTCTGAGCAGATCTCCACCCACTTCAGTCACCCACTTCGGTGTCTTTGGAAATGTAACCTTTGGACTTTGGACATCTTTGCCAACATGAGGCTCTCTTGTTGAGAGCTGGGGTGTTTTTTGAGTCTGAGGAGTCTTTCTGTCATAGATCTACTGCCTCACACCAGCATGCCCTTTATGATAATCTGCTGCTCGAGCATGCCATGCTGTCATGGCCTCTGGGATGGCTCATGGGGGTCCTCTCTGTGAATTTACCCCCCTACTCTGCGTTCCGTAGAGGACACTGAGTGCCAGAGCTATGTGAGCACCAGGCATAGAGAGAAGCCACGCAGTGGTGTGTGTTGCTAAAACTCCGCTCTGCAGGCTGGGCCTGCGTGGGAGGCCTGGGCTCCTTTCCCAGGTCCACCTCAGCCTAGCAGCCAGGTGCAATGGCACATACCTGTAATCTCAGTGCCTTGGGAGGCCAAGGGAGGTGGAGGCTGGCTGGCTAATATAGAGAAATTCTGTCCCAAAAAGGGCTGGGCCTGGTGGTGCATACCTGTAGTCCCAGCTGGGAGGCTGAGGTCAGATCATGACCGTGTGATCCGTCTAAAAGAAATAAAAAGAGGAGTCACACAAACATGGACCCCGGGTGAAGGGACTTACATTTTGGTTGAGGAGCAGCAGTGGTTACAAAACTTACAGGAAGGACTTAGGGATAGCAATCTGGTTTGAGGGGCTGGGAGGCAGGGGACTAGCCTCAAGTCAGTCTTTGCAAAACATCAGCCTTTTCATTGTGTTTAGATCTTTGGGAGGGTTCCTGAGCTGCAAAGAGGGTTTGAAAGAAACTACAGGGGCAGCTTAAGCCCACCCACACCTGCCACTTTTTGGCCTGGGTCACAGAGGAGGCAGACAGAGCAAGGTGTTCTGGGTGCTATGAGGGAGAAGCAGGGGAGGGGTCAGAGACCCTTCTGGGAGCCCTACAGGGGGTGAGGCACACAGGAAGGTGACACTTACATGGAGCAGATCGACAGGATGTGAGGCAAGCAGTGATGGCGGGGAGAGAGTGGCAGTGCAAAGGACGCCTGGGATGAAGGTGGAGGAGGGCGGAGGCTCAGATAGCGGCTTCCAGTAGGCTGTGAAGGGTTTGACCTTGGAGAGCAGTGGAGAGCCTTCAAAGTGGGGAGGATCCAACATCATCCTTAGATTAATCTCTTCTCTTGGGTGGAGCAATGGCTGCAAGAGTTGAGAGTGGCCGCCCCGGGAGAGTGGTCACCGAGAGAGTGATTAGGGGCTCCAGATGACAGCAGGTGAAGGGCTGCTGCCACTGCAGGCGAACTATCACACGGAGGTGGACAGGTCTGAGAAGGCAAAGTTGGCTGCACCCCTACCCTCCATCTTTCACGGAATGTTTTCCTGTTAGTCCCCTAAAAAAGAAGATTTGCAAGCCTTCTGTAAAGGGCCAGGTAACACTCATTGTCAGCTTCGCAGGCCTTGTGGTTTCCCTTGCAGCTCTTCGATTCTGCTCAGTATGGCAAAAATAGCCACAGGCAGTATGCACCCAAATGAGCTGGCAGTGTCCCAGTAAAACTTTATTTACAAAACGAGGCATAGCCCACAAGTTGTGGCTATCTCACCCCCTACTCTGGAACTCAGTTCAGAAGTCACTTCCTCCAGGAGTTCTTCCTGACCCCCACAACTTACGTGCACATAGCACGTCTGGGTGGCCACTGAGTTCTGGGACTGTTTGTCATCGCTCCTCCTGCCCATTCTGGATGGATAAAAACACAGTCTCTGAGCCCGACTGCTTGAGCGCGAATCTTCCATAACTTTGGACAACATTCGTAACCTCTCTGTGCCGTGGTTTCCTTATTTGTAGAAAGAGGATTAGAGCGGGCCTGACCTCAGGGTGCTGTGAGGACTGGCGAGTTGACACAGGGAACCTTCCTGAGTGAGTGCCCGGAGCACAGCAAACACTGGGCCTGGGCTGGCAGCTGTGGCCTCACTGAGTTCGCTGGTTCACTCACCTGCATCTCTTCAGAGCGTACTCCCACTCCAGCCTCACACCGCCCCTGCATAGAATATGGCCTGGTGCGCCTTGATTCTCTGTGCAATAAGACAGGAATCTGTATGGTGAGTTTCGCCCTGGTGTTTTAAAAAAGAAATGAAATGGGGCCAGTGGATGGCATAGTGGTTATATCTGTGGACTCCCACATAGTCGACCACAGTTCGAGGCCTGGACTCAGTGGCTTCAAAATCACAACAGGTGTGTGTGTGTGTGCGCCCAAGATCCCAGGAGGAAAATGGAGGAGTAGGGATTGCGGCGTGGCCATCCCCCTAAGGGGGTGATTTCTTGCTTTCCCTCTCACTGTCTCTGTGTCTCTCTCTTTCTCTGGCAAGCATATGTATCCTAAGGCAAAAGCCTCTTGAAAGAAAGAAAGAAAGAAAGAAGGAAAGAAAGAAAGAAAAGAGAGAGAGAAAGAAAGAAAGAGAGAAAGAAAGGAGAAAGAAAGGATGCATAAACGAGTGAATGTTTTTTCCCTCGCCCCATTCCTTCCTTATTTGTCCTCTTTGTATGAAAAACCACTTTGTATTGTGATGAAATATACACAACATACACTTCGACCGGTGGATCATTCGGTGGTATTAAGTAGTCACCTTGCTGTGAGGCTGTCACCACCATCCATCTCCGGAACTTTCTCATCGTGCTGAACTGGCCCTTGGGGGCTGTAGCACAAAGCTCTGTGAGGCTGACTCACATGGGAAGGTTCAGGGTTCATGTAAGGAGACCTTCCTGAGTATGCCAGACCTGCACATGCCCATGACTTGGGGCCGGCTGAAGCTGGGGTGGATCGTGGCGTGAAGACCCTACTGGGGTGCTGCCTCTTCGTCTCTGTCTTTCTCTCTTGCTCTTGGAGGGAAAACATTTAAAAACAAACTATAGCCATTTAACCATAAATGCTTCCCCCCCTCCTCCTACCATTGTCTCTAGGTACCCCCTTCCATCCTGTGTCTTGCCTCACCCCATCTCTGGGTGCTAGGATGCCCTGCTCAGTTCTTCAGTGCCTGCCGTCTCCCTTTTAAACAGAGAGCTTGGCCTCAGGCTGAGGACTTTGGACAGGCAACAGCGTCCAGCTAGAGTTTAAAGAATGCGGTTTATACTTTTGCCTCGTTTCATGCATTTCTTTATTACTTTTTTCATTTATGGCCAATGATGCTGGTTTTCCATGGTTAACAGGGATATAAAGTTTCATTTTTAAATTAATACATTTATTTTTTTAAATAAATGGATGTAAAGAGCAGACTAAGTTAATCATATTGAGACTGTGTGGGAATATGGAAGAAGCAAGGATGGGAGGTGGAAGCTGGGCTTTTGGAAGGCAGCAGGGAGACCCGCGTGTCCCACTCGTTGCTGTGTGTGCGGTCGCCAAACACCTGGCACTTGGTTCGATGCGGATTCTGACTGGTCACAATGCTCTGTGATGCAGAAACCACATGGGGGGTTCCTGGGTTCGCATCCCAAGGCCTCCCTGTAGGTGCCGAGTGTGCATGCCCGAGCAGTGATCAAGGCTGACTGAGGCTGGGAGTGGATTAAGGCATGAAGACTACCTTGGAGGTCATTTCTCTCCCTTTCTGTCTCTCTTTCTCATGAAAGAAATAAATAAGTAAAACTTTAAAAATGCAGATTCTGACTGAGCTGGTCTGATATGGGCCTGAGAACCCGCATTTTGAACACGCTCCCTGTGGCTGCTGCTGGCAGGGGCAACAGGAGTGGAGACTGTAGAATGTGTTAGCTTTGACACACGTCTGGGTAAGCAATTGTCTCTGTCCCTCTCTCCCTCCCCCCTGCCCCCTCTGCACATTCCTTCCTCTTTCTTCCTCTCTTCCAGACTCAGAATATTGGGGGAACCAAATCCTTCCAAAAGGCAGGCTTCTGTCATTTTAATTCCAATCTCATTTTCTATAATTGCGTTTGCTCCAACTTCACAGTCCAAGCAGCGTCATTTTCGCCTTGAGGGATCAGACCAGGTCATCCTGTTGCATAAATCGTGCCCAGTTTGTGCGGATGCAAGACCACTCTCTCTGCACTGCTGCTACCCCCTGGGCAGGCAGCACATGCTCTTAAGTCACAGCCTCATGCCCATCGTGGTTACTGACAGGTCAGGGCCGCGGTCAGGATTACTAGAAGCAGCCTTGCTCAGGGTGTCAGTGCTCCCGATGGCTGTGCTTCCTCCTAACAGCTGCCACCCCGCCTGCTGAAAGGGTCCCATAGTGGGAGGCAGCAGACGGGAGGCAGGAGACAGTGGTGGCTGCTGAGCGGAGCAGCAGGGCGGCCAGGGAAGGGCCTGGACAGTTAGGCTTGGATGTTGTTCTCTATGCTGGAGTCTCCAGAGCCACGGTTGATCCCAGCAGTGGCCTCCTAACCAGTAATGAGACCTCGCTCCAGAACCTTCTTCCCATCTCCACCTGCATCCTCAACATCTGTGCTTGGGTTTCTAAGGATGCCTTGAATGTGACAGGCTCAAAGCCAACTGCAGGACTTCTCCTGTCCCGCCTTTTTTGCCCAGAGCTCCCCCTCCTGTCAGTGACTCTGATGTCCAGACACTTCCAGATGCTTCCAGGGCCTCAGTCTCACACCTTGGAGCTTGCCGGTGCCATCAGCAAATCCGGCTAGTTCTCCCTTCTGAATCCCATTCCTACTCAGCTTCCCCTCTGCTCCACGTGGACCGAGCCTCCCTCACCCTCCAGCGACATAAACACAACGCCAACTGCTGGTTCCCCCAATCTCATTTTCTATAATTGCGTTTGCTCCAACTTCACAGTCCAAGCAGCGTCATTTTCGCCTTGAGGGATCAGACCAGGTCATCCTGTTGCATAAATCGTGCCCAGTTTGTGCGGATGCAAGACCACTCTCTCTGCACTGCTGCTACCCCCTGGGCAGGCAGCACATGCTCTTAAGTCACAGCCTCATGCCCATCGTGGTTACTGACAGGTCAGGGCCGCGGTCAGGATTACTAGAAGCAGCCTTGCTCAGGGTGTCAGTGCTCCCGATGGCTGTGCTTCCTCCTAACAGCTGCCACCCCGCCTGCTGAAAGGGTCCCATAGTGGGAGGCAGCAGACGGGAGGCAGGAGACAGTGGTGGCTGCTGAGCGGAGCAGCAGGGCGGCCAGGGAAGGGCCTGGACAGTTAGGCTTGGATGTTGTTCTCTATGCTGGAGTCTCCAGAGCCACGGTTGATCCCAGCAGTGGCCTCCTAACCAGTAATGAGACCTCGCTCCAGAACCTTCTTCCCATCTCCACCTGCATCCTCAACATCTGTGCTTGGGTTTCTAAGGATGCCTTGAATGTGACAGGCTCAAAGCCAACTGCAGGACTTCTCCTGTCCCGCCTTTTTTGCCCAGAGCTCCCCCTCCTGTCAGTGACTCTGATGTCCAGACACTTCCAGATGCTTCCAGGGCCTCAGTCTCACACCTTGGAGCTTGCCGGTGCCATCAGCAAATCCGGCTAGTTCTCCCTTCTGAATCCCATTCCTACTCGGCTTCCCCTCTGCTCCACGTGGACCGAGCCTCCCTCACCTCCTGCCTGAGTTAGTGCTGTGCTCTGGAAACTGCCATTCCTTCTGTTACTGCCTCTCTCCGATCCGCTCCAATCTTAGGGTCAGCAGATGAATTGGCAGCTAGTTTTAGGGGGCACTCGATCCCTAAGTAGGCCAATTAGATTTACAGAGAAAAACTATTCAGTTGCTTTAGAATCTTCAGAAAACCTTGACCATTGACCTGGGGAGACCACATGACAGGCTACCCGGGTGACTTCTACCCGTGTCCTCTGCTCACCAGCTTCGCCATGCCAGACCAGTGTGCGAACTGATCCCAGGAGAATTTCCCAGCACCCTCACCTCGGTAACTGGGGCAGGGGGACGCTGGTAGACGTGATGCAGCCGTTTAAATCGGAGCACACGCAGCCTGACCACGTGGTGTGTGGCCTTCACGGCTTCCTTTTCAACAGTTTTACTGATACTTGACATTTAACTGGCTGCATTTTTCAGGTGTACAATTTGAGAAGTTTTGACACATATGTGTCATGAAGCTGTCACCTGAGTCAAGGCAGTGACCGCATGTATCACCCCAGAAAGGTCCTTGTGCCCTCTGTCATCTCTCCCTGCTGCCTTCCCCACCCCAGCACAGCCGCTCTTGTGCTTCCTGTCGCCACAGGTGAGCTTGCATCTTGTAGAATTTTACGTGAATGAAGACACACTCAGATGTTCTGATTTTAGTTTACCTCCTTTCCCTCGGCAAAGTTTCTTTGAGAGTCGCGGTCTCTCTTTTCTGGGCGCTGAGCAGGATGTATTGCAGGGACCTACCACACTGTGCGTGGTACATGGGCAGACCACGACTTACCTGTTACCCAGGGATGGACAGACTTTCAGCTGTTTCCAGTCTCAACTGCTACAACTAAAGCGGCCATGAGTGTTCCCGTACACGTTTGCGTGTGCTCTCAGAGTTTTTACATGTGTTCTAGTAAAAAAGAAAAGGCGATGTCATGTAAAATTTTAGATTTCCAGTATCTCTTGAAAATGTGGTAGTTCTAGCAATTCAGGGTTCACATTTCCACAGGGTGGGATGGAGCTGAGCGGCTGCCGCTTCTCTTCAGACGGGGCTCAGGCTCTGCCACTTGCCTCACTCCCCAGCACCCCCATCCCTGCCCACTTCCTCATTCACATTACTCCCTGGTCCGGTAGGCTGTGTTTGCACACACTGTTGTGTGTGTCAGAGGAAATTCAGGGGAGCAGGTGTGGAAGGCAGCCAGGCATGGAACGTTTAAACAGAACACAGTGGGGCTGTGAGTTTGAACCCTGAAAGGTTTTGCTTTTCTAAAATTTCTTTGGACTTCAGACTTCCAAGTGGCCATTAGCATCAGCAAAAACACCCTTCATGGGCAGGCCTGGATAGGAAGGAGCGTTGTCTGAGGGGCAAGGTCCCAGCCTGTGCTCTCAGACCCTGTGCGCCTGCTGCCAACCCCTCTGTTTGTCCATGGAGGTCTGGAACCCATCGTGGAGTGGGAAATGCTTTTGTGCTTTGCAAGCAGCCGGATCCCTTCCAGTGCTGGGGCCTGCAGCCAAGCTACTGACGGCTGGTCTGAAACTGGCCCGACCCAGGGGAAGTGGAGCTGGCCAGCCCCCCCTTTGCTACCTCCTCGCTAGACTGCCCGTTAAACCTCCTGACCTGATGAGGGCTCCTCTCGCTCCACCCCTGCCCACCAACCCTTCTGATAGCACCAGGGAGCAAGACTCTGGGATGCTAGTCTGCCTTTATCATCTTCTCTCGTTAGCTCAAGCTCTCTAACAAGAAGGTATCGAGTCACAAGCTTAGAACCTTTGGATGGAAATAGCACCCAGTTAGAATGAATCACTTCTTTTTTCCATTTCTGCTGTTATGACACCCTCCATTGGTGGAAAAAGATAATAGCTTCCCACTTGTGGCATGAATATAAAGATCCCATTTCAAGTTAGAATAAATCACTTCTTTTTTCCATTTCCTGTTCTGACACCCTCCATTGGTGGAAAAAGATAATAGCTTCCCACTTGTGGCATGAATATAAAGATCCCATTTCAGCCCAGCCAGTGGCATTTTGGCTAGAGGTGGCTGGACCCACATGGCTGACTGCTCAGTTCAAATCCCAGACCTGATGGCTTGAAAAACACACCAGGCATGGGCGCCTGACAGGAGGAAGAAGTGGAGAAGGGATTGCAGCATGACTCTCCTCGCTTGGAGAGTGCTCGCTCGCCTCTCACTGGTGGGTGCGTGCACCCTCTGGCAATTAAAATTTTTAAAAGCCATGGTCTGCTGAAGTGGGAAGATGAAGCAAAGTGGCTGAAAGGGCATGGCTCCGGGGCTGAACTTTGGTATGGCTAAGGCTTTGAGGAAGGTAACCCTTCTGAATCTCGATGCTGAGTCCCAAGAAAGGAATAACCCTGCCAGCTGTGAGGAACGGATGAAAGGGTGCAGGTGAGCAGTGGCATGTTGCAATCCCCCAGAAGCCTGCCTTACCCCTGCAGGTCATCTGGTTTAATTGTTTGGGGCGTGGTCTGTGTAGATCCGATAAAAGTTCCCCTGGTGATTCTAATGGGCACCACGACTTAGAAGCAGCTTTTCGGATTCCAGGCCGGCAGCATCGGCATCACCTGAGGGCTTGTTAGAAATTCAGATTCTTAGGCTCCGCCCCAGACCGCTGAGCTGAACATTGCTGGGGCCCAGCAGTTTGAGTTTTAACAAGTCCTTCGGGTGGAGGCATGCAGCAAATATCTCTCATCCCCTCTCCCTCCCGGCTATTCTCTCTCCCTGTGGCTTAGCATATCTGATAGGCTGGAAGCTGAGCTGAGTGCTGGGGATACAGGAGGAAGGGAGCAAGAAGAGCTCTGCCTTCAGGGGGCTTGTGTACTAGTGGGAAGATAGATTAAAACCCCAACAAAGTAAGCAACTAGGTCATTAAAAAGCACAATAGCTGTTAGAGAGAGTAGGTTACAAGGGCATTTCGGCATTTCGAAGGGGTCTCTTCTCCAGGCCCTTAGGGACTTTGGGCTCCTTGGTATTGGCCTAGCCTTGTTCAAAGGCAGCGGGGCCACCCTGGGTAGAAGCAACCATGAGTTGAGCCTGCCTGACATCTATCCTCTGGAATGTGAGTGGCCTCCATCTGAAGACGCTCTGGGTTGTTGCAGCTTGCGGAGGTGCTACAAACACAGCGTAGAGACCAGAGGTGCTAAGCAGCCTCCATGCACAGGACGGCTCACGTAACCACCCGGTATCCTGGAACGGGCACCCAGAATTGCCAAGATTGAGAGTGCAAACCTGGGAACAGTCGCATGCCCAGTTCCTGGCTGGTGACTCGGATGACCGCTCTCCTCACTCTTGGGCTTGGCTGACCTTGAGAATCCTCTACCATTTCACCAGAAAAGGGATTCCAAGCTGCCTTCCCCCTTCCTGAGCTGGGGAATCTGTCCCAGCCAGGCATCTCCTTGGAAACCCCTTGGCCTCAAGCAATTTGGAAAACAATAAATTTGCAAGGTTGCACAAAGCATCCAGAAGCCGAGAGCCCACTGGAACTGCTAAATCCATTTTTTTTTTCCCTTCCACATCAAAAATAATTTCCTGGCCTGAGAGGCTTTCTCTGCTGTCACAAGACTAGTCGCAGGCAGATCGTTTTACATGGCAAACAACCCTGCCAGCCACAGCCCCCCTTCCAAAGCCCTTGGGTGGATTTCTAGCCCAGCCAGGAATTTCAGCACACTTTTCCGCTGAGTGAGGTTGCTTTCATGCGAGGCAGCACGGTCGTGGCCTTGTACACCCTGTGCGAGGCCACACGGCCCGTTCCCAGTGCCATCCTCATCCTTGCTGCACCCTGGATGCTGGGGCAAAGTGATGGTGGGTGGAGGTTTGCCTCCAGCTGGTCGCTGAAGGGGCAAGATGGCCACAGTCAAGTTTACTCTCCTGCTACAGGAGGGAGAGGAGAATTCATCACAGCAACAGGGGGGTCTTGCTGTAGCCAGTTGTCGTTCTAAGCGCTTTACTTATGGGAGCTCGCCTTGCCCTAGGGAGAAGAATTATCACTAGAAATCCCATTTTGCAGATGAGGAAACCGAGTACAGTGGTTTGTCTGAAGCCCTGCTATTGAATGGCAGAGCCAGAGTTTGATTCCGGGCGCTTGGTCTTGCCCTAAGCTCTGGGCTTTTGGCTGATATGGACATCCTCCCTACCCCGACAGCCTACCAGTTGCAATGGTAAGAAGTGACATCCGCAGCAGTGGTTCCCAACAAGGGTCTCCTCCCCACCCCAGGATACATTTGGCAATGTCTGAAGACATTGTGGTTGTCATAACTGGGGCAACATGCAGTGGCTGACAGAGGACAGAGGTGCTGCTGGACCTCCTACAAGGCATGGAACAGCCTGGCTGCGAGCGGTGCTGAGGTCAAGGAACTCCCATTAAGAGGGATTTGCCAGAACTAGCAGATGGCATAATGGTTATGTCACTGGACTCACATGTGGTTGACCATGGTTCGAGCCCCAGTCCCAGCGACTTGAAACTCATGGCAGTCACGTGTGCATGTGCCCAAAATCCTGAGAAGAGAATGGAGGAGAAGGGATTGTGGTGTGGCCATCCCCCTGGTGGGGGTGGGGGTGGGGGACGATTTCTTGCTTTCTGTCTATCCAGAGAGCACATGTGCTCTATAGCAAAATCTCTCTCTCAAAAAAAAAAAAAGGAAAAGAAAAAAGAGGGGTTTGAACTCTTAGGTCATGCACAGTAACTCACTTATGATAGGTGCAGATACATATCATAGAAAACTCCAAATAACAATTTAAATTAGCTCGAAGTTTATTTTCCTTTCACATAAAAGAAATCTAGGGCTGGTAAGATGGCCATGATGGTGTTTTGGCCCAGGCTGCTATTTCTGTGCTTCACCACCTTAGCATTTGTTTTCACTCTTGGACCTATGATCCAAGGGGACTGCTGGAGCTCCACCCTCACATCTTGAGTTTGAATCAACAGAAAGATGCCAGAGAAAGAGAGGGCATGGGGAGAGACAGAGACACATGAGGAAAGCAAGACCCTCCCTCCCACCATGGGAGACAGTCACGCACAGTCCCCTCTCCTGTCTCCTGTTGGGATTTGAGCACACGTGCATGTGTCCAGCATGTTTCTCAAGCTGCTGGGTCCAGGGATTGAACTGCATAGTCGGCCATGTGGGATCTAGCTGCCGTAACCACCAGCCCACTGATGGCTCACTATTTCCTTTCAAAGAGACTTCCCGGGAGGCTCAGGCCACATTTTGATTTCTTTTCATGGGCTAGAATTAGTCACGCAGCCCAGAGCTCCCAGGGACTCTGGGAAATGTAGCTGCCGATGGTTTTCTAGCAGTTAAGACGAGCTAGGTATTAACGGAGTCTCTTCTCTGTGTCAAGAAACCTCTATGTCAAATATACGTAACGTATATAATCCTCGCTATAACCCTTCAGAATGGGTGCTAGAAATCTCATTTAATGAACATAAAACCCTGAGATTTAGAGCGATTAGGCCATTTGAATAAGAAGCTATGTGGCGGAGGTGAGATTAGGCCATTTGAGTAAGAAGCTACGTGGCGGAGGTGAGATTGGAACCCAGAAGTCCTTTTTTTTTTCCCTAATGGGCTTCACTGCCTCTGCTTAGATTGGGAGCAAAAAAAGCATTGGCACGTGACCAGAGACTGCTCTAATGGCAATGTTCCTGTGCGTTGGCTTTTGAGTCACCTGCCAGGTGTGAGTGTGAGAGAGATCAGTTCTCATTTTTTTCTTTTGTTAAGAAAGGCAGTTATTGAGACTAGCAGTTGGAGTAATGGCTATGTCGCTGGACTCCCATGTCGTCGACTGCAGTTTGAGTCCCGGATCTGGTAGCTTAAACTCGTGCCGGGTGCATGTGCGTGCGTGTGTGTGTGCGTGCATGCCCAGGATCCCAAGAGGAGAATAGAGGAGAAGGGATTGCGGCATGGCCATCCCCCTGGGAGATGTCTCTCTGTCTCTCTCTTTCTGGTGAGTGCCCGCGCCCTATAGCAAAAACCTCTTCAAATAAAAAGAAAGGCAGTGATTTTTCCAGAAATGTCTCTAACTTTCTGTTTTGTGGAGTTTAAGTTGTCTGCAAAAGATAAATTCTCTCAAGTGAGTCTGAGTTTCTTATTGTCTTACATTAAAAAAGAAAAAAGACCGGTGATCCTGAAGGATGAACCTTGTAATGGCGGGACATTGCAGGATGGGGTGGGGAGGGAGGGACGAAGGGCAGTGCCGTGGCGTGGGAGGCCAGGCTAAGCCTGTACACAGTGCGCTGTCAGGGTTCTCCGTGGGATAGAACAGTGAGGCACGCACACAGAGGAGCTGACCTCCTGTAGGGTTGTGGGCTGAGGCCCACTCTGCCCTCTGCTGACCCGGAGCCTGGGAAGCCAGTGCTGTGACTCAGCCAAGTCCTGCACCTGACCATCAGGCGCCAGGGACCAAGGCCCTGGTCTGAGTCGGAAAGTCCAAGGTCCAGAAGCACCCATGTCCGAGGACCCGAGGACCCGAGGACCCAGCCCAAGCAGAGAGAACTCACCTCCCTCCACCTTTCGCTCTGTTCAGGCCCTCCATGAACTGGGTGATGCCTCCCATGGTGATGAGGGCAGATCTTCACTCAGTCACGGATTCAAACGGGCTCTGTCAGACACACCGGAAACCATGTTTTACCGGTTACCTGGGCATCCCCGAGCCTGGCCAAGTTGACACATAAAATTAACCATAGCGTACATGATCTCATTTAATCCTCACAACCCTGTGGGTTGGTTTTTATTCTTACGCCAGGTTTACAGACAAGAGAACAAAGTCCCCATGCAACGCCTGGCAGCTACATGGGACTTACTATTTAGTACAGGGTTGCATGAGGCACAGAGAAGTTAAGTCACCATGCAAGGTCACACAGCAGGTAAGAGCGGGAGCTGGAACCTAAGTGTGTGTGACTGCCTGGAGGCTTCGGAAGGTAAAGTGACCAGTCTGTGGATATGCAGCATGTGGGAGGCTTAGGACTGCCCCAGCCTGGCCTGGTCTCGCTTCATCTTGACGAGCAGGCAGCCTACTGCATGCGGAGTGCAGACCTAGGACCTAGGGAGGGAAGCTAGGTAAGCCCTTACCTCCCCCGCGATCTCCTTCCCAACAGAGCTCTGTTCCCAGCCTGGCTGGGTGGGGGAAGGCAGGCCGGCTGCCAAACCCAGGGAGTCTCCAGGGAGGCTCCTCCCATGGGGTGACCCTGTGGGCCAATCCCCAGTGGTACCGCCCAGCCCTGGGATGAGTAAGGCAGCTCCAAGAGAAGCCTCTTTTCCTCACTTTAGCTTCCTGGGAGTAGGAAGGTTAAATGGAGGAGGTGGAGTGTCTGGTGGGGACTCTGGGACCCTGGTAGGCCCCTCCATGCTCAGGGACCAGGCAGAGAGATACCAACTTTGTGTGTAGCATGTGTGTGCACATGTATGTGTGTATCCCCATGTATGTGAGAGATCCTCCTCCCTGGCCCAGGGAGCACGGGGAAGGGCCATGCTGCCTTTCATGGGTACTTCCCAGGTGAGTTTGCGGGAGACACACGCAGTTTGGAAGAGGTGGGCAGGCTGCCCTTGCTTTGAGTAAGCCAGCAGGTGTCTTGCCAGCTCTGCGCGCTGGGCATAAAAGCAGTTCATACATTTACTAAGGTTTGTGTTCATTCTATTTCTTCCTTGAATGAGTGACAGAGACCGAGAAGGGGAAACTGACCCCGCACAGGGTCTCCTCACACGGCAGTCTGCCACCCCCTCTGGCCTTCTACCAGCCAGGACCTCAGCACACCCTGTCACCGGGGTTCCTGGTGGCTCCAGCACTTCAGAGCCTGCCCCAGTGCCTGTGCCCCCAGGGCTGGGTCCCTGTGGAGGTTTTGAAAGCTCCTCCGAGGTCTTGGCCTTGCGGATGATGTTGCAAGATTGGCTCACCAAGCCTCACCTGCACTGCAGTCTGGGAGCCAGGATCCTGCCTTACCGCCACGGCTTGGGGAGTTTAGGGTACCTGGCCAAGGCCACCGCATGGAGGTGCTGGGGTTGGGTAGAGCCAGGCAGTCTGGTGCCACGGTCTGTCCTCATGTCTCTGCCAAACTCCCAAGGTGTATGCCCGTCCCTCCAGAAAGTGAGTGTTCATTGAACACCTACTAGTTGATGACCGCACGCAAAGCTCTTAGAAAAGCGCCTGGCACACAGAAAGCACTATTTTAAGTATTAGATGTTATTATTGTTGCTATCACTATGTCCCAGCATTGGTTTCATGAGGCATTGGGATTCAGAAGTGAACAAAACAGACCAAAATATTCCTTCCCACGTGGGGGAGGATGAACAACAAAATTCCTGAGTAAGACACATGGTGGGTCAGAGCGAGGGGCTCAGAGAGAACCAGGCAGGGGAATGAGCAGTTGGGAGTGCTGGCTGTGTGGCTGGTTGCGATTTGACATGGGGTGACCAGGGAAGGTCTTGCATGGTAGCCACAGCCTGAAGAAGGTGAGGGAATGGGCCATGTGGGTGTCTGGGGAGGAGCATCCTAGCCAGCGGGGATGGCTGGTGCAAAGGCCCGGTGGTGACAGTGTACCAGGTCGATGGAGTGGTGCGGGGTACGCCAGCTCTGGGAGACAGCGAGTGACCACAAAGGGAGGCAGACATGTTCAGGTGTTCACTGTGTGTGTGCCTGCCCACATGTGTGTGCACATGCAGACGGCAGGTATGTTGAGCTAGAGCACGCCTAGGCTCAGGAGTGTGTGCAAGCTGAGGGCCTCACTGCTGCAGGCTGCCTGTGCTCTGAGCTCCCTGCCGAAGCAGAGTGCTGAACATCCTGGGCCTCAGTGGGAGCAGGGTGCAGTTCTAGGTTCTCAGAATTTGTGGGCGTCAGATTCCCCCAGAAACCTGAGAGCCCTGGGTTGGGGCAGCTCCCCCCTTCCCATCTGCCTCCTGGAGGCACCAGTACATGGCTGTAGGGGAGAAGGTCACCCCCTACGTGTCTCAGAAACGGGATGGAATTATAGCTGTTGCTTGTACCTGTGATGCACGTCCCCAGATCCAATTGGCTGTGACCCCAAGGTGTCCCATGTTGCTGTGTGGTTTGGCCTGTGACGCTGTGTTGTACTGAATACATCAGACTTGTTTCTGGGGGGGCGTGTGCACAGGGGCCACGTGAGCACCTGCAGACTCGGGTATGTACAGGGGTCCTGGCATCAAACTGTGTGTACCCGGAGTGAGCCCTGGACTCACTGGACCCATGGGGGGCCTCCTGCTGGGCTAGGCAGCCCTGACTTACAGGACCATGTTCCTGCCTCGCCGCTCACTTGTCTCCTTCCCCTGAGGCTTTTGCACGTTTTTATATCACCTGAACCTTGGTTCTTGCTGCTTTTTTGAATCACCCAGGAAGCTCCTGAAAAAGCCTGATACCTAGGTTGTACCACACCAAAGAGATCAGGCCTCTGAGGGTGGGATTCGGGCATCGGTATTTTAAAAAAACCCTCCAAGACATTCCAGTGTATTGCCAAGTCGAGAATCAATCACATAGTATTTTTTTTTTTCTTTTATTTCTGCTCTTTTCTTTCTTGTGTGTATTTGCCGGAGAAAAACAGACTGAGAGAGGGGTGTGGTCATGCAACGATCTCCTCTCCTCTGTTTCTCCTTCCTGTCAGGATTTTGGGCCCTGCACACGTGTTTCCCAAGTCACCAGAGCCAGGATTCAAACCACAATTAGCCATGTGGGATTTGACTCCCTTAGCCAGTAGGCCATGGGCTGGTCCCAATGCTTTATTCTTTAATTAAATTTCTTCCTTAAAAAACAAGGTTCTGGAGTCAACAGGTGGCACAGTGATTAAAGGGCTGGACTGCCACATGGCTGACTGTGGTTTGTGTCCCAAATCCAGTGGCTTGAACATCACACTGGGCACACGTGCATATGTGCCCAAAATCCAGAGATGAGAACAGAGAAGGGTTTTCGCCATGGCCATCCCCTTGGGGGTGATTTCTCACTTCTCCTCTCACTGTCTCTCTGTCTTTCTCTAGCAAGCACACACCCTATGGCAAAAACCTAAAAATAAAACAAGGTTCTTCTAAAGGAAACTTCAAATCTCTAGGACTGGGGGGGGGTTCTCTTCTCCACCCGGTGGTGAAGACACATGCTCCTTGTTCACCTCCATTCCTGCCATAAGCCATTGGTTCGTGTGCCCCCTTTTCTTCTCACCCTTCTTTCAGGGTGAGATTGTCCGGTGTGATTGTCCGGTGTGCGTCTCTCCATCTAAATGTGTTTTACAAAATGCGCGTGGCTGTTCCATGGGCATGGATTTTTAATCTTCTCAAAAGGGGTGTGTCACGATCTCATCTGTCCTGCTGTCCTCACTGGGCAACTTTCTATTTTTTTTGGAGAGGTTTTTTGTTACAGGGCATGTACGCTCTCCAGAGAGACAGAGAAAGAAAGAAAGCAAGAAATCACCCCGCCCCCCAGGGGGGATGGCCACGCCGCAATCTCTTCTCCATTCTCCTCTCGGGATCTTGGGCACGCACGCACACGCACCCGGCATGAGTTTAAGCCACCGGTCCGAGATGTGAACCGTGGTCAACTACATGGGAGTCCAGCGACACAGCCATTACGCCAACTGCTGGTCCCTCACGGGGCAACTTTCAAAGCACCCCTTGTGGCTCTGCACAGCTGATCCTTTGCATCTGAGGCTGCTGTACTCACACCCCCCACACACACATAGCCCTCATTTACCACCCTTCACTGGGCCCTCGCCATGGCCACGGGCACCCAGGGCTGCCGGCTCGCCCATCATAGCCATGCTGCATTGGATATGCCGTGGCAGTCTTGGCAACCACATCTTGCAGTGTCCAAGGGGCCTTCAAATAGTTCCTAGAAAATGATATTAAAGTACAAGTTTGTTTGGGTGCAAAAGTTTAAAATCTGTGCTTAATTTTTTAATAGTCATATTCCATGAACTTTTGGAAGCCCCTTCATCTCCCCAGGAGTGGACTTGTTGGGGATCCACAGGTCCCCTCGTTGATCCTATTGTATTGGGTCACTCTCCAGAAAGGCCGCATGCCCGTGCAGTCCCTCGGGACGAAGGTCCCTCGCTCCCTCCTCAGCACCAAGGCCTGGGCCCTTGGCGATCACATTCCCTAAACTGCTGGAGGCTGATCACCTGACCTGGGAGTTCTGGAGGTGCTCCGGTTCAGGACTCCGCTGGGCAATGGGGGCTGCCCCCTGTGGGGTGCTGTTGCCTTTTTTACTCCCTTCTAATGAAGATGACCGCAGCCGTGAGTGACGGAGGCTGGACAAGAGGTTCTGGGAGCCTTGCTGGGCAGAGACACACGTCCTGGGCATTTGCCCTGCGTGTGAGTCATCTGTCTGTTCCAGAGCAGCCGGTTCTGGAAAGCCCCCACTTTTCTGGAAACCCACAGGCAGGCCCGCCCAAGCAATGCCAGCAGGGGGGTGATGCGGAGTGGGGAGAAACGGGTAACAGTCGGCTCCAGCCTGAGGCCAGAGGAGGGACTGGGAAGGCTCAGGCCCCAGGTGTCTGCTGTCCTCAGTTTCCTCATCCAGCGTGTCGCCACCCGCACAGCTCCCCGGCCCCGCCTCGATTTTCCCAGGTGCTGTTTGCGAACCTGGGAGTCACTGCATGACATGGGGTTTCCAAACTCACTCTTGTTTGTGCCACGGCCTGTTTCGCCATATCCATGAGCTGTTCCCTATTTTGTATTTCTGTTTAAATTAAATCACTTACAAAGTTTTAAAAATGAATATATTTAAGAGATGCTTTCTATCACTTTGAGAAGTGGAGAACCAGGAACCAGCAGCAGTTGTCTAGAAGACAGCTGTCACAGAAGCAGAGCACACTGAAATATGAAGGCCTTCAGAGAGTACATGGAGGGGTTGAGGGAGCTGAACCATAGCACCAGCCATGGTTCCTAGAGGTGGCCTGAGAACACACCAGGTGTGCGCGCATGCCCAGATCCTGACAGATGGAGAAATGGAGAAGAGGCTTGGCTGCCCATGCCCCACTGCAGAGTGCTCTTCCCCTCTTGTTTCCTCTCTGACTCTGTCTAGTGAGCTCATGTACCTTCTGGCGATTAAAAAAGATAGCCCAGGGCCGGTCAGTGACATGGTGATTAATGCGACTGGATCCCACGTCCCAATCGCATGGTTCAAGTCCCAGACTTGGTAGCTTCAGGAGCTCACTGGGCATGTGTGCACATGTGCCCAAAATCCCAAGAGGAAAATGGAAGAAAGGGGATTGTGGCATGGCCATCTCCCATGGGGGGTGGGGGGGCTATTTGTCTCTTTCTCTCTCTGTCTCTCTCCAGTGAGTGCACATACCCTATAACAAAACAAACAAACAAATAAAAAAAACCTAGAAATTGTGTATTATGAAAAATCTATGGATGAATTTATTTTTTGTGACCAAATAAGCTTATATTTTAATTCCATTTTTCATAAACTTTTTTTAATGCCAGAAGGGGTGTGCACATGCAAGAGAGACAGAGAGAGAGAGAGATAGCACCCATCAGGGCCTGGTCATGCCATAATCCTCATTCCTCCTTCCTGGGCACACATGTACACTTACCTGGCCTGTTTTCAAACTGCAGGATTGGGATTTGAACCTTGTGGGATCTGACTCCCTCCACACAGCTGTTAACTGCTGTGCAATGGGGCCAGCCCTCCATAAACTTTCTGAAGTGCCCTCATATCGTCTCTGGCCCTGCCCCAGTAGCACGCACTGGTTGAGTATTCTACTAGGAAGGCCGAGGCCACCTGGGAGGCCCACTGGGAGATCGGAACATGGTGGCACATGCCTGCAGCCCCAGCAACTTGGGAGGCTAAGGCAGGAAGATCACTACTTCATTTAAGAAAAAAAAGAAAGAAAGAAACAGAGAAAGAAAGAGAGAAAGATAAATGAAGAAAGAAAAGAAAGAAAGAAAGGCAAAAAATACACACACACACTTGCTTTCGAGCCTGTCACCTGTAGAAATGTCACAAGCCCTAGAGAGGCTGACTAAGCCCTGAAAGAGGGACCTCTGGGTGGGGCCAGTGAGAACAAACATGTAGGCAGCCTCAGGTCTCTGGCCTGATGTCCCAGGTGCCCTGGCAACGCCCTCCCTGGTGGGTGGGGGCATCCCAGGAGCTTCTTTGGCTGGTGGGAGCCACTGCAGTCTCTTTCCACCTGCTGAGCCCTTGAAATGTGCCCGCATTCCACCCCAGCAACAGGAGAAGTCTAGATGGTGGGGTGAGGGACTGTTTGCCGCCCGGACAAACGCTGGGCACCATGGCTCTGTAAGGCTTTTATTTCTTCTCCACTAGGCTGCGGTGGAACTTTCTGAGCTTCGACCACCTTTGAAAGGGCGGGTGTCTGAGGACTTCCCTAAGAGAGGCGTTCCCTCACTCGAGTGTTTACGTGCCTCATGTGTTGGGCACAGAACACTCAGAGGGGATATGTTTAACCAGCGTGTGGCCGGAGTTGCCCTGTCCTGGGAAGTCACCGAGGGCCTGGTGAGGGGCCAGCTGCCTCCAAGGCGGGCTGTGAAGGAGATGAACAGTCTCTCTGCCCTCCTGTAGCTCTGCCGCCCACCTTGACTCCACTGGGAAGAAATGGGTATTATTTTGCCTTTTTTTTTTTTTTTTAAGTTTTTTTTTTCCTTGACAAAGAGGAACCGAAATACTCTCCCC
>NW_006159657.1:1783728-1805555 GCF_000334495.1 Tupaia belangeri chinensis | reverse complement strand
GTCCCGCCCAAGCAAGGCCAGCAGGGGGGTGATGCGGAGTGGGGAGAAACGGGTAACAGTCGGCTCCAGCCTGAGGCCAGAGGAGGGACTGGGAAGGCTCAGGCCCCAGGTGTCTGCTGTCCTCAGTTTCCTCATCCAGCGTGTCACCACCCGCACAGCTCCCCGGCCCCGCCTCGATTTTCCCAGGTGCTGTTTGCGAACCTGGGAGTCACTGCATGACATGGGGTTTCCAAACTCACTCTTGTTTGTGCCACGGCCTGTTTCGCCATATCCATGAGCTGTTCCCTATTTTGTATTTCTGTTTAAATTAAATCACTTACAAAGTTTTAAAAATGAATATATTTAAGAGATGCTTTCTATCACTTTGAGAAGTGGAGAACCAGGAACCAGCAGCAGTTGTCTAGAAGACAGCTGTCACAGAAGCAGAGCACACTGAAATATGAAGGCCTTCAGAGAGTACATGGAGGGGTTGAGGGAGCTGAACCATAGCACCAGCCATGGTTCCTAGAGGTGGCCTGAGAACACACCAGGTGTGCGCGCATGCCCAGATCCTGACAGATGGAGAAATGGAGAAGAGGCTTGGCTGCCCATGCCCCACTGCAGAGTGCTCTTCCCCTCTTGTTTCCTCTCTGACTCTGTCTAGTGAGCTCATGTACCTTCTGGCGATTAAAAAAGATAGCCCAGGGCCGGTCAGTGACATGGTGATTAATGCGACTGGATCCCACGTCCCAATCGCATGGTTCAAGTCCCAGACTTGGTAGCTTCAGGAGCTCACTGGGCATGTGTGCACATGTGCCCAAAATCCCAAGAGGAAAATGGAAGAAAGGGGATTGTGGCATGGCCATCTCCCATGGGGGGTGGGGGGGCTATTTGTCTCTTTCTCTCTCTGTCTCTCTCCAGTGAGTGCACATACCCTATAACAAAACAAACAAACAAATAAAAAAAACCTAGAAATTGTGTATTATGAAAAATCTATGGATGAATTTATTTTTTGTGACCAAATAAGCTTATATTTTAATTCCATTTTTCATAAACTTTTTTTAATGCCAGAAGGGGTGTGCACATGCAAGAGAGACAGAGAGAGAGAGAGATAGCACCCATCAGGGCCTGGTCATGCCATAATCCTCATTCCTCCTTCCTGGGCACACATGTACACTTACCTGGCCTGTTTTCAAACTGCAGGATTGGGATTTGAACCTTGTGGGATCTGACTCCCTCCACACAGCTGTTAACTGCTGTGCAATGGGGCCAGCCCTCCATAAACTTTCTGAAGTGCCCTCATATCGTCTCTGGCCCTGCCCCAGTAGCACGCACTGGTTGAGTATTCTCCTAGGAAGGCCGAGGCCACCTGGGAGGCCCACTGGGAGATCGGAACATGGTGGCACATGCCTGCAGCCCCAGCAACTTGGGAGGCTAAGGCAGGAAGATCACTACTTCATTTAAGAAAAAAAAGAAAGAAAGAAACAGAGAAAGAAAGAGAGAAAGATAAATGAAGAAAGAAAAGAAAGAAAGAAAGGCAAAAAATACACACACACACTTGCTTTCGAGCCTGTCACCTGTAGAAATGTCACAAGCCCTAGAGAGGCTGACTAAGCCCTGAAAGAGGGACCTCTGGGTGGGGCCAGTGAGAACAAACATGTAGGCAGCCTCAGGTCTCTGGCCTGATGTCCCAGGTGCCCTGGCAACGCCCTCCCTGGTGGGTGGGGGCATCCCAGGAGCTTCTTTGGCTGGTGGGAGCCACTGCAGTCTCTTTCCACCTGCTGAGCCCTTGAAATGTGCCCGCATTCCACCCCAGCAACAGGAGAAGTCTAGATGGTGGGGTGAGGGACTGTTTGCCGCCCGGACAAACGCTGGGCACCATGGCTCTGTAAGGCTTTTATTTCTTCTCCACTAGGCTGCGGTGGAACTTTCTGAGCTTCGACCACCTTTGAAAGGGCGGGTGTCTGAGGACTTCCCTAAGAGAGGCGTTCCCTCACTCGAGTGTTTACGTGCCTCGTGTGTTGGGCACAGAACACTCAGAGGGGATATGTTTAACCAGCGTGTGGCCGGAGTTGCCCTGTCCTGGGAAGTCACCGAGGGCCTGGTGAGGGGCCAGCTGCCTCCAAGGCGGGCTGTGAAGGAGATGAACAGTCTCTCTGCCCTCCTGTAGCTCTGCCGCCCACCTTGACTCCACTGGGAAGAAATGGGTATTATTTTGCCTTTTTTTTTTTTTTTTTAAGTTTTTTTCTTCCATGAGCAAGAGAGACTGAGATAGCTCTCCCTACAGGGTCTTCACGCCACAATTCAACCAGCCCTGGATTGTGGGCATGCATGCCTGGCACGTTCAGGAGGTCTCTGGCTGCAAACCAGAAGCTTCCTACGTGGGTGAGGCTCACAGAGCGCTGCGTTTTCCCTGCACCCACACCCAACCTCCTCTGTCAAGTGGGGCAATGCTGTCTTCCAGGCTCGCTCCTTAAGCTAACAGGAAAGCCAGCAACTTGAATCCTTTTAAGGAATTTCTTGGTGGCCATAGGGTTTGGGTTCAACCTAGCCAAAGTGGTCATCCCCAGGATCTGTTGTGATTGGCAACTAATTTAGAGCTTATGAAAGAGGAAAAATCAACATGATTGTATTAGGACGTCGGGAAAGTCATGACATATTCTATGTTCTATGCAAAACTGCGTCATAACTTTCCTGACATCCCAGTAAAATCGTTGACTGTGGAGATTGGGTTTTAAGGCCTGGCATATTCACATGTAATCAGTTTTTCTCTGTATCAAAATTTGAAATAGGTAGGGCTAAATCATTCTTAGGACTAAATTATTCTTAGAGCAGACTGTTCCCAAATTTCAGTGTGCATAAGAATTACTGGAGAGCTGGTTAAAATCTAGACTCCCGGATCCACTGGGATTCACTCATCCATTCATGTTTACTGAGCGCTGCTGTGAGCAGGGTTGCTGGATTTAGCAAGTGAAAACACGGGATGAGCACTTACACTTGAAGGTCAGTTCAACAGGGCTTGTTTTTTAGTGTAAGTGTGTCTCGTGTGACAGCTGGCACATGTCTTAGCTCCTGCAGGCTGGAGGCCTCTCCACCACACCATTTATTGCTCATAGCTCTGGAGGCTGGAAGTCAAGAACTGAGACTGCAGCGTCTCGTGCGATTGCAGTTCTGGTGAGGGGCCTCTTTCGGTTGCAGAGTGCTGGCTTCTCACTCTTCCCTCTCACCTGGAAGGAGAGTGTGGCTGCCCTCTGGCCTCGTCTTCTGAGGGCACTAATCCCATTCATGAGGGTTCTACCCTCCCGACCTACTCACCTCCCAAATGCCAAGACACCGGGATTAGGGCTTCAGCATATGAATCTAGGGGGGCAAATTCAGAGGGAGTCCAAGAAATGGCCTAAACTGAGTTCCTCCAAAGCCCACCGCTCTGTGACCATTCTTTGGAGCTAGTCAGTGCTGGGGGTCATGAAGGCCTTGCCTTGTTACCAGTTAGGACATTCAGGGTAGCGGGGCCGTCTCTCCTCCTTCCATGTGGTGTTTATACCTAACTGTAAACATGCCAGGACTCAGGTTGGGGGTGCGGGTTAGGAGTCTCTAACATCTGCCAGGTGTACCAGGAGGTGAGCAGAGTACCTTCCTCTCCTCTGGAGACTCTGGGCTCTTTCCTGGCTGGAGTAGCCCCTGCAGCTGGTGCTCGTGGTCTCTGGGGATGGAGGAGGAGTTGAGGAGCCTCTTCTGGTTAATCTCATCTCTGACGTTCACTCCCACCCAACCAGCTGGGACAGTCAGTATGCTTCTGCAAAGACCTGCTCTTCCAAGGGACAAGCACAACGCAAATTGAAACCATGGTGTGATACTATTACACACCGACTAGAATGGCTAAAATCCAAACAACTGACCACACCAAGTGTCAGTGGGGGCGTGGTGCCACTGGCACTTTCAAATGCTGCTGGTGGAGTAGACACTGGGCAGGAAGGGCAGGAGGGAGGGGTTGTGAAGAGGCGTAAGGAAACCTTTGGGGGTGATGAGTACCTTCACTATCTTAATTATGGTGATGTATAAATATGCACAGTTTATTCCATATTAATTATGCTTCCAAGAAAACTATAAAGCTACAGAAAACTACTTTTAAAGTCATGTAGAAAGAGACATAGAGGCATACACAAGCTTTGCGGGTAGCTGGTAGGGATCAGTGGGGAGGCGGCTGCAGGTTGCTGTCCCAGGGTAAGGACCAGGTGTGGAAGGGACTAGAAGGGAACAGATGGGCACGGACCCTCCCCAGGAGTGGCTCACACCCTGATTGACTTTATGCGAGGTGTTTTGTGCTTTGCGTTTTTTTTTCCCCCTTCCACCTCCCCCTTCACCTCCCAAGGAGGCTGGGACCAGGGTACACACCACCACCCCCGCCCAGCACTTTTTCAGACAGGGTCTCACTATGTCGCCCAGCCTCAAGCCTGCACTTCTCCTGCCCAGGCTACCAGGTCACTGGGACTACAGGCATGCACCACTGTGCCCAGCCTTTCAGTTGGACCAGGAATTGAACCCAGGTCTCCCACATGTGCCAGCCTGAGGACCACAGTGTTTTAGCAGTGTGTGCCACTGTGGCTGGGTCTATGAGGTACTTTTTAATGGAGATACAAAGCTTAGCTCATAGCAGAGTGATTATTTGTACTGGGAGGATTGGGCGAGGCCTCTTGGAAATAATAATATTTGAACTTATTGGTCTTAAGTTTGACAAATACCGTGGTCATTGCCATAGCTGACCTCTAACGAGCATTTGGCATGTGCCAGGCACTCTTGGAGAGCTATACAGGCATGGGTCCATGTGATTCTTGTTACACCTCTACAGGGCGGGCACTTTTTCTTTCTTCTAGGGGAGGGGCAGAGACAGAGACAAAGACAGAGATAGAAAAGATAGACACCCTCAATAGGGTCTCACGCTTCATCCCCCTCTGGCCTGCTCAGCCAGCCCGGATCATGGGCACGGCATGCAGGGATTGCTTGGGAAGGGAACCCTGATCGTCCACGGGGCCTCGGCGGTGTGGAGTGCTATGTTGCTGCTGTGTCTCTGTAGCTGGCCCTGGGCGGGCACTTTTATCCCCTCCATTTCATAGGCAAGGACATGGATACATAACGTGCCCAAGGTCCTATGGCTATCAAGTGGCGACACTGAGGTTTGGCTCTGGACAATCTAATGTCTGCCCCAGCACTCCCGTCTATGGCTCCCATTCTGCCTCTGGTATGTGGATGGGGAATATATAGGGAGGTACGAAGGTTTCAGTATGACTCAGGTCCCCCTTGGAGACCCTGCTAATGAAAATCATCATCGCCTACTGCTCGTCTAAAATGGAAGAAGTAGGCAGTATGGGACAGACGGGAAATAAATTACCCCTCATCACACGCAGACACCCCTGTTTGTTTTCACATCTGTGGCACCCTCCTCTCTCTTTCGACCTCTGTGGTTTATCATTTACTTACTCTTCTGAGAGCGGGGTGAGGGCACCCAGACAGGGTTTTCATGCCGCCATCTTCCACTCATCCTCAGCTGGCAGGATCCGAGCGCACATGCGTGGGTGCCTGGTGTGTACAGAAGACCTCAGGAAGAAGACCCGGCGGCTTCCCATGCGGCTCAGCCTCCCAGCGCTTGCATTACTGCCGCACCCCCACGGCTGGCCAGACCTCCTTGGTTTTGATGAAGTTGGGTTTCACTTGCGGTTTCTTTGCATGATCCTCCTCCCCTATTATATTGACAGAGTGGAAATGCTAACAAATGTTTACCGGTCACCATCTTATTTAAAGATGGCAGACTTAAAAGCAAATGGCTTTTTGCACAAGAGCAGGTTTATTCAAGCCGTGCCCTCCTTTGACCAGTGACAGATGGAGATGGTGAGTGGGGTCTCTAAGCGGTACCGAATCCCAAGTAAAAGGTAACGCCCACACATCCTTCTTGATATTGGGATCACCATGCAGGGCATCACGTCTAGTCTTGTCAGGAATGGAGGACTTGGAACCCCACCATTGGCCCCTGCAAGTCTGGGAGGGGGGTGTCTGCACAACCCACCACAGAAAGCTTCGTGCAGAAGAGGGACACCAGGCAAACCAGAACCGCTCACAGATCCAGGGCTGCCGGGCGACAGTGAGGGTGGCCATTGTCTCCATTCTGACGGATTTGCAGTTGTCCAAGTGCGGAGTTGGGCTTCCCCTGGTAAGGGACTAGACCGAGGTGCCACGCTTTATTTGTTCTCTCGTGCTTTCGTATTCACTATGAAAAATGCAAACACCGAAGTCGGGAGACTCATGAAAGATTCCCAGATACTCAACACAAATGCCAACATTTGGCCAAGCGTTTGTGATTTTCATTTTATTTCTACTGAGCAAAGAGCACAGTATGGTGGCTTTTGATGGATTTTTGCCTATGTTCGCACCTGTGCAACCCCCACCCCGCAGCAGGCTCCCTCCTGCCCCATTCTGAGATCTGCACTGTCGTAAATCATAGGGCACAATGGTGGCTTTATACTGGGAAAAAACATTGCTATAAAGAAAAAGAATTTCTGTATTTATCGTCTCCCATCCTCGCTCACTGATGTAATTAATAAAAAGATAAACTCTGGGTTGTAAATATGAAACAACTCTCATTAGTTTAGAGGAAAATGTCTTTAGAGATTGGCTCTTGCTTTAGATTACCTACGCTAATTTTTCTTCTATTCTTTTCTTTCCTTTCATTTCTTCTATGAGTGAGAAAGAGGGAAAGCAAGAAATAGGAGAGAGATAGCACCCCCGACAGAGCTGCAAGGCTGCCATTCATCCCCACCTGCAGCCAGCCCTGGATCCCGGGCCCATGTGTGCCCAGTGTACTCAGGGAGGACCTTGGACACAAACATAGAACTTTCCCAGGCAGGTCAGCTTTGCAGAGCTTCGTGTTTTACTGCTGTGCCATGACTGGCCTCTGGATTATTTTTTTTTTTTTTTTTTTTTTTGTAGAGAGATTTTTTCTATAGGATGTGTGTGCTCGCCAGAGAGACACAGAGAGACAGAGAAACAGATAGCAAGAAATTATCTCCTGGGAGAATGGCCATGCCAAAGTCCCTTCTCCATTCCCCTCCTGGGGTCTTGGGCATGGACATGCATGAATACACGCTCAGTGTGAGTTTTAAGCCACCAGGTCTGGGACTTGAACTGCATTCGACTATGTGGGAGTCCAGTGATGTAACCAGTACGCCATCTTCTGGTTCCACCCAGTGTTAATCTTAAGGCCTGCCCTGCCTCCCTTCCTCCCTCTGCCTTCTTCCCACCGGACACTGATTGGCTAACTCAGTGAATGATGCAGGTTGAAAATAAATCCTAGGCCAGTGTTGGTGCTCCCCCGTGTTCACAGTACCAGGTGACGAGAGGTGCCTGCGCTGCTTCCCCTGTGGTTGCCTCAGGAAGAGTGAGGGTGCTCAGGATGGGGGAAGGTGATTGGCTGCCTGGAGGCCTGCTGAGCTGGTCTCCTGCTGCCCTGCCCTCCAGGGCAGGAGGCCCACGGGCCCGGTGGGCAGTGACAGCCTAGTGCTCCCTTGCAGACGCTGCAGGAGATCTTCCAGGCAGAGAACACCATCGTGCTGCTGGAGCGGTCCATCATGGCCAAGGAGTGCCCGCTGAAGGTGGCGCAGACGCGGCTGGAGTGCCGGTCACGGCGTCCCAATGTGGAGCTGTGCAGGGACATGCCGCAGTTCAAGTGAGCAGTTGAAGCTGGCCGGGGCTGGGGGATCCCTGTCGGGGTTGGGGGATCCGGCATCCAGGAAGGGGAGGGGCGGGTCTCAGGAAACGGGGCTGAAATAGGGCCCTCCACTACTCAGGACACCTAGTCCCTGTGTGTGCGGGGAGGGGATCGGGCATTCTGAGGTCCAGCCTGTTGTCCCCCTCTGTGGCTTCCCAGCCGGGGGAGGCTGCCCCCCCCCCCCCGCCTGCCCCCCTGTGGGCCTCCCCAGCCGGTGGAGGCTGCCCCTCCGCACCAGTCTTCTCACCTGCTGAAACACGGGATGATTTGTAGCTCCATGGTGCTCTGGAAACCCTCCTGCCTTCTCTTGAAAGCAAAAGAGATGTTGGCTCCTTCTCTCTCTGGGTCCCACCAAAGAGGTACCCAGCTCATGCCTCGCTCATTTCCCCCCACCCTCCTTGTGAAGCTCCCACCGTGAAGCCTGGGAACAGCCTAGCTAGTTCCTCACTAGATGGGTCCTGCCCACCCTGCCTAGCTAAGAACCTACTACTGTTGGCAAAGGGCCTCTTCCCAGGAGAGTGGGCAAAAAGCTCATGTGTTCCAGAAAAGGGGGTTGTGGGTATGGGAAAGGGGGTTCAGTGAGGTGATGGCCAGATTGTCTGACATAAGTGATTATTTTCCCATGAATATGCTGTGTGATTTGGAGTAGGTTGCTTAGCTGCTCTGTTTTCTCCATGCTTGGGGCCCTGTATTAGTTATCTACTGCTGTGTAACAAATTATCCCCAGACTTAGTGACTTGGAAGAACCCGTTGCTGTTACCTCAGTTTCTGTAGGTTAGGAGTTGGGCCAGGTTCCTTGCTAGGCTCTGTGAGTCAGGGCCTCTCACGGCTGTAGTCAAGGTGTTCACCGGGCTGTGGTCTCATCTCAAGACCTGAGTGGGGAAGAAAGCGCTTGCACTCTCACTTGTGTGGTGGTCGGCACAGCTCAGTTTTTTGCAGGCTGTTGGTTGAAGGCCACCCTCGTTACAGTGAAATAAAATTAAAAATCCAATTTCTTGTTCACACTAACCACCTTTCAAGTGCATCTTTCAATAGCATGTGTGGCTAGTGGGTTCCGTACTGTAATGGTGCAGACAGACTAATTCCGCACACAGAAACTATTGCAGATAGTAGTGTTTAGAGCGCTTTTTCTCTCAGCCTTCATGCAGCCAGCTCACTCTCACTACTTCTCTCTGCTCAGAAGCCACCTCTGCAGAAAGGCTCTTCTTGATGCCTTTGGGAACTTCTGCAGGGGCAGAAAAGGGGAATGAGGACATGGAACAGGGGAAGCCAGCTTCAGCAGGTTCCTGAGACTCTGCAGCATGAATTTGCTTTACAGAGTTGTTCCCACCATGGGGCAGGGGACAGCCTTGCACCACTCTGAGTCAATCAGCCCCTGGCTGTGGGCCACAGCACAGAGACTACTCTCCTCCCAAGTAAGTGGCTCTGGTCTGCTGAGAGCTGTAGTTCTCTGGAAACCTCTGGGCGATCAGCTGCCCACACATACTCACAGCAGCTGTGGGAGGGGTGCCCCAGCCAGTAGGGAGCCTGATCAAGGCACCAAGGACAACCATGATACCTGACTCTTTTCTCCAAATGAGAATGGCCCATAATCCTGTTTGAGTTTTTGTTTTTGTTTTTTCATTTTTCGTTTTGCTATAGGGCATGTGCACTCATGAGAGAGAGAGAAAGAGAGAGAGAGAGAGACCATCCTCCAGGAGGATGGCCACACTGCAGTCCCTTCTTCATTCTCCTCTCATGATTACGGGCATGCACCCATATGTACCTAGCGTGATTTTCAAGTCACCGGGTCCGGGACTCACATCACGCAGTCAGCCCTGCGGGATCCAGCCACCTTAACCACCATGCCACCAGGCTGACCCCGTCTTGTTTTTTAAAAAATTGTAATAAGGGGCCAGCAGGTAATGTGATGGATCCCACGTGGCCGACCATAGTTAGAGTCCTGGACTTGTGACTTGAAAATCCTGCTGGGTGCATGTGAATGCCTGCCCAAAATCCCAGGGAGAGAATGGAGGAACATGGACTGTAGCATGGCTTATCCCATTAAGAGTGATTTCTCACTTTCCCTTTTTCTCTCTCTCTCCAGTGAGCACACACCCCCTATGACACACACACACACACACACAAAACTTAAAGAATTGTGATGAAATAATGAGTCACCATCCGTGACATTTATTGCATTTCCGATCTATAATCACTGCCACTGTCTAGTTCCAGACCTTGTTCTTCATCCCCAAAGGAGATCGTATACCCACTAAGCAGCCCTTTCTCCATTCTGTTCTCCCCAACCCTAATGACCACTGTCGTCCCCAAAGGAGAGCGTATACCCACTAAGCAGCCTTTCTCCGTTCTGTTCTCCCCAACCCTAATGACCACTGTCTACCTTCTGTCCCTATGGGTTTGTCTACTCTGGGCGTCTCACTTTAATGGAGTCAAACAACGTGTGGCCTTTCACGTCTGGCTTCTTTCGCCCAGCATGTTTCGAGCTCATCTGTGCGTAGCCTGTGTCCGTACTTTATTCCCCTGTGGATAAGATGTCATAGTGTGGGTAGAATGTGTTTTGTTTATCCATTCATCTGCCAATGGACGTTTGCATGCTCATGCCTCTTGGTTATTCTGCTATGAACATTCGCAGTCACGTTTTGGTTTGGACCTGCTCTTAGTATTTCGGGGCATATACTCAGGAGCAGAATTGCTGGGCCATATGGCAAGTCCACCTTTAACTTACCGAGGAACTGCCAGATGGCTTGCCTATCCAGTCTTACCGTCCTGGTTCTCCCTCTGCGTGTCACCCTTGGTCGCTCCTGTGTGCTGCGCTCCCCCCGCCCACCCCACCCCCGTCCTGCCTGTTTTCCTCTGCAGGCCTGAGCCAGGCCTGTATTCCCACTGTCCCGGCAGTGCACAGTTCCTCCACGTAGTGGACGCTTCTGTCGAACGGCTGAGTAAACTGTGTCTTCTCCTCCGCCCTCACCCCAGGCTCGTGAATGAGGTGTTCACCATCGATGACACCCTGCAGACCCTCAAGCTGAGGCTGCGGGAGACACAGGACACGCTGCAGCTGCTGGTCATGAGCAAGTCGCGGCTGGAGCACGAGCTGGCCATCAAGGCCAACACCCTGTGCATCGACAAGGACAGGTGCATGGCCATGCGCAGGACCTTCCCCAGCACGCCGCGCCTGGTGGGCTCCTGCTGAGAGCCGCTGCTGCCGGGCAGTGCCTGCTCTGGGCTGGCTTCTCACACGCCAGGAAATTTGAAAAGGCCAAAAAACTAATAAAAAAGTATCATTTTCTCCTTTTCCTCCTATTATGAAATATATATAAAGAGCTCAAATAAATGTGCCCAAACCAAAGATCCTGGAACTCATATTCCTTGCTGCAGACCCAGATGCAGGGCAGGCCCTGGAGGGAAACAGACAGATCCAGGGGGATCCAGTGTGGCCAGGCTGTGAGCACGCCCAGCAGGGGAAGAGCCCATGGGCGAGGTTGTCACCTGCGTGCCATCGAGAAGCACAGTGCATTCCCTGGTGTCCCAACATTGGCTGCCAGTACCCAGTCCAGGACCCAGCTCCATCACCCGGGAGCTGAGTGACCTTGAAGAAGCTCTTAGCCTTAGCTCCTCCCTCGGTGAACTGAGGTCAAAAGTGAAGGGGATGGTCATCAGTGCGGCCAGTGTGAAACACTGGAAAGGATTCAGGGTCGGGCATCAGAGTTGGAATCCCAGTTTGGCAGGTTGAGTGTTTTGAACACTGCTGTCGGGGGAGACAGAGCGACGTAGTAAGATGTGAAACTGCGGGGCTGGCCCACATGGGGTGCTCCCAGGGTCACACCCAGAGACCTGAGTACACCGGGCGTGTGCTCGCTCGGGATGCGGAGCTGGCTGAGGCTGGGGGTGGGTTGTGGCATCAAGACCCTATTGGCACACACCCTATTGGCACACACTCTCTCTCTGTCCCTGTCTCTTTCACTCGTGGAAGAAATAAATAAGTAAATAAATTAGTATGGGAAGAAAAGGAGACAAAACCAGTTGTGTGGGTAGGGTAGGGAGACACTGGTGAGAGTGAGGGAAACTGAAGGAGTGACATTGCCTCAAAAAGTTAAGCGTGAAACTGTCAATGCCCCAGCAATTCTGCTCCCAGGTATACAACTGAGGGGACTGAGACGGGCCCGCAGAGGACCTGTGACCGTGCTGAGCAGCAGACGCAGCCGGCCCTGGTGGACTCGAGCTCGGTGGCCACCAGCAGATGCGTGGAGAAAACTGTGGTTGATCTGTGCAGTGGAATATCATCCAGCCACAGAAACGGAACGGAGCACTGACACGTGCCGCAGCATTGATATGCCTTGAAAACATTATTCTGGAGGCCAGCAGGAGGCATGGTGACTGAGGTACTGGACTCCCGTATGGCCAGCCACGGTTCAAATCCCGGACCTGGTGGTTTGCTTTTTCACTTTCTCTCTCTGTCTCTCTCTCTCTGGTGAGCACATGCACCCCCTATAACAAATTTAAAAATCATTATCATAATAAATAAATAATTTGGGGAAAAAATCAAGACAAAAAAAATACATTCTAAGCAAAATAAGACAGATATGAAAGGTCACATGCGGTATGTTCCCACCTACGTGGAATACCCAGAAGAGGCACATCCATGGAAATAGCAGGTGGGTGGCCCATGGCCTAATGGTTAAGGGAGCTAGATCCCACATGGCCTACCGTGGTTCAAATCCCAGCTCGGGCAGCTTGAAAAACATGCTGGTCACGTGTGTGAGTATGCCCCAAACCTCAGTAAGATGGGGAAATGGAGGCGAAGGGATTGTGCTGTGGCAATGCCCCATGGAGGGGTGCTTTCCCCACTCCTTATGGCTCTCTGGCAAGTGCATGTGCCTTGTGGCAATTAAAAAAAGAAAAACAGACAAAACACAAACAGCAGGTTTAAAGTAGCCAGGGAGAGGGGACTGGGCACAGCTGCTTAGCGGCCCTCAGTAGGTACAGGGTGTAACTGTGGAGGGATGAAAGCGCTGGGAAAGACAGAGGTGTGGCTGAATGCCATTGTGAGTGCACTAGAATAAGCCGGAAGGCATAGACTTGCTCACTCTGAATGGTCAGAGGTGGGGAGACCATGATGCTAGAATTACAGGCGCAAGATTCTCAGGGGTCTGAATTGGGAACAGAGGTACTTTAGGGGACATCCCGAAGCTGAAGCCCAGATTCTTGGAGTGCAGGTTGTAAGGGGCGAGCAGGAGGCCAGGATGGGATGATGGGGGCTTGGCAGCTGGTGCTTGGGGGTGCTCCACCCTTGAAGACTAGAGTGAGGACTGGGAGGAGATGGAGGTCTGGAGATGCCAACAGCTTGCCTTCACGTGTGGAGTGTGAGCTCCCCGGGGCGTCCTGGTGTACACATTTGAAAAGCAAGTGGAAATGTCTTATGGGAGCTAGAGGAAGAGGCTAGGGAGCTGTGTCTGGAGACACAGGAGCCAGCCAAGCCTCAGTAAGAATGAGCCGGTGCAAGGTCTTGGGGAGTGAGAAGTTGGGTGGTGGGAAGCACACTGGGGCAGGCCGAGGACCGAGAAGTGCAGTGGGAGCCGGAGACAACTGGAGGAAGCGAGGTCAAGGGGGTGGAAGGAAGGAAGGAAGGGTTGCAAAAGTGGGGAGAGTTTCTCGAGTCCATGGCCTGGCAGGATAAGTCGGATGAAGAATAAAGCCCTTTGCAAGTGGGCACCCTAAATGTACCACCGATCAGGATACTGCTTTTGGAAAGCCAGCTGGCACATGCATCAGGAGCCTTACAATAGCTACATCCTTCAACGTGTGTATTTCTCAGGGCTCTCTGTTAGAAAACAGTTGCGAGTGCAGAACTAAATATTCATTGCAGAGGTGTTTTCCTTTAATCATAGGAAGCCACTGAAGTTATGTCCAACAGCAGAGAGAGAGCAGCTGCATAAATTCTGACACAACCAAGTCATGGGATATTAAGTTGCCGTCAAAGGATGCTTATTACATGCGGGAATGCTAGAGGACTAAAGGCACAGGGCACAGGATTCAGCTTACGACCTGTTCTTGAGAGTGTTAAAGGGCACAGGGAACGATCGCATTGAAATTCACCAGAATGCTAACAGGGTGGAGGGTAAGCCGAAGCTGGATTCTTCTTTGTGTACTTTACAAACTTCCTACAGTGAACACGTAATCCTTTTTTTAATCAGGAGGAAATGCTTTTCTTAAATAAATTGTTTATTTCTGCAATAGTTTCAGACTGTAGACAAGTTGTAAAGAGAGGACAGGGCGTCCTGTTGTAACTTCTCCCCAGAAGTCTCCCTCGGTGCCAGCGTCTTAGCCATGGAGGAATCGGTGTTGGTGCGCTGTAATTAGCAACATGCCAGGCTTTACCTGGGCATCGCCGGGTTTTCCTGGATGCTCCTTTCCTGCCCCAGGCTCCTCTCCTGAGTGCCCCTTTGCGTTCAGTCTCTCTGTGTGACAGTTTCTCGGTCTTTCCTTGTTTTTCATGACCTTGGCAGCTTTGAAAGAGCACTTGCCTGGTGTCTGCAGCGTGCCCCTGCACCTGGGTTGGGCCACCATTTCCTCATGATTACATGGGGAGCGTGGACTGGGGATTAAGTGCCCCCCTTCTCCTTTCCTATCGGGGCTCTCATGATAGCGCTATGACTGTCCTGTGATGCTAATCTTTTTTTTTTTTTCGGAGACGTTTTTGCTATAGGGCACGTGCACTCGATAGAAGGACAGAGGGAGTCAGAGAAACAGAAAGTGAGAAATCACCCTCCAGGGGGGATGGCCACGCCACAATCCCTTCTCCTCCATTCTCCTTTCAGTATCCTGTGCACGCACGCACACACGCCCGGTGTAAGTTTAAGCCGCCAGGTCTGGGACTCGAACCGCGGTCAACTACATGGGAGTCCAGCGACAAAGCCATTATGCCTACTGCTGGTCCCGGGTGATGTTAATCTTCATTGCGTGGTTGAGGTGATGTCTGCCAGGTTTCTCCTCGGTAAAGCTACTCTTTCTCTGTCCCTGTGACATTCTTTGGCAGTGAGTCACTAAGTGCAGCCCACACTAAAGGGTGGGGAGATTCCACTCCACCTGGTGTAGACATGAAAGTGTCGGCGTATGTTATTTGCAGTTCTTCGGTGGGAAAGGCATGTCCTGCTGCCTACATTTATTTATTGCATCATTTATTTCTACCAGTATGGATAGATTTATTTATATAAATTTATATATATGCAAATTTCTCCCAGGAGGGAGAGAAAGAGAAAAAAGAGACAGCCATTCCCAATAGAGCCTCCACAATACCGTAGTCCTTAGTCTCCGCCCCCCGGGGTTGCAGGCACAGACACATGTGTGTATCTGGCATGTAGAGTGTGATCCTGGAACGCAAACCTAGGACCTGCCCACATGGGTCCAGATGCCTCAGCCTGTGCCACCGTTGGCCCTGGGCCCATGTAGATTTCTTTTATATTTCAGATTATAATCCAATACTATGTTATTGCTCAAATTGTTCTGTCTTTGGCCACTGGGAGTCCCAGTTTCTTTTATCAGAGGATGGATTTAGAAACCATGTTCTAGGTGTGCTTGCTGATAAGAATATTAGAAAAATAATAATGATAACAAAAACCTGCTGACTTTGGTCCCAGGAGACTTTGGAGGAGCTGGCGAGAAGTGGTTTTGGCAGAGAAAGGGGGGCAGAAGACCACGTGCAGGTGTTAGGTATCCCGTCCCCCCGCCCGTCACTGTGCACAGCGGGTGTACCGTAAGTATTGTGTTGAGTGGCAGCAAATGGCCAACTAGCGTGTAGGAATGTGCAGGCTTCCGTCTGGACTAGTGAGCTGTTTCTGGTTTAGGGGGAGAATAGAGCAGCATTTAGGGCATGGAGAGGTAACCCCCAGCCCCTCTGCTATGTGTTTATGGCTGAGGGACCCCCACCATGGTTCTCAGATGCTGGCATGCTGACCCCAGCTCTGCAGGGCATCTCCCCTGCTGCAGACGGCAGGGGCAGGAGATCTAGAGGCGGCCCACGTGCTGGCTCCTTCCCAGTCCCGAGAGCAGACTGGGAGGGCACCGGGATCGCCCAGCTGCCCTGCCTTCCCTGTCGGCTCGAGACGGATGCCATCCAGCTGGTTCCAAGAACACAGCATTCCCAAGGAGGGTGTGTGTGTGTGTGTGTGTGTGTGTGTATGTATGTGTGTGTGCATATGTGTGAGTGAGTGTATATGTCTATGTGTGTGAGTATATGTGTATGTGTGTGTGTGTATGTATGCATGTCCATGCATGCATGTTTTCAGCCTTCGACTTCCATGGCTTGACCCATCATTTTAGCTGAACACCAGGCCTGGTGCCAGAACTCCAAGAGGCTCTGGAGAGAGAGAAAAGTGGGAACCCCAGATGTGGGCGCTGACAGCCTCTGGGTCCCCTCTTTACACTCGCCTTCCTGCCGCCGCCCCAGCTCCCTTCAGTCCCTCACCCCGATCCCAGGTTGCTGCCCTCTAGTCCAGACCCCATGCCTCCGAAGGACAGTTCCAGCTTCACCTGCCCAGCTCCAAGGCCACCCCTGTTCCTCCCCAAGTAAACGCCCCACCAGTCCCTGCGTCCAGCCTTGGGGCCATCTTGGTTCCCTTCCTTCTCTCACACCCCAGGCGAGCCCATCAGCAAGTCCTGTGGGCGACCTTCCTGGTTTCTCCTACACGTGGCGGCTGCTCACCTTGTCCCCCATCCTCTCTCACCTGAGCATCAGGGGTGGTGGGAAAGGAGAGGGGGCAGCCCTGACTGCGGCTGCAGCACCTCCGACCTACCACAAAGGGTCAGACACCAGATGCAGCTGACATTCAGCGAGGCCGCAGAGGGTCGACGATCTTCAAACCGCTTACATGAATCCAGGGTCTGAGCAGCCGAGCGCAGCTTCCCAGGTGAAGAAGCTGCTGTGTAGGGCAGACCTCCGGTCCGAAGGGTGTCTGTGTGAGACGCTCACGAAGGTCAGCCCCACAGGGGTGTCTAAAGCGACAGAGCACCCCAACCTTACTCACGAGCAGCCGGCCTTGGGGAACCCTTCTCGATGTTTTGGAGGACACAGGAAGAGTTGCAGAGACACAGTCTGGATGCTGGGGGTACTGAGCGCCGCCCTGCATGCAGCTGTCTCCACATGCGTCCCGTGACGCATGTGCTGCGCCCATTCTAGAGATAGGAGGCGCGGTCACGTGCCCACAGGGACACAGCCAGGACAGCTGGCACGGGCCCCCAGGTGGCTCCCACTGGTGCGCCTCCCACCCCCACCCCGCACTGCCAGCTGGGCCAGGCCACCAGGCGTGGAGAGGGAGGCGGCCGCATTTTTTGCCTTGCTCAGAAATGTCAGTGCGTCACTCTCGCACAAAGTCCTGGCTGTTCGCTCCTGTGGTCCCCAAGGCGCTCTTGACAAGTGTCCCCTCACACAGCCTGGGGGTGGGGAGGGGCGGGAACGGGAGCAGGTTCAAAGCACACAATCAGAATTCCTCAGGGACCCTGTAGGGTCCTTCTTTTCCTTCCCTGAGAACATACAGAACATTCTTGGTCTGGATGTGAGGCTGCCGCACCGTCTCTGGAGCCGGTGCCCCCAGACGTGCTCAGGAAGGAATTCTCAGTGTCCCCGAGCCAGCGGCCTCTCCCTCCTCCCCACCCAAATGCGCTGCTTGGGATTCCTGGCGCTCCTCTAGGGGCAGCTCGGGGTGGGCATCACTGGGGCAGAGCCCATGAGAGGCCTGGAGAGGCTGGCGCCTGCCCTGCCCAGGCCCCGTGCCACATGCCCGGCAGGTCTGGGCTGGCAGCGTGTGCGTGTGTGTCGGAGCGGTGCTGCAGCTGCCCATGGCTCCCCCCCCCCCCCCCCCCCCCGCGGATGAGGGAGACCCACTGCTGAGGATGGGGGGGACCTGCCGTCCCGAGGGGTGTGTGGGTGGCTCTCCCGATGAGGGCTGTCCACCCATCTGGTAGGACAGATGCCTGGGGTGCAGGCCGGGAGCCCGCTGTCCTCCTGCCCTTGCTGTCAAGGGTCCGAGGTGGGGGCAACTGCTTAATGCCTCCGGGGTCTCCTCTGGGTGATGAAGATGTTCTGAACTAGGTGAGGAGGTGGGCGCTCCATGTTGCAAGTGATACTAAATCGTACGGTTTAAAAATGGTTAATTTTATGTAATGGGAATTTCACCTCAATTTAAAAAAAATTCTTGAAAGAATTTTTTATTTCATTTATTATTATTATTACTTATTCATTTGCTATAGGACACATGTGCTCACCAGAAAGAGAGGGAAAGTGAAAAAGCAAGTCACCAGGTCTAGGACTTGAACCGCAATTGGCCATGGCGAGTCCAGCGACCTGACCACCTCGCCACCTGCTGGCACGGCCAGCTCACTCCGTCCCTCCCCCCACCCTCCTCCCACCTGTCTAAGTACGTTTCTGCGTGGACTCTGGACCATGTGGGAGCAGATGGAGAAACAACGGCAATATCTTAGAAACGTGTGATCGAGTGGCTCTGCGGGTGAGGCCCTCCCTCAGGGACCGCAGGCTCAGGTCCATGTAGCGGGAACCCGGCCCCGGCTTGCTGCTCCTACCCCGGTCACCTCCCAAAGGTGCTTGGCTTTTGCACCTGGTCATCCCTGGTGCCATCCCAGTCCAAGCGACGCCCTCCACTTCCTTACTGGCCAGCGGTCGGCGTGAGCATTTTTTTTTTTTTTTGAGAGATTTTCACTGTAGGGTGCGTGCGCTCGCCAGACAGACAGAGAGAGACATAGAGACAGAAAGCGAGAAATCACCCCCCAGGGGTCACGCCGCAATCCCTTCTCCTCCATTCTCCTCTCAGGATCTTGGGCACGCACGCACATGCGCCCTGCGTGAGTTTTAAGCCACCGGGTCCGGGACACGAACCACTGTCGACTACGTGGGAGTCCAGCGACATAGCCATTACGCTAACTGCTGGTTCCCGGTCGGCGTGAGCATTTGAAGTGCTCCCTGGTGAAGTCGGGCTCTCGACTTACCCTCTGGTGACGGTCCGACTCAAACACACTGAGCCTCGGTTTCCTCATCTATAAAACGGGGAAGAGAACAAAAGTTCTACTCACAGAGCTTAGCAGGGTTATCTGGGATCTATCAAGTGGGGGTGACAGAGGCCGCCGTTCCCAGGGGCTCCCCAGCTGGTCCTGCCTCGACACAGTGGAGAGACCCTTGGGGCCTTGCGAGCTGAGGACTCCACAGGCAGACGCAGCACCGTGGTAAGGTGTGGGAAGGGCTCCTTGCCGTAGCCCGGGGGTGAGAGGAGGGAGAGAGTTCCAGGACCTGGGAGGGCAGCGAAGGGGCAAAACACCCTCAGAGTGGAAGGGGGTTCCTGGTGCTGCAGGGACGTGGCTCCCTCCTCACCCGGTCTCCCCATCCTGCCTCCTCGGGGATTCCAGCCAACTCGCTCTTCCCTCCAATGGTCCTGGGGCATTTTCATCAGTGCTTGGGGCAGAGCGTGTGTGTGATCCCCTGACACACACACCTCCCCAGTCCATCTCGCCTGGATTCCAGCATTCGGCCAGAAGCTTTAAATCTAGCCAAAGGCGAGACCATGATGCCGGGAGGGTGAGTGGGTGCTGGACAGTGAGCCAGGCCACTGTGGCAGCGGTGGTCGCAGGGGAAGAGTTATGTGGAAGGTGTGGCCCCCTCTCAGGACTGTGTGCACCTTAGGTCATCCTGCAGTCCCACCTCCTTGGTGCTGCACCCATGTCTGCCCCTGGGTGGACATAGGTATCTGGCCACCTTCTTGTCAACAAGCCCAGCTCCCCACGGGCACTGTGCACCCCTACTGCCTTCTCGTACTGTCCAGTTTCTGCAGGACTGAGGACCTCCCGCTCCCCTTTTGTGCCCCCAGACTGCAGGGTGCAGCAGAGTTCAGCTCAGGTGCAGAGGTGAGGAGGAGGGTCCTCAGGGGACTGCACGCCAGCTCCCCTGAATTCCCCTGATGGGGCTGTTAGCGTCATGGCAGGTCACCCCTTCCGGGCGGCAGGAGGTGCGTGGTGAACGTGTGAGGTGGGGTTGTTCCTGGCACGGTCTTCTGGGGACAAGGGAGTGGGGGATTCTCTGCAGGAGGGCCAGAAAACAGATCCCCTCACGGCTGCCCACTGGCCATGGGGTCAGAGGGTACACTGAGGCAGACATAGCCAGTAGGAGCCAGAACCAAGACTAGAACTTTCTGTCTGCCAAGCTGGGAGAGAAGGCCTCCACCCTCTGCCAGGGCCCACAGGGGCCGGGCTAGCCAGAACCCGACTGGGAGAGAAGCTGACTGCCAGACCTGGCGAGGACCGGTAAACCAGCACAGCCCCTGCCAAGCAGAAGCCTCTTCCACACCAGTCCTGGCAGGCCTCTTGCTCCAAACCCTCCTGGAGCTCCCTAGGGCTCCCCAGGACTCCTTTCATCCATCTCTGCACCTGGCCTTCCTCCCGAGGGCCTCCCCACTGCAGGGCCTTCGCATGTGCCTGTCCCTCCTCCAGGGACACGTGTCCCTCCCCTCTTCATGGCTCAGAGCTCGTGCTGCAGCCTGCAGCTCTGAGTCCTTGGGAAGCCTATCGGATCTCACTGATGGGTCCTCTCAGCTCCTTTCATGCCCAGGGTGCAGCTCAGTGTGAGTCCTTCCCTGGGACACAGGATCCTGGACTCCTGGACAAGACAGTCCTGTGAAGCTCTCTTTTAAACTACCGAGTCTTGGGGCCAGCAGGTGGCATGGGGGTTAAGGTGCTGAATCCCTCATGGCTGACTTTATGGTTTGCGTCCTGAGGTGGGGGTGGGCACTGTTCAACTACTCCCTCATGGCTGACTTTATGGTTTCCTTCCTGAGGTGGGGGTGGGCACTGTTCAACTACCACTCTGGGTGGGCGGCAGGTCGATGTCTCCCTGCAACCCACAGGCTCTGAGCCCAGGAGGCCAGCACCAAGGAGGCCAGCATCACCTTTTTCTTTCTAAAATATTTCATTTTACTTATTACTGTAATTATTTTAATTTGACCAGAGAGAGACACACACAGAGGGGGGAGGGAGTGAGAAAGCAAGTCTCCAGGTCTGGGACTCGAACTGCAGTCAGCTATAAGATGAGTGGACTTAGCTGCAGTCTCTAACTGCTTTGTTCCTAGTGCATCTCTTACCTGTCCATACAAGGCTAGCACACGAGAGGGACCCAAGACCGACAGACTAGTCCCCGGGAAAAGGGGGCAGGACAATACTGACACCCAGACTGGGGTCTAGAAGGGGGGGTTGGGAAACTGACTCTCCTGGATGTAGTGGACTCTGCCTGTGTGTCCAGCCCTGAATGGAGGACAGAAGTGCCCCAGAGACCGTCCTGAGGGCGGAAAACCCGCCTCCTCAGCAAAGTCATCTCCCCCGAGCTCAGGTGGAGAGCTCAGGTGGAGGCGGAGATACTAACCTCACCTGTGGGGGACTGAGGACACAGAAGGGACAGTTAGGGTGTGCAGCCAGCAGCTCTACATGCCACATCAGCTCACTTGGTGGCAGCACCCCTGTCCTCCCTCTCAGTTCCCGCCCTACACCCCTTTTTTCTCCCTTCCCCTCAAGTCCCTCCAAGTGGGTTTTTTGTTTATCTTGTGAGCAAGAGAGAGACAGTGCCCTGTGCAGGGTCCTGACATCGCTACCTGTGCCTGGCCAGCAGGGGACCGTGGGACTGTGGGCGCGCACTTGCCCAGTGTACCTAGGGAGGACTCGAGGCGAACCTGGAACCTTCCCAGGTGGGTCAGCCTTACACACACTGAGCCACAGTCTGTTAAGTTTGCAATTACAACAGCTCTGGCCTCCATGCACCTGGCGTGCCTTGGATTTTGGACAGCACCCCCTCTTTGCCAATCTCTCCATGAAAGCACCCCTCACTCCACTGCGCGGATGGCTGTTGGATTTTGGTTCTGAAAAAGTGGATACAGCTCTGGAGAGCCGGCGTGGTGTGGCAGAGAACCCCCCGAGTCTGATACAGGAGAGTACGGGTGCGGGGAGGAGGTGTTCGGACCGCAAAGAGAGCCCGCCCCGGCCCCGCCCCGGCCCCCACCCTGCCGCTGGCCCAGCACCGCCAGGCTGCTGCTGCTCGCTTGCT
>NW_006159657.1:1774541-1780658 GCF_000334495.1 Tupaia belangeri chinensis | reverse complement strand
CCAGCACCGCCAGGCTGCTGCTGCTCGCTTGCATTTCAGGATTTTGAGCTTGGCAGGATGACGGCGAGGTTCTTTCTGCGGGGGCAGGAAATGGAAGGATCGGGTGGGAGGAGCCAGAGGCTTTCCCAGCGATCAGCCCAGGCTGGGACCGACAGTATCTGGGAGATCAAAAACCAGCTGGCCCCACCCAGGCCTGCGAGCTGGCCTCGTCCCTCCCGCGTGGAGGGATGGGAGATGAATATGCAAAGCAGGGCGGGGTGGGAGGTGGGGTGTTCCGGGCGGGTGGCCCGGGCAGTCCCTTGGCCCCGCCCCGCAGGAGACAGAAAGGACGTGTTTCAGAGCCGGGTGGGCTGCTCTGACACTGAGGGCTTGTTCCCTGCCGCCCACGGGCGCTCGGAATCGCCTGCCTGGCTGGGTTCTCCGAGGCTGCCTCTTGCACCAGGGCCTGTGCCAGTCGGCTCCTTCTCCCTGGGGGCAGCTCTACGAGTGCCCCAATGGGTAAGGGCCTCTGAGTGGTGACCTCTGGGGCAGGGCGGGAGGGGCCGGACCTGGTAAATAGAGCGCTAGAGAGGTATAGAAAAAAATAGGCTTTGAAGTCTCTGCCAGCCCCCACCCACTGGAGAGCACGAACCTGTGCCTGGCCAAATGGGTGACTGGAGGGCGAGGGGGTGTGTGGTGCGTTGAACGAGCTGGGACACGTTCCTGCCACAGGCTCCCTGGAGGAGGCCTCCATGAAACCAGGAATTCTCAGACCGCTTCTGAGCGCGGCTCCCCAAAACAGCCTAGCTCCGTGTTCCCTTCCCTTTCCAAACCTGGCCCCGAACTGGGCTGGGGGTGAGGGGCCAAAGGGATGACCCTGGGAAAACTGGACCGTGATTTTCCGAAGATAGCAGGCAGCAAGGTTCCACAGTGTTTTGCTCAAGCAGTTGTTCTTTGGCAAGGGGTGCAACCTGGGCTGAGGTTCCTGGAGTGGGAAGGGTGAGTTCACAGCCAGGAGGTCACTGGCTCTGACTTAGGCCAGTGTGAGGGTGGGCATGGGCATAGGTGGAGCAGGCTGGGGCAGAGGAGAAGGGCTTGAGCAGCTGGCACCCTGAATCCAGACCTTGCCTTCTCGCTCCACAGTCTTAAGCAGGCAGGCTGTCTTCTACTTCAGCCTGTACTGTTAGGTGGTCGTACACCCCCACCCCCGGCCGTGTTCAGAAGGGCCTTGAACCCTAATTCTCTACCTACCCCCTCTTGACATTCTTCACTATTTTACAGGGGCTCTGCATTTGTAATTTGCACTGTACCCTGAAAATTTTGTAGCTGATTTTGGTCTGAAAACTCCAGGGAAAAGTAGTTACTCTAGAAATTTGATTGATCTATTTTGATATGTATAAATCTCACTTGAAGTGAGAGATAGGCAATTTATCCTGAAGCTACACTTGGATAATAAAGAGGTAATAGTAATAACAAAGAAAAAAGCCTGTTTTTACAGTACTTATTACGTCCCAGTCAGTATCCTGGGCAGTTTGGCTCCTCAGCCTTCACCTTCTGCTAATTTCTAGTAGATAACATACTTCGGATATTTTCTTTCTTTCTTTTTAAAAATCCACTCTGACATCTCTTTTAGTTTATGTATTTAGCCCATTCGTGTTTAAAGTGATTATTGACATAGTTGCGTTAATATCTACTGTGTTTCTAACTGCTTTGCATTCAGTACATTTATTCTTTTCTAAAATTTATTTCTTTTTCCTTTTTTTTTCAGATTTTTTCCATAGAGTGCATGCACTCACCAGAGAGAGACAGAGACAGAGAGAGAGAAAGTGAAAAATCACCTCTGGGAGGATGGCCATGCTGCAATCTCTTCTCCATTCTCCTCCTGGGATTTTGGGCATGCACGCACAATGCCTGGTGTGTTTTTCAAGCCACCAAGTCCAGGACTTGAACCATGATTAGCCATGTAGGAGTCCAGCACCTCAACCACTATGCCACCTGCTGGCCCCTAAAGTTTATTTCTTAAATGGAGAGAGAGAGAGATAGAGATAGATTCCAAACAAAGTCCTCAGCTAGCCAGACTGTGGGCACACACATGCCCGGCATGTGCAGGGAGACCTCAGGACTCAAACCCCAACCTCCCACATGACTCCAGGATTAGGGAGCATCACATCATGGCTGTGCTGCCTTGGCTGGGCTCTTCCCTTAAAAAAATATTTTCCCTCATTTTCTGCCTTCTTTGTTTCTAGCTGAGTGTTTTTAATTCCATTTTCTCTCCTCTAAGCCTATCAACTGTACTTCTTTTAAAAAGTGTTTTGGTGGTTGCTCTAGAAGTTTTGCAACACATATAACCTAAGTCTGCTTTCCAGTAACACCGTACTGCCTCGCACAGCCCCAGTTCCTCCCTCCTCTGCGCTCTTTGTTGTTACTGCCTTTAAACTCACCCTCATGCTGTGCTGACTCGGCACGGCGCTGCCATTAGGGCTTGCCGACCGCAGTCACTGGTCTCCGGAATCCTCACAACAGTCTTATGAGGGGACACCACCCTCAGCTTATTTCACAGTGGAGACCACAAGGGCAGAGGAGGTCTGAGCAAGTTACTCGAGTCACGTGGCCAGTGTGGAGCAGAGCTGAGCTTTGGCTTCAGACACGTGTTTATAGCCTGCAGGTCAGAAGCCTGCTTGGTTTAGTATCTGACAAATCCTCCAACGGAGCAACGCTTTCCACACAGACTTCCATTCCCATTTTGTATTGTGTGTTCACTTACTATTCTTGGATCAGTGTATTTTTTTATTACTGGAAGGCTTTGTAGGGGCTGATGGAGATCGGAGGCCACCAGAGAAGAACTGAAGTTCTGGGACCAGCAGGTGGCATAATGATTATGTCGCTGGACTCTCACATAGCCGTCCACAGTTTGAGTTCCGGACCCAGAGGCTTAAAACTCGCACTGAGTGTGTGTGTGCCCAAAAGTCTGAGAGGAGAATGGAAGAAAAGGAAGTACAGTGTGGCCATCCCCGTGGGGGATGATTTCTTGTTTTCTGTCTCTCTGTCTTTCCCGCAAATGCATGGTGCTCTTGCAAAAATCTCTCTTAAAAAAAGAACTGGAGTTCTGACCTCATCCACTAATGCCTCCCCAAATCGTTCTTTGTTCCCTGCAAGCTCAGAGTGAGAGGAAAGGGTGCCGTGCCCACTAGGCATGAGATTCTGGGGTGGGGCCCCTATGTAGAAGCATGGGTTTCTGCTCTCAAGATCAACACGCTGGGGCCGAGGGCCTGGCCTGCGCTGCGAAACCTCTCTAGGTGAGCCTGAGCTCTGGATTTCAGCCTGTTCCCCAATGGCCAGGAGTTGACTGTGGGTCCTTGGAGGAGGGCCAGAAGGAGCATTCTGGGACCGTCCCTACAGGACCTCAGCCAGGCCACCCTTCTCAGGGGCCGGCAGGAAGGAGCCACTTTTTGTTTGTAAACCGTCCCAGCTGGCATCCTTTTGGCGGGAAGAAGCCGCTTGGGCTTGGGTCCTGTCCTGGGGCAGGATGGGAAAACCCTCCCTCAACCTCGCAGATGATTTTCCAGGCTAGAAGGAACCTTTCTGAAATAGCATCTGGAATGACATTGGAATTCCGGGGTGGATACAAGCCCAGCCGAATTTTTGAAGGGAAAGCCAAGCAAGACCAGAGGGTACCTGGGGCTCTCAGGTGCCTATGGAGCTGGACCCATGGGGTCCCCAGTGTCAGGCTGAGTGGGGACCCATTCAGTAAGCATCTTTTTGTCCGACCAGCATCTGTCCTTTCTTCTGTCTACAGAACTTCCTTTTGAAGAGCCACCCTTCCCCTTTTTCAAGTGCTCCTTCCTCTTTGCTACCAAGGAAGACAGGTGGATCAGACCTGGCCAATCAGTGCAGTCCATTCCCTGACCACTGTCCAATGGGAGGCAGCCCTGGGGCTTTTGCTGGCAATGTTAGAGAAGAGAAACTTCTTTTTTTCCTGAGCTTGTTGAGCTGGTTAGATGCAAACCTGGGGCTGCTGGCATCCAACTTGCCTTCCAAAAACAAAGGGAACAGAGCCTAAGGGTGATTTTTAAATGGCACTTCAGGGGCTGAGGAGTGACTCAGCAGTGACCCATGGGAGAAGGTTCTGCGCCTGCATCTGCAGACCTCCCTGAACAAGCAGGGGTCACACGTGCCTGCAGTCTAGGCTGGCTGAGGCTAGGGGTGGATCCCAGCATGAAGACCTGCTGGTGCTGTCTCTCTGCCACTCTCTCTCTTTCTCTCTCTGTCTCTTGCTTATGGGAAAAAGAAATAAAATAAACTTTAAAAAAAAGAAATGACATTTCAATTTAGTGGGTAAAGATGAATTATTCGCAAAATGGGACAACTGGCTACATGCTTGAGGGGAATGAAAGTCAGATCTTTTCCCCATATCACAGACAGAACTAGATTCCAGCTCAGAGAAAGAAAGAAGTATGAAAAAGTGGATGTAGTAGAAGGCAATTCATCTATGTTTGTAAATCTGCGAGTGGGCAAAACATTCCTTAGTGTGATGCAAAATCCAGAAGCCAGGAAAGGAGACTACTTGCAGATTGGCTGCAAAACCACAGAAACGGTATAGTCAAAGATGCTCTAGAAAAGTCAGAAGGAGAGAATGTCTGCGAGAAAAGATTTTTAACTTGGCAAGAGACCAACGTAAATACTCCCAATTACCAAAGGGTCTGACCACCAAGAGGACCGAAAGAAAAACCACTGGCCCCCGAATTGGGCAAAGAACTCGAGCAGACAAATTACAGACAAAGCAGAATGACAGACCAGTCGCAGAGGCGCCCCCTGATTGTTGTCCACTCCTGGACACGCTGATCAAAGGAAGAGCCAGGGCAAGGGATTAGACACCATGTCATGTGGAGCTGTTGAAGGGAGGGAGACTGTAGTCCGGAAGGGAATAGGTTGGAGCCACGTTGTCCAATAAGACTATAATGCCAGCCACATATAAAACTTAAAATTTCCTAGTGCAATTTAAAAAAAAAAAAGGCAGAAAGAAGCAAGTGAAATTCTAATATGCATTTAATAACCAAAGTCATTTCACACCTACAGGCAGTCAATATAAAAAGTATTCACAATCATTTTTCCCGTACTATGTCTGGTGTGTATTTCATAGAGACGGCCCATCTGGATGCGGGTCAGCCACGTCCCACAGGCTCCGTGGCTGTGAATGGTGTGCAGCGCCTCTTGACTGCACGGTGTTAGAGGCTGAGTAGGGGGTCACAGAGCTGGGGCCACCTCCTGGCTTTCCCATTGCCAGCTGTGAGACCCCTTCAATTTTCCACCTCTTTATTTGAAAATCAGTGCTCAGGACTGTTGTGGGTTTCTGTTTGTTCTGTTCTGTTTTGTTTTTTAAAAAAGAATTATTTAGTTTTATTTACCATTATTATTATTATTATTTGAGTTTGCCACAGGGCTCACACACTCACCAGAGAGAGACAAAGGAGAGGGAATGTAAGAAAGCAAGCTTCCAGGTCCAGAACTCGAACTGTGGTTGGCCATGTGGCAGTTCATGCCTTAACCACCACGCCACCTGCTGGCCCTGCGGTGGTTTTTTTTTTTTTTTTTTTTGTGAAGTTTTTTCCTTAGGGGCTTTTTTTTTAGAGAGACATAGAGACAGAAAGCGAGAAATCACCCCCCAGGGGGGATGGTCACGCCGCAATCCCTTCTCCTCCATTCTCCTCTCGGGATCTTGGGCACGCACGCACACGCGCCCGGCGTGATGCGCCCGGCGTGAGTTTTAAGCCACCGGGTCCGGGACACGAACCGCGGTCGACTACGTGGGAGTCCAGCGACATAGTCATTACGCTAACTGCTGGTTCCCAACCCTGCGGTGGGTTTTAAGTGGAATCCGTGTAACGCGTTCAGCCCCCTGGCTGGCAGGGTTGGGAGCGTAATACTGGGTTGTCAGAAAAGTCATGACGCATTCTCACATAGAAAAATACGTCCTGCTACCCACACTCTATGGCAGAGACTGAAAGACTGAGGACATGAAAGCACTGAAAATCGTTACGGACGCCGGAGACAGTGTGGAAGGAGGGTGGGAGAGGGGCCGAGAATAGGGGAGGAAATCAGGGGAGAAAAGAGAGGCCAGACATATGTGGGGAAGCCGGG
>NW_006159657.1:1770647-1773771 GCF_000334495.1 Tupaia belangeri chinensis | reverse complement strand
CAATCCCTTCTCCTCCATTCTCCTCTCGGGATCTTGGGCACGCACGCACACGCGCCCGGCGTGAGTTTTAAGCCACCGGGTCCGGGACACGAACCGCGGTCGACTACGTGGGAGTCCAGCGACATAGTCATTACGCTAACTGCTGGTTCCCAACCCTGCGGTGGGTTTTAAGTGGAATCCGTGTAACGCGTTCAGCCCCCTGGCTGGCAGGGTTGGGAGCGTAATACTGGGTTGTCAGAAAAGTCATGACGCATTCTCACATAGAAAAATACGTCCTGCTACCCACACTCTATGGCAGAGACTGAAAGACTGAGGACATGAAAGCACTGAAAATCGTTACGGACACCGGAGACAGTGTGGAAGGAGGGTGGGAGAGGGGCCGAGAATAGGGGAGGAAATCAGGGGAGAAAAGAGAGGCAAGACATATGTGGGACAGCCGTGGTCTGTTACCTGTGGATGGTATCGTGTATAATATTCTCAGCTGGATGGGTCTGAGGTGTATTTCATGTTGGGTAAATTCTCTTTACAAGCCAAATAATGTATAGCAATCAAACGTATGAAATAATAATAAATTAAAAAGAGAGAAATGCATCATGACTCTTCCAACAACCCCGTAGTGATTTATCTGTAGACACTGGTTATTACCAAACAGCTGTAAGCACAGCGGGCAGCACAAAGCCCAGCACGCGAAGTGGGGGGGGGCCCAGCCTGGCAGTGCAGGAAGCTCCATGGCTGGCTCTGGCTTCGGATTCCCTGGGTCGGCCTGGAAGCTTGCTGGGGTGCGCGAGCACCTGAGGTCCTCGGGGGGGGGGGGGGGGGGGGGGATAAGACTCTGCTGCTGAGGGTGTGCACTCGTTCTCGCTCGCACTCTCGCACTCGCGCTCTCTCACTCCCATGTGCACGTGCCCGTGATCTCTACCAATAATAATATTAACAATAAGCAGGGGCGTCAGTAGGTGGCATGGTGGTTAAGGCACCGGACTCCCACATGGCCGACAGTGGTTCAGGTCCCAGAGCCAGCAGCTTGAAAATCATGCCAGCCACATGTGTGTGTGTGTGTGTGTGGGTGTGTGTGTGTGTGTGTTCAAAACTACAGGAGCTGCATGGAGGGAAAGCGATTATGGTGCGGCCATCCCGCCCTGGGGAGTGGTTTCTTGCTTTTCCCTCTCACTGTTTCTCTCATCTCTCTCCAGAGAGTACATATGCCCTGTGGGGTGGGGGTGGGGTGGGGGATGGCAGGGAGTTAGAGTCTAACTCAGCCTAAGAAGATACTTCATGGTTTAGAATCTCACTGCCCGGTTCAGAAGCCATCATGCCCACGCGGCTGCTGAGTGCTTCTGTGGCTGGTCCAATCGAGAAATGCTGAAATGTAAAATGCACTTCAGATTTCCAAGATGTAGTGAAAACAAGCAAACGACAGTAAAACATCTCGTTACATTGGGAAATACTGATTGCATGTTGGAATGATCACGTTTCGGAGAGACTGGGTAAAAAAAATCCATTACTAAAATGAGTTTTACTTGCTTATTTTTACTTTTTAAATAAACGCTTAAAAGCAATGTGTGATGTCGGTCGGCTGGCACTGCTTTAGACTTTGCCACGGTGGGATAAAACGCTTCGTGGAGTAGGAGTTCCCTGTCCTGAGACTGTTTCCTGCCGAGGCTAGACGACCGCGAAGTGGAGACGACACACGAAGACTTGGGAGCTGGGGATTCACGGATTTCTGCAGCTCCTGGGTCTCCTGGCCACATAAGGGCCTAAGGGGCCACAGCTCTGTGCGTGGCTCGAGCACAGCTGATTGTCGGCTTGGAGACAGCCGGGAGAGCTGCCCTCCACCCACACCACGGGCCTCGGCTCTTCCAAACAGGAGTCCAGCACAGCTTCCCGCTGGCTCAGGGGCCATCGACTGGCCAGAGGGACGACGGGACCCTGCCTGCCTTCTGCGCCCTCGTGACTTAGACCAGACTCAAGGGTCAGCCGCACGAGGTCCTCATTTCTCCTGCTGCCAGTGTCCAGAGGCACCCGCATCCCCACTCAGCCCCGGATGCTGGCAAAGCTCTCACTCAAGGGCAGCTCTGACTGCCTGGGCGGGGAGAAGGGGGCTTGGAGTAAGTATTTCAGCAGATGCAAAGCCAGAAGCAGCCATTTCCACTGCGCGGTGACCAGACAGCTTCCTCCTCGAAGCCTGTGTCTCACGGAGGAAGATGAACCCAGCCCCTGAGGGGGCTGGCCGGGGCCTGACACGAGCCTGTGGCCAAGAACAGGCGTGCACACGGGTTAGTGATAGAAACCCACGGCTGGCAGGGCAGCGTGCCTGAGGCTCAGAGCCTGCAGGCTGCAGCTGGTGTCCCCCCGTTTACAGTGAGACCGTGGGCTGGTCCCTCCTCCTCTCGGGGCCTCAGCTCCCTCGTTCATCAAACAAGAGAGCACACCGAGCGGACCCTCCAGGCCCGAAGCTCATCATGCCACGCGCTGCGCTGTATCCTCTTTCCTCCTTGCCGTCTCTCCTCCCGGCTGGCTGAAGCTGAAGCTGATGACAGCAATGGCGGTGTGGGTAGCTGGTGGCGTCTGTGAGCCCCAGCTCCGCTGAACTGATTCGATCCCAGCCTCTCCCCAGAAGTAGGGCACAGCGGGATCTGCTCATGAAGGCGGAAACGGGCACCTATCTGCTCCTTGGCCTGGGTTGCTAGGGCTGCCGTCTGAGGGGCCACAGACCGGGGCTCCGAAGCACCTGTCTTTTCTCCCAGCCCTGGAGGCTGGAAGCACGAGGTCAGGGTGTCTGCAGGCTTGCTCCTTCCGGGACCTCTCTCCTGGGCTGGCAGAGGGCCGCCTTCTCCCTGCGCCATCACACGGTCGTCCCTCTGTGCATGTCAGTGACTTTTTAAAAGATTTTTTTTTTTCTTTTCTTTCTTCCATGAGTGAGGAAGAATCAGACAGAGAGAGAGAGAGAGAGCTCCTCAGCAGGGTCCTCACACCGCGCTCCGCCCCAGCCTCGGCCAGCCAGGACCAGCGAGTGTGTGCACCTGGCTCAAACAGGGCGGCCTCCGGATGTGAACCTGGGGCCTTCCCCTGTGACTTCAGTGACACCACCATGCCACCTAGCTGACCATGTGGAGGGTGGGGG
>NW_006159657.1:1767819-1770054 GCF_000334495.1 Tupaia belangeri chinensis | reverse complement strand
GTCAGTGACACCACCATGCCGCCTAGCTGACCATGTCGAGGGTGGGGGGGTGGGGGGGGTGGGTCGTAATTTGCTCTCCTCCTAGAAAGGCCAGTCATGTCGGATTAGCGCCCACCCTCGGGCCTCATTTTATCTGCATTCCGTCTTTAAAGACCCTGTCTCCAAATATAGACCCCAGTCCCAGGGCTGAGGACTTACAGAGATTTGGGGGACACAATTCAACCATCACACCCCTCAAAGATAGGGAGAGCCTCCTTCTCTGCACCCCTCCCAGGGCTGGGGCCAACAGCATGGATCCTCAGATGATCTGGGGTGAAATAAAGGTGGGTAGGGACAGGAGGACTGAAGGACTCCCCAGCCCTCCCAGCCACAGACGGCAGGGGACTTGGTCCTCTCTGTGTCCCTAGTGCTGACAGCCTCGGCAGGGGGAGTGACAGCCCTTCTCACCTTGGGCTGTGCTGACTCCACTGAGGGGCCAGGAGGCTGCCTGGAGGAGGTGCCATAGGAGGGTGAGAATCTGGCCAGCTGAGAGAGGTAAGGCAGGCCGAAGGAACAGCTGGTGGCATGAGGGTGTGTCCTGTTAAAGGGGCTCCAGGTACATCAAAGTCAAGGCTGGCCAAGGGTGGCCTTGCACACCAGGAAGGCAGGCCTCTGGATAGGAGCCCGGGGCTGGTCAAGGGTGTCCCCAGGCAGTGAGCAAAGCCCAGTGACACACCCGGAGGAAGGGCTGCAGCAGGGCGTTGTGCCCGAGCTTGCTCCTGGCCCCCTCTCCACACCTGCCATGCCTCTCAGTCACTCCCAGCCCTTCCTTCCCCTCCTCTGGGAGCCAGCGCCTCTCTCACCCGCTGTTCAGCTCCCATTCATCCTGAGCAGTCACCTTGCAAACACGGATTCTGGGCTCAGCGCGCAGGAAAGCAAAGTCTTGGTCACCCCAAAGCAGAGAGTGACCTCCATCGCTACAAGGAGCATGCCTGCCCGACTGGACTCCCCAGTGCCTGGTGGGGGCAGAAGGGCAGGAGAGTCTCCTCTGCCTGAACTCCCGAAGACAGGGGAGGACCTGGGGCTGCAGCAGAGGGCCTGCAGGGCCCTCAGAGAGGGCAAACTGAGAGCATCCTGTGGCCCAGAATATGCCCCGTTCAGGACACTTTGGGTAACAACAACAGAGCTAGTATTTACTGAGCACTTTCTTCCCCTGTGTGCACTTTACACAATTAATTCACTTCTTCATAGCAACCCTATGAGGTAGGAATTTTTATTTTTTGGCCAAATGCATGTGCACTTATAAGAGAAAGACAAAGACAGAGACAGAGAAAGCACTCCCAGTGGAGGATGGTCACCCACAATCCCTTCTCCATTTCTCCCTCCTTCAGGGACTTTTAAGCATGCATGCACCCATGCCCAGGATGTTTTTCAAGTTTCTGCGTCCAGGACTTGAACCACATGATCGGCTATGTGGGATCTGGCTGCCTTAACCACCAGGCCATAAAGTCAGCCCATATTAGCTCTATCTTATATCAGGAAACTAAGCCACAAAGTGACTTAGCCACTCCCCCAGGGTCACTGTTTGAACTATTCAAATAAAAGAGAAGGCGACCCTTTATTGCATATAGAAAAGCAAATCTACCCTTGACTTAGGGCTGGGCACACTCTTGGCGTTGAGTTCATTGCTTCGTAAACGTTAGAAGATCCAGACTGGTACCTCCAGCTTTTCCACGCAGCTTAAAAATGAAAAGTTAGATGCTAACGTTTAAACTGAGAGACTTGCCACCGAAGTCTGCCTCCTGGGCTCCCTTTCTGAAAGTCAGCAGTGCTGCCTGTGGCCCACACTGCCACGTGGCAGCGGCTGTCCAGGGAGCCACGGCAGCCCTCCTCAGGAGACATGGACGTCACTCCCTAGTGGGTACACAGTGCCTGGCTCCCACGCTCACTGTGGCTGCCTGCCCCGGGGGGCATTGAGCTCCCCATTTCCCATAAAGAAATAGGGTTAAAAAGCCCTTTATAAATTGGCATACGCATCTGATTTCTCGCTTTCTATCTCTCCAACAAGTTCACACGCCCTATAGCAAAAATCTCTCTCTCTCAAAAAAAAAAAAAAGATGCTAGAGAATATAAAATTACATGTATGGCTGAATTTTATTTCTATTGTACAGCATCTCAATTGCTTCCTTCCCAGAAGGCCCCTGTGTAAAATGTCCCAACTATAATCCTAGTCGCTTTGAGATCACAAAGGATGTG
>NW_006159657.1:1763412-1767801 GCF_000334495.1 Tupaia belangeri chinensis | reverse complement strand
ACTTCTTCACGTGCTTACAGAGCCCAAGTCAGAAAAATGGCAATAGCTTTTCCTCCTTTCCCCAACCTGCCCCCTTTCTTGTCATTATCATATTAATAGAAAAACTCACAGTCCTCCCCTGACACCCAGAAACATTCACTAGCCCCTGGTTAATTAAATATTAACAAAAAGGGCACTGTATTAATTTCCTAGGGCCGCTATGACAAGTTATCACAACCCAGGTGCCTAAAACGATGGAAATTTCTTCCCTCCCAGTTCCAGAGACCAGAAATCCGAAATCAAGATGTCACAGGGCCGGTCTCCTCCATGCCAGCGGGTACCTGCTCCTGGTTTCCCGTGGTGGCTAATGACCCCTGCATTTCTAGGTTCACAATTGTCACCACTCCCACCTCTGCCCCCGGCACGTACCTCCTCCCTGTGCGTGGGTGTGCAGAGCTCCCTTTTCATGTAGGGCCATGAGTTGTTGGTACAATCTGTCCTCATGGTGTGACCCCAATTTCATTATATCTGCGAAGACCCTGTTTTCAAATAAGACCACATTCTGAGACTTAAGTGCACATGAATTTGGGGGGACACTATTCAGCCTAGCACAGGGGACCAATTTGGATGGTGGAAAAAGAAGGTTTGTCTTGCAGGGATTTAGTGAGTAAGAGGCAAATGGAGAGAGAAGTTGTGGGTATGCCACCGGAAGTGGGTCTGCCCCGATTCTCCCCGTAACTGGTCAGGCACTCTCAGAAAGCCTGGGAGGCCGGCCCTGGCCCAGTCTGGCCGTGGGGGCACCTCCCCCATGCACGGGAAGTGGGGGGAATAAAGGGAGGCATTAGTTTGCAAGGCTGCGGATTCTCAGACCTGCCCCACCAAGCCCCTCCCCTCCCCCAGTGTCTGAGCCTGCTGTCCCAGTGACCCAGGGAGCTGCATGCAAGGACTGGCTGAGTCACTAGCCGGTGGGGACCCAGAACCCAGGGTCTACTCCCATCAGCTGTTTTGGGGACCAAGAACATGTCCAGGGTCAGAAGCCTCACTGCATCTCAGTCTCCATTGGACTTCCTGCAGCAGCGGGAGCCCTGGCCAGCGTAGCTCCTGCGGCGGTCTCATTTCTGCTGCTGCACTCAGAGAGCTGGGTTCTTTGCCATAGGTTAGACATCCTGCTTTTATCCATGGAAGGGGAGTGCAACTAATACTGACCCTGGGACCTGGTGCACCCCCGGGGGTCCTGTACCCTGAAGGGAGAGGGGAAACTCAGCCTACCTGCCAGGGAGGCTGTGCTCTGGGACACGGGCATAGGACACTGTCCCCACACTGTGCAGCTGGACACTCCAGTTACAAGGAAGAGACTCAAGGGGCTTGCGTTACCTTCGTCTGGATTTCCACCAAGACCAGGGGAGCATTCGATCTCACGACAGCCCTGTGAGGTAGATGTTATGGTCCCCGTGAACTCATTAAAGGCCTTGGTTTGCAAATAAGAGAATCCACTTTAATTTAGGCAGAAAGGCTTTTCTTTCAAAAGTACTATGCAGTTCTCTGAATTCAGGGTGGGGAGACAGCCAGGTTTGTTCAGTGGGGATCACAAGTGATAACGCCCCAGCATCCCACGGGGTGCTCCAGCCAACACGAACAGCTCCTGCAGGCCTGGACGAGTGATTCTGCTGTTGCTGTTCCCAAACACCTGGTCGCCTCTGCCACCAAGTTCCCCGAAGGACAAGCCAGGGCTGGAGTTGATGGCCTCCTCACTCCACGGAGGTCCTAAAGGCTGCCTCAGGTTCAGGCTCAAATGTGGGCTGGGAAGTGGAGTTCTGACGTCAGCCTTAGGCAGGACAGGCTCATGCTGCAGGCGCATGGGGACTCCTCAAACACAGAAATGTGATTCTAAATGACAGCAGCCATGAAAATGAGAAATGCCTCCCCCCGCACTCCACTTTATAGGTGAGGAAAAGGAGGCTCAGAGAGACTGAGTAACTTGCCTGAGGTGACACAGCTTAACTGGTGAGAGTAAGATTCAAACCCCACTGCCCAGATGCAAAGCTGAGACCTGCTGGGGCCAGGAAGGGTGAGACAGGTGGTGGGAAGTGGGACAGTCCTATCAGGTGGAGAAGCCCACGTGACCACGGGTGCAGAAGGGAGGCAAGTCCTTGGAGGAGGAGCCGTGGCTCCCATAGCCTGCCCGAGAAGAGGCAAGGACGGGCTGGGAGGTCCATGTGGAATGGTCCTAGGCCCCAGGAGCCTACCTCCCAGGACCCCAAAGCGACTGGGGGTTCCATATGGGATTTGCTCCCATCTCTAGCTTGTGTCTCCTGCCTGCCAGCCCCCTAGACCTGGACATTCTCCAAGCCGGACTGACGTTGCCGATAAACAGAGACAGTCCAGACCTGGAGGGATTTGAGTAATGTGGCCAGGAGCTGAGGTGACACTGCGGAGGGCTGGGAGCAGCCAGGGCAGGCTCACCTCCCAGCCCAACTGCTCACTTGTATGTCTTTAGCACAGCCTCTGAGCACCTACTGTGTGCCAGACACGGGATGAGACATTTCTGAGCTCCCTCCCGCCCAGAAACTGCACAGCAGCCAGCCCACTCCTGAAGGAGTGGAGAGAGTTTCGATTTCACTCTCCTCTCTGGCTCCTTGAGGGCCCAGGAGGGGCAGGGCGGGGCCGCCTGAGCTGCCACCTCCATGAATGCTGGGGCAGGACAGGAGCACCATCCGGTCCTATCAGAACCCTGACGCCTGGTGGACTGAAGCCAGCTGTCCCCAGGCTGGGTCCAGAGACGCCGGCCCTCCGACCCTGCCTTCCTGTCACTACCCACATTCCTCTCGGCCTGGAATCTGTGCTAGACGGCACAAGGCAAACATCTCGAGAGAAGTCCACGACTCTAGGCCAAAGTGGCCTGGCAGTGACAAGCATGGGGTGGGGTGAAGCTGCTCCTTCCCCCGGGGAAGTTTCCCCTGAACGGTGGGAGGATCCAGGAGGCAGGGCCAGGAGGTGGTAGCCCTCCTAGATCCCGCACTGGCTCTTACTGTCAGGGGACAGCTGGGGACACCAGGCCCCTGGCTTGTTGGCCCCCATAGCCTCAATGCCCAGCGAGGGTCCAGGCTTTGTAGCGTCCAACGGTCACCCACCCATCCCAGGATGGTGTTCCCAGAGCTGTCCCACTCGGATGGCCCGTGAGCTGACTCAGACTGCCATCAGTACGTGAAAGCTGGGTCCACAACAAGAAAAGGTTTCGAACCTTGGTGGGGTCGGCCGTGGTGTCGGCTGTGGCCGTGGCCGCGGCGTGCGGTACAGCCTGGAAGTGCCAGTCCACAATGACCTGACAGCTGAAGACAAATAGGCTGGTCCTTTACCACAGCGGTTTGACCCACACTTAGGGAAGTGCAGAGCGGGAAAGTTTCCCCAGTCGGGCCCTGGCCTCGCCGCCTTCCCTCCGTCTCTGAGCTCGGGCTCTCCAGAAGCATTTGGGGACCCGCCAGAGCTTTTCAAGAGGCAGGGGTGGTCACAGCCCAGCTGAAGTTCGAGGGTTCTGGGCATCCCTCCTCTGAGCCCCAAGACCTGGGGTGGGATGCTGAGGGGTTGACCCAGATGGCAGCTAGTTCAAGGCCTCCTCTTCGCTGGTGACACCCCCCCCCACCCCATCCCTGAACCCCGTGGGGGCTTATCCTGTCACTTCCTCATTTGGCCATGCAGATTAGGTTCAGCGATAGCCCATAGCTCTGTGATAGGTTCCAGGGCAACGGGGCCTGCCCTCGCGGCCCTGGGCCCTCGTGGTCACTGGGCTGGGGGAAGTACAGCAGCAGAGTGAACAGGGGAGCGACCAGCCCAGCTGCTCCAGGTGGGGAGAATGCCCTGGGGAAGTGCCGGATCAGGATGAGGCCACAGGGAGCGAGGGCTGGGGTGCAGCGCCAGGTGGAATCAGGTGGAATGTCCATTATCCGAAACACTCGGGACCTGAAGTGCTTCAGGTTCCAGATTTCTTTTCAGATTTTGGAAATCCACATTTATACATGAGATATCTTCAAAATGGGACACAAGACTAAACAGAAATGTCTTTATGTTTCAAAATTTATATATACCTTACACATGTAGCGTGAAGGTAATTCTGTATGAAGGTTCTGTGCTGTAGGGTTTTTTTTCTTTAATTTTAAAGAATTACTTAATTTTGGGACCAGCAGTTGGTGTAATGGTTATGTCGCTGGACTCCCATATAATCGACTACGGTTCAAATCCCAGACCTGGTGGCTTAAACTCATGCCAGGTGCATGTGCATGCATGCCCAAGATCCTGAGAGGAGAATGGAGAAGGGATTGTGGCGTGGCCATCACCCCCTGGGGGGTGATTTCTCGCTTTCTGTCTCTGTGTCTTTCTGGCAAGCACACGTGCCCTATAGCAAAAACCTCTCCA
>NW_006159657.1:1752096-1763381 GCF_000334495.1 Tupaia belangeri chinensis | reverse complement strand
TCTTCTATGGCTGCGTGTCAGGGTCACCTGCGGAAGCTTGTGGCAAAGCTCAGTGCCAGGGCCCAGCCCAGGTGTTGCCAGCAAGCAGCCAGAGGATTATAAGAACCTACTTCCTGCTCTCTCCCCTTTGCATGGATGGGAGGGGACAAGAAAATGACAGAGTGAAGGAGGGAATGGGGCCAGGGAGCACAGAGCCTTGTGGGTCAGCTCCGAAGACTCCTCCGTGGGACTGTCTCCTTCTGGAGCCCCCCAGGGTCTTGAGAGGAGTTCAGTTTGGGGTAAACCCTCAAGCTGCAAATGCCTCTGTCCCTTGCCCTTTGAAATGAGTTCTGGTCCCACTTCACAGGACCAAGGATTAGAAGTCATCAGCTCTGAAGGAAAACGCGCAGAGAAGCTCCTGGGACAAGGTGGGCAGCACGAGTCTCCACTGCCAGCCCGGACAGTTGCCCAGTGTCCCGGCCCCTGGGGTCTCAGACCTGCTGCTCCCCGCGTAGCCTGGGAAACCAGGCCCCAGCCCTATTTTAAGCGTGGCCACTGCTCATTCTGTACCATTTCCTTCCAAACAAATGGCTTCCCCTTCAGGAAGGTTATCAGGGCGCAGCCCAGGTGGGCAGGGCCGGATTTCTGCCCTGGGCACTCCCCGGAGGTGGGAAGGAGGCCAGAGGATGGGGCCCTGGCAGGACCAACTGAGCACACTCTGGCTGACCTGGGGCCGGAGTTTAGGCAGAGCAGATGTGGTGGCAGTGCTGTGCCCAGGGACCCAGGTCCCAGACAGCACCTAAGGAGTTCTTCTCTTTCATCCTTGGACAAAGCAGCCTTGCAAACAACAACCAGCCTGCTGGCCCGTGGGTCTCTGAGGTTGCCCGGTGCGACCTCAGTGCTCCTGGGAGCCCAAGGACATTTCTCGAGAACCTCACACCTGGTCTCTCCCCTTCTACCCTGGTCCTCTCCAGTCATTTTCCTCCCAACAGCCAGAGTGACGTTGGGAAAGCATGAAGAATGTGACGTCCACGGCTTAGGCTGTCCACGGAACAGTCTCCCTCAGGGAGACCTCCCCCGACAGTCCTGCCTAAAGCGGTCCTCTCCCAGAAGCCTCTCTCACGCGCTGTGGCATTCCTTCCCAGCACTTACCACTACGAAAAAGACCTTATTTATTAGTAAGTTTGTTTCCGCAAGGTCTATCTTTACCCCAGGAGAATAAACTCCTTGAGGGTAGAAACCATCTACCTGGACTATTTCCTGCAAGCACCTGGGCCTGGTAGGCGCTTAGTAGGTGCTGGTTGAAGAAATGAACAAAGAAATCAACAAGAATTTGAGAGCACAGAGTGTGTACAAGGCCCTGAAGAGGTTTCATCCCGGAAATGGCACGGCACCACCCTGAGTGCTTATGTGCCAAGGGGTATGCTAAGGGCTTCATGTGTCTGAACTCACTCTTCCAGCAACTGTCTGCAGTGGGGAGGAGTAGGAGTAGGCCCCCCCTTTTTTTTCCTATAAGGTGAGTACGCTAGCCAGAAAGAGAGAGACAGAGAGACAGAAAGCAAGAAAAGCGAGAAATCATCCCCCAGGGGGGACGGCCATGCCGCAATCCCTTCTCCTCCAGTCTCCTCTTGGGATCTTGGACACGCACGCACACGCGCCCGGCGTGAGTTTAAGCCACTGAGTCTGGGACTCAAACTGCGGTCGGCTACATGGGAGTCCAGCGACATAGCCATTATGCCAACTGCTGGTCACCCCGCCTCCCTTTTTTACAGAGGAGAAGAGGAAGGCAAAGCGAGGTCACGTGACCTGTGCAAGGTCGTTCCCAGGCGCAGCCAGCTCCCTGCACTGTGTCTACAGAGAAGCGAGACGTGTGAAGAAACGGCTTAGCTGGGTTTGCATGGAGAAGAATAACTCACGTTGTTCCACTGTGGCCATAACCGCGTGGGTATAAGAAGGGTATAGAGGGCAGGGGGCAGGGGACAGGAACCCCAAAAGAAGCAGCAGAATCCCATGGTGGGGTAAATTAGAAGCTCAAAGTTCTAGTTCTACCAGCCAGACTCAGTTTTCCCGCCTCCAAAGTATGTCAGAGATGGGATAGTCCTGGGCATTTTGTTTCATTTTATGATTCAATTAAGTGACAAATGGGTGCCACCAACAAATGGCATGGACACGCCAAGGTGTGGGGGGGTGCCAAGGAGCTGGGCTCAGAATCCAGACCAAAGCAGGGGGAGCACACGGCAATGGTTTCTGCTTGCTCGCTGTCCAGGCCCCCTTCTGGGCTAGCAGCAATCCATGCTTCGTGGGCGCTAGCTCCGGAAGGAGTGGGGTGAGAAATGCCCTATAGGGTCCTGGCCTTGCCCTGATGAGGGTGCAGGTGCTCAACCCAAGCTGAGCAGGTTCTTTCCAGTGAGGGGTCCCAACCCCAGGAAACCCGAGTGAAGGAGGAAGACGATGACCATTTCCGGGCTCCTCTCAAGTTGCAGAAGTCTGGGGGATCCCCTGTTTCACCCACAATCCCCAGAGGGCACCCTCCAGGATCCTCCAACCCCTCTGCTACCACTCTCCCCATGGTTCACCAAGTCCAGCCACACTGTCACCGTTTTAGGCCTCATACAGGGGCAGGGCAAATGCCACACACACACACCCCGCCCCTGCCCCGGCTCTTGCACTTGCTGTTCCGGCTGCTTGGAATCTTCAACTCCTGACTTCCTTCATGTCTCATCATTTCAGCCAACAAAGATGTCCTGAGGGGCCTTCCCAGAATCCCCGGCAGAGCCCCGGTGCACCGGCTGACCACCACCGGCCACCTCTTCCAGCTGGGTGTCCTCGCCGTGGCACCGATCGCCGGCTGAGGGGATCTTTCTCACTTACGTGTTGGCTTCTTTTTGTCTGCCCCCTTCATTTGATGCAAGTCCCATGAGAGCCCTTCTCGGGGTGCCTGGCCTCCCCCTGCCTCTCCAGGCTGGCAGAACCTCCAGCGCTTGGCCAACAATGAAAGACCAGATGTTTGAGCCTTAGCTGTGGTGGCCCTCACTACCAAGATGCTGTGCCCTGCAGGCGGGGACTACATGGGAGGCCCTGGTTCGAGGCCAGGTGCCACCTGAAGGCCAGGTGTGCTGCCTGCTCTGTAATCCCAGCAGTCAGGGAGACTGAGGCCCCAGGCTGGCCCGGGAGCACACTGAGAGCCCGCGTGTGGAGGAGCCAGGCGTGGTACACAAGCTCGAGGCAAGAGATCATGCCATAGTCAGATTATCTTAGAAAAAGAAAAATCTGAATAACTAAATGAGTAAATGGGCAATGGAGCATGTCCAACCCCAGGTAATCCTTGAAGAGAATACTTCAAAGAGTTACAATGAGGAAATTGTCCTGTTTTCAAATGTGGAAACTGAGGCCCTGAGAGAGAAGAGGAGGCCGTAGCAGAACTCACGCAGCCTGGTCTCCCTTCCCGTTGGGGAGAACTTATCCACCCCCTACATACACAAACACTCAGTTTTGGGATCACCTCCCACAACTGTGAGCCAGGGCACCCCAGGGCAGGGAATCCCCAGTGGAGCCTCCCTTTCTCCCCTCCCTAAGCTTCCAGGAAGGAGTCTTTACTTCTCTTTATGAGAAATACAAAGCTCTCTTGGGGAGGAGGAGGAATACTCCCCCGTGGGGACCAACGAATGGAGAGACTTTGAACGCTGGACAGGAGCACCTGGGAGGTGGGAGGCAGAGGCTGGGAGGGGCCGGCAGCCCCGGCGGGTGGCAGACAAGCTGGGTCATGCCCAGCCCGTCCACAAGGATTCCGCTGGCATGTGGGTGGTGTTGTCCAACTGGTCGGGTGAGTGTGGGGTGCGGGCTGGTGAAGGTGCCAGTTGGTGAACTGCGACACCCCCACCCTGGAGTTGGAGATACTCTGAGGAGATACTCGCTCTTGCAGTCCCGGGCCAGGCCTAGTCTACACTGACCCTGGGTTTGGGGCCATCACTTTGAGAAGTGCAGAGATTCCTTAGCATCCTTGCAGGAGCCAGGGAGTTGCTGGCACAAGGGCGTGTGCATAGGGGCTTCCAGAGAGCGTCTCGGCTCACGGCGGAGGGTGCGGAGGGAGCATTTGGGGCTGGAGAGGGAATGGCTGGAAGCACAGAGATTGAGTCCAGATAAATGGATGCGGAGGCCGGTGAGAAGAGAACCCCAGTGGGACAGAAGGAGAGCTGGCTGTGGTCAGCAAGAACCTGCAGTTCCCCGAGGGCCTTCGAGCCTTGACTCTTGCCACCTACCTACCCTGGCTGAGTCTTCTCTCAACAGTAAAACGGGGGCCATTTTACACCCTTACCTACTGGGGGGCTGAGGATTAAATGAGCTCAGGAAGATAAGCATTTAGCGCTTAGTAGGTGCCCAATAACGTTAGCACCAGAGAGAGGAGCTGGGAGGGCAGTCTTGTGCCCGGGCCCGTTAGCTCTTGCTGCCTCTCCTTTCTTTCCCAGGATATCAGGGCTAGGCCCCAACCCTCTGGACTCTTTCAGGTCTGTATTTTAGTTTTTCTACTTTGTCATGTTTTTCTTTTTATTTTAGAGGTTTTTGCTATAGGGTGTGTATACTCACCAGAAAGACAAAGACAGAGAGATAGAAAGCGAGAAATCACCCCCCAGGGGGGATGGCCACACCGCAATCCCTTCTCCTCCATTCTCCTCTCGGGATCTTGGGCACGCACACACATGCACCTGGCATGAGTTTAAGCCACCAGGTCTGGGACTCGAACCGCGGTCGACTACATGGGAGTTCAGCGACATAGCCATTACGCTAACTGCTGGTCCTTACTTTGTCATTTTGAAAAGCTGGTGGGTAATGGCTTTGGTTAAGGTGTCAGTGGCATGCTATGTGGCTAATGGGACAGTGACTGATGATGGCTTAATGGGGTTCCACTCCAAGAAAACTTACATTTTAACCAGTGAAGTTGGGCTGAGAAGCCAAAGGAACATTCTCTGCAGAGTATGGCATGGGGGGGTGCAAGTCCAAGAGGGGAATTTTAGTTCAAAGGGCTTCCTGGGCCTCCTGTCTCCTGAGGGCTTTTCTACCCAGCCCTGGATGTGGTACTAGATGCGTGGGCACTGGACACAGCTGCGAAGAGAGAGGGCAGGACATGAAGCCCTTAAACGTTTCCTTGGGGGTCCTCGCCCAGTGTGTTCTTTGGTGGCTGTCAAGGGCAGAGCCACAGATACAGCGGGACAAGCGTGGGGCCGGTGGGTGGGGAGAGGCCTCAAATCCACTCTACATTCCTCTGCGCCATCGCTCTTGACGCCTAGATTTAAGGTTTCCTGGGTTTGGCTGTGGTATGACCTTCAGGATGTGGCTTTTTCGGCACCTCCTGCTGCACTGTTATTTCACAGGTCCTTGAATGGCTACTTGCAGGCCAAATCTGATCCTAAGTCTGCTTTTGAAAATAAAGTTTCACTGGAACACAGCTTTGCCCACCATTTACAGATTATCTACAGCTGAGACGGTATAGCCGGCAAAGTTAAAAATATCTGCTGTCTGGTGCTTTATTGAACACGTTTGCTGACCCTTCATTTTACTTCACTGAAAACAACAGCAACAAAATAACAAGGCTTGCACATGGCGTAGTGGTTACATGGCTGGACTCCCATGTGGCCAACCGTGATCCAGTGGCTTGAAACTCACACTGGGCACATGTGTGCACGTGCCCACGATCCTGGGAGGAGAAGGGATTGCGGGGTGGCCATACCTCCCGGGAGGATGGGGAGTGATTTCTCACTTTCCCCCTCAATGTCTCTATCTCTACTGTGAGCGCATACAACCTAAGGCCAAAACTTCCTAAAAACAAAACAAAACAATGAAAACTTATGGTTTTGACAAATAAATTTATTTTGAAATGAAACTTTTAATCATTTCCATAAATAAAAACCAGAAAGATAGAGACAGAGTAAGAGGCACCCCTTCCCCTAGGAGGGTCTTACTCTAGGGTCCACCTCCAGTTCAGCTAGCCTGGACTACAGCACACATGTGCCTGGCGTGCCCAGGGGTGCACGTGGACCGGGCCCTTCCCCACGTGGGTCCAGGGGCATCACCACTGCTCCCCCACCACCCCCTGGCTCTCCGCTCCTTCCTTCTAAAAAGGAGCACTCCCAGCCCCTCCCCGGGGAGTTTCATTCGTAGGCCTAGGCCCAGGAGTGTGAGGTTGTTTGTTTTGTTTTTAGGGTTTTGGCTATAGTGCACATGCACTCACTGGAGAGAGACAGAGACCGAGCTGGAGGGAGTCTGGGCAGCTGGAAAGCTGTGAGAGGGGATCATAGGGGTCTGCTTTCCCCAAACTTACAAAATCTAGGTGAGCCCATGTGGGAAGCAGGTGGACAGAGGGAGGGAGTGCTTATAAAAACTCAGATTCTGGGACCAGCAGGTGGTGTAGCAGTTAAGGTGCTAGACTCCCACATGGCCGACCATGGTTTGAGTCCCAGATCTGGTGGTTTGAAAGTCATGCCAGGCGTGTCTGTGTGTGTGCCCAAAATCCCTGGAGGACAACGGAGGGGAGGGGCTTGGGGCATGGCCCTCCCCTGGGGTGTGATTTCTCACTTTCCCTCTCACTGTCTTTTCCGCTCTCTCTGGTGAGTACCTGCACCCTATGGCAAAAACATTTTTAAAAATGCAGATTATGATTCAACCAGTCTGGGTGGGGCCTGAGAGTCTGCATTTCCCACAAGTTACCTGGGATGCTGAAGCTCTGGGCCCATGGCCACACTTGAAGTAGCAATGGCCGAAATGGAGTCTGTCCTAATCAGTCCTCCACCCCACATCCACTGCTGGCTTTCCCATTGCTCGAACCTGAGGAGAGGTTTTGAGCTTTTCAGAGAGAAGAAGGTGCTGGTGAGACCCTAGAAAAAATTGGAAAAAGGACAGGAAAGATCACAAGGAGCACAGAGTAAAAGACACTCCGGAAGCTCAGCTGAGCATAGCTCACGAGACTTCCAGAGGTATCATGTCCCCACATGACCCAGGTCATCTGGTCCAGGAGGTCGAAAGAGATGGTCCCACCCAGTCAGTCCAGGATGTCTCCCAGGAGGGAGAGGGCCTGTTCCAGGGCTGGGCACGTTAACTCACCAGCCTCTGCCTTCTCCATATCAAGGTCACCATATCCATCCCAGCAGTTTGCACATGATCTGGCTATTCCGGTGGTGTGCTCCACGCTGCTGTGGTGACAACAGCTGTCCCATGGGCCACCGTAGGACTCACACAAAGCCCTCTGCAGCAGCAGAGTTGCAAGTGAGGTCAAAGTGGTTGGATTGAGCTGATGATGCTGCCTGTGGTCCACCTCTGTGGGAAGGTCAGGTGTCCTCCATCGGACAAGGAAACTTCTCTCAACAGCATGTCAACTCACCATCATGCCTAGGGTGTCTGGAAATCCAACGTTGAGTCCGATGCTCAGTTACTGTGCTCACATTGGCTTGTATGTTGAGGTCCCTGCCTCTCAAAGTGGGGCCTGTTCATAGCCGACACCAGAATCATCTTGCAGGGGAAAAGGACCATTAATATGCAGATTCCTGGGCCCCGCCCCAGATTTACTATAGCAGCACCTTTGGAAGTGGGGCCCAGGAATTCGTGCAGTTAATAGGCTCCCAAGGTGACGCATAGGTGCATTCACCTTTCCAAATCTCTAGGCTCAGATATTTGCTTCCTCCTCCAGCTACACCGTTTTCATCTCCTTTTGTGTCAGCTCCATTGTGCCTGTGTCTTTGATCATGAACTGTCTTAAATCCCTTTGGAAGCTAAGTAGGTAGAGTAAATACACGAAGCTTCCTACATGACCAGGTGTTCTAGGGACCCACCCTTGCCTCACAACGCTCTCGCTGCCAACTAACCCTTCATCAAAGGCCGCTCACGCAGAAGCTGCCCGGCAGATCTGTCCTTATTACCTGAACCAAGCCATCTGGTCTCAGAATCCAGCCCATTCCCAGCGCTTTAGGAACCACCTGCACCATCAGACAGTTCAATGGGCCAAGCCAAGCCCTTCATACTTGGCCCCCAACAAGTGCCCATTTCATTCACCCCTCAGACCCTTTGGCCCTCTAAGTAACGTGATTTTCTCTAGACTTCTCCCCAGAGTCACCTCTGAGTCCTTTGGCTATCCTTCTCCCAGACCAAGTGTCATTCCAGTGAGTGGAATATTGGATTCCAAGCTGCTTGTCATTTCTCCCCTCATTTCTCTGCCTGAGCCCACTCTTGCCCTCCCCAGCCTTCGCATGTAGCAGTCGATTAGATCCCGTCGCTACTGAACTGACACTGCCAACCGCACGCATCAGGCCCAGAGCAGGACTGCCTGCCCTGCCTTAGCCCTGGCTCTGCTGTCTCCCCCTGACTCTGCTCTGTCTAGCTGCATTGGCTTCTTCCAGGTGTTCCCGCCTGCCACATTCCCACTCCGGAGGCCTTGGCACAAGCTGCCTCCTCCGCTGGGACACTCTTCTCTCCCTTTTTGCCAAGCCAACTCCTACTTGTCATTCAGGCCTCAGGCCTAACGTCCAGCACCACTTCCCCAAGGAAGTCCTTCCTGATGTCTCTGAGTGGGTCCCCCCTGCATTGCAGACTCACAGGGCACCGGGCTCCTCCTCCTTCACAGACAGCACACTGCCACACGGATGCATTCACCTTTACTTAATTCACCATAGGGAGGGGGACTGAACATCCCAGTCTCCCTGGGACAGTTCCTATCTGCGCCTCCTGCCCCTCTGCAATTCCTGAGAGCACATTTCATTCTCAAAAGTTTCCTGCTTTGGACAGTAACTCATATGGCCACCCCAAGGGTAGTTCCCACCGTTCTGTAAACTCTGCGAGGGCATGGGTGCTCAGTGTATTGCTCCTCAGTGTATTCCCAGCCTGGCTTAGTGCCACTCAATAGGGGCTCACAAAGTAGGTCCTCCACAGAACCAGACTGGGCCTGCGTGGGCTTTCAATACCTAGCCTTGGGGTCACATAGTCACTTCCACCATATTCTCTTGGTTGGCCAGACACCAACTGATGACCCTAAACTTCTCAATGGTCTGAGTGTCGAAGGATTTGTAGACAATTTTTTTTAAAGTTTATTTCTTCCATGATGGAAAGAGGCAGAGAGAGAGGTCTCAGCCAGCCTGGATCATAGGCACAGGTCCATATGCCTGGCAGGACATGAACCCAGGACCCTCTGATATGGGTCAGCTGCTCCACCACTGCAGCACCGTCTGGCCTTTGCAGACATGTTTTAAGCCACCATACATCCCTCAGGACTTGCGTTTCATTCATTCACCCATCCATTCATTCACTCAGTTTTATTTTGTTTGGTTTTTGTTTTATTTTGGAGAGGTTTTGCTATAGGAAGCGTGCGCTTGCCAGAAAGACAGAGAGAGACAGAGAGAAAGCGAGAAATCACCCCCCAGGGGGAATGGGCATGCCGCAATCCCTTCTCCTCCGTTCTTCTCTTGGGATCTTGGGCACGCACACGCACACACATGCCCGGCATGAGTTTAAGCCACCAGGTCCAGGACTCGAACCATGGTCGACTACATGGGAGTCCAGCGACATAGCCATTATGCCAACTGCTGGTCCCCACTCAGTATTTGTTGATTCCAGTGCTCCTGCCTCTTGTTGCTTAGCTCATGGCCTGCACATGGGTTCCTAACAAGAGGCAAGGGCTGAATCCGATCTACAGACTGTTCGCCAAGCAGATGCCTGTCTTGGGGTTGCCTCTGCCTGGAAGAAGAGGCGTTTTCTGCTTTGCACAAAAGTGCCACTGACAAGCCAAGCTGTATGGCAGTTTTTAAATCACTGGCTCAGAGGGGGTACCTATTCCTAATTCTGGTAAAGGCAGTGTAAAGACTGGTAGAATCCAGACCAGCGACCCAGTATGGGTTAGACTTTGGTGAAAAGGAATGGGAAGACGGTTAGGATCTCCATTCTCAGGAAACTTGTGTTCTATTGGGGAATGAAAGTAATGAGTAGGGAAGCCCTTACATAAACATTTTTAAATTTTTATTTATTTATTTTTCATTTGTCAGAGGGTGTGTGCTCACTGGAGAGAAAAAGTGAGAAAGTGAGAAAACAGCCTCCGGGGGAATGGCTATACCGCAATCTTTTCTCCTCCTCCTGGGATTTTGGGCATGCACGCATGTACAACCAGTGTGTTTTTCTTCTTCTTTTTTTTAAAGAATTATTTTATTTGATTTTATTCATTATTATTGTTTTATTTTATTTTTTGAAATTCACCAGAGAGAGACTGAGGGAGAGAGAAGGAAAGTGAGAATGCGAGCTGCCAGGTCTGGGACTTGAACTGTGGTCGGCCGTGTGAGAGTCCAGTTGTCTTAATCACCACGCCACCTGCTGGCCCCAGTCAGTGTGTTTTTCAAGCTGCTGGGTCCATGACTCCAACCATGCAGTCGGCCATGTGGAATCCAGCCACCTTAACCACCAAGCTACCAGCTGGCCCTGTAAAGACACATTTGAAACGTAATTACATAGTGTAGACAGAGCTGTAGAAGAAAAATCTGGCAGCTGAGCATGCATCCTCTGCTGGAGGCTGGGGCTGCTTTATCCTAGCCCTCATATGGCTCACCCTCGCCTCCCTTGGATGTCACACAGGAGGAGTAAACGAGATCAGGCAGACAAGGTTGTGTCCGAAAGGCTCTTAATCCCACATAGGGATGAAATTCCAGACTGTCAGAGTGTGGCCTTTACGATCAAGACTCTCACTTGGGGGCCAGGCAGTGGCACAGCAGTAATGCAACCAGGCCCACACGGGGAGGTCCTGGGTTCACGGCACAGGTCTCCCTGTGCACAGGTCCATGATCCAGGCTGGCTAGAGGTGGGGCATGGCAAAGACCCTATTGGGGGATCTGTCTCTCTGTCTCTTTGTCACTGTCTCTGTGTGTGTGTGTCTCTCTCATGGAGGAAATAAATAAAAGAAAATAGAATCTCCTTTTTCCAGAATCATTTAAATACTTGCCTGCTTGGGAGTGTAGAAATGGTCAAGAATTTCCAGGTCTCCCCCCCCACCCCGTCAATGTTTGCATTTGAAACTGTAGGACCATGGGTGGAAATGGAAGAGATCCTTACTTCTTTTCCCATTCCCAAAGACTCCTAAGGATGTGTGAGTCTGGCTTGAGTTCTGAGGCTGGAGTTGCCTGACTGGGCCAGAGCTCACGTAGCTTAGGGGGACACTTCTATGGTCTGATGGCCTGAGAGAAAACTCATGCACACAAAGACACCCAGTGGCCTTGGAAAGAAAAATGGAATGCGTGTCAGTGTCCAGCAGGACAATGAGAGGACTGACCGGTGCTGGCTCAGCA
>NW_006159657.1:1744873-1752080 GCF_000334495.1 Tupaia belangeri chinensis | reverse complement strand
GTTCCATAAGGTCAAGAGGTTTGGGGGACAAGTGTGTTCACTCATTGCTGATTTCCAGTACCTCTGGCACATGTGGGGTTCATACAAAGTGCATGCTAAGTAAATGATAGGAAAAATTGGAAAAATATTACTTCCCTGAGCAGTTGTTTGGCAGAAAGGAAGAAAGTGATCATTTTTAAAAAAATGAGTAAAGTGCTAACGATGCGCTGTAGACTGAAGGAAGGGTGTGTGGACGGCGCTTGAGATCCCAGGAAAGGAGAGCCCTCCCGGAACATGAACAAGCGGTTTTTTCTTTTCCATTTCAAAGCTCGTTGGTGCCAAACCTTACTCCGCCCTTTTCAGAGGACGGGCCTTGAGAGCTGGCCTGCATGTGCCCTGCCCCACTGGGGCCACCTGGGGACTTTCTTCTGTAACTCGCCAAGGGCATTACGAGAGCCATATGGGCCCCAGACACCGGGGTGGTGCTGACGGTGGTGGCGGAGAACAACCCCGCTTTCTGACCGAACTCCAACCTGATAGAGCTGAGAAGCTTGATCCCTGGGCTGCCAAACCTGGCGAGACCGAGAACCAGAGGAAGCAGCCAGGTATTTCGGGTCCACCAGCCCAAACATCTCTACAAGAGGAAACACCTGGGTGCCGCCCCAGCCTGTGTCTTCCTCACCGAGCATTTGCACTCATTGCATGTAATGGTTTTAGAAGACACAGAAAACGCACCACAGCACGGTTCAGGGTAGTTTCTCCACAGATCGGGAAATTCTGTGGGGGAGTCTTTGCTGATTAGTGGTCAGTATTTGTCCTGTTAATTCTTCTTGCATTTGCAGGTGGTTCTATGACAGTGGGTCATAGGTGTCTCTGTCATCCGATTAGACACAAAATGGAGGCGGGAAAAGTCAGGCCTCAAGTCACTGCTCTGCTGTGACTCACAAGGAGAAGCAAGCTGCAAGCTTGCAGCTGGAGGAGTCCAAGGCTCGCTGCTTGGCTGGAAACTATTGTCTCTGTCCCACCCCCGCCCTAGTCTGTGGAGGTGGGCGACAAGGCGGAAATGGTCTGAAGAGAGCATAGTCCTCAGATCCTACTAAAAGAGTCAGATTTTCTGAGTCTTCGTGCAGGAGGGCCTAGAGGGTTGCCCAGCTCTCTCTCATGGCAAGACGGGAGCCAGGCCAACCACACACGTGCTTCAAAGTGCTGGTGGCAGGGTCTTTTGTTGGCAGAGGGGCAATACGAATGTCGGTAAACTTTACACTTGGGATTTTACTGGGTGGCCCTGCATGAGGTTCCTGCTCCATCTCTTACAGAGTAACAAGAGAAAATGTGGCTTGGGAGGCTTTGAAGTTGCATGCTAGAGTCCTACATCCAGAAGCTCTGAGAGCTGTTTAATGTAGCAGGGTTGGCTCTTCAGAGAAGAAGCAACTTGCCAAGACAACGTGACTAGCAGCAGGAGATTTTTTTGTCACTTTGCCAATGAAATGCAAGCATGCAGAAGCTTTTAATAGCCAGTATGTGGTTGGTCATCATATCTTCCCCCCCGCCCCCCCGAGACCAGGTGCTAGGTGAAGGCTGCTCCAATCGCCTGTTTCCTGAAGTCATGACGACATGGACACATGGCCATAATCGGCCAGTTATAGGCGCATTACATGATCAAGTTACAGTGGCACTAGTGTTGGAAGCCATTGAGATTTGGGGATCATTTGTTATCAGAGCATAACCCAGCTATCCTGATGGATACAGAGGCTACAGCTAGAACCCAGCCTCGCACATCTGAGTACGTAGAGATCAAGTCTATTCTTCATACATGAATTATTGCTGTGTAACAAATTACCCCATAATTCAGGAGCTTAATGCAACACATGCTTACTGTCCTACAATTTCTGTGGATCAGGAGTCTGGGCCTGGCTTAGCTGGGTTCTCTGCCTCAGGGTTTCTCATCAGCTTCAATTAAGTTGTTGATCAGACTGGGGTCTCATCTGAAGACTCAACTGGGGAAGGATCTGCCTCAAGCTCACACAGTGCTGGCAACATTCTGGCCTTCGCAGGCTGTTGGGTCAAAGGCTTCATTCCTGGCTGGCTGTTGGCTGGAGTTCCCCTCAATTCTTTGCTACATGGGCTTTTCTAACATGGCAGCTTACTTCACAAAAGCATGCAAATCCACAAGGCAACAGAGAGTCTGCTAGAAAGGCAGGCTAATCACAAAATGCCATCCCATCTCTTTTGCCTTAGTTGATTTATTAGAAGTGAGTCATTCGGTCCAGCCCATTCTTTTTTTAAAAAAAAGAATTATTTTATCTAACTTTATTTATTTATTTATTTTAATTTGACCAGAGAGGGAGATTGAGAGAGAGAAACAAAGTGAGAAAGCAAGCTGCCGGGCCTGGACTTGAACTGTGGTCAGCCATGTGGGAGTCCAGGGCTCTTAATAACCACCATGCCACCTGCTGGCCCCCCAGCCCGTTCTCAAGGGGAGAGATTTACACAAAGATATAAATAACAGAAGATGGGGGAACTGGGGACCACATTAGCAGGCTACCTGGAGTTTGTTTTCAGACCGTAGTTATTGAATGAAGTTAGTAAAACCCCTGACGTCTGTCAAGATTAAAATAACTCACTAACCAAACATGGTTTGTGATGGTTGAATCACATTCATTTCCAATCCATTCCCATCATGACCTTATGGATTTAATATTTCCTTTTAAATCTCCTCCCCTGTTGACAAGATTCCATGTCGTCTTCTTCATGACTGTTGTGTGACAACTTCAAATTCTGTTAGACTATCTTAAGCTGAGGACTAGGTTTGCCCCCAGGCAGGGACAACCCTAGTCACTGCCCTGAATCACCCCTCACCTTCTCTGTGAATGTCCATACCTTCAAATACCTTCTTTAGAGTTCTCGCTCTCTCTCCATATAAGACAGACTTTTTATTTATTTATTTGTTTGTTTGTTTTTAAGAGAGATTTTTGCTATAGGGCACATGCATTCACTGGAGAGACAGAGAGAGACAGAGACAGAAAACGAGATATCACTTCCCCAGGGGGGATGGCCACGCCACTATCTCTTCTCCACTTGGGATTTTGGGCACACATGCACATGGGCCTGGCTGTGTTTGAAGCTGCTGGATCTAGTACTCAAACTGCATGGGAGTCAACTACATGAGAGTCCAGTGACGTAACCATTATGCCATCTGCTGGTCCCTAAGATAGTCCTTTTATTAGGCAGCTTTGGTGCAAAACAAACAGCCTTGAAGTCTCAATAGCACACAACAATAAACATGCATATTTCACTTATATGTCTATGCTGTAACAACTTTGAGTCCCAGACTGAAATTCTGCAGGTCCCCTAGGTAGCCTGGAGCAGCAGTCACGCTTGGACTGGTGTCCTCAGGTCTTGTGTGAAGTACATGCAGCTTATAAGAGTCCATGTATATTTCATTTTCTTGGGCCAGTGGGCTACCTGAGGTACGGTCCACTCATGGCCATGGCAAAAGCACAGAGGTCAAACCCTACCACCCAAGCACCTTTCCAGCCTTTACGTGAGTCAGGTCTGTTAATATCTCATTGGCCTGGGGCAGGTGGCATGGTGGTCAAGAGCACTGGATTCCCACATGACCAACCATGGTTTGAGTCCTGGACCTGGTGGCTTGCTTTCTCACTTTCTTCTCTCTCTCTGGTCAAATTAAAATTAATACATAAATAAAGTTAAATAAAATAATCTTTAAATAGCCCATTGGCCAAAGCAGTCACATGATCTAGTTTAAGATCAAGGGGAGGATACGCTCCGCCCACAGGAGGCTGTGGCTAGGGTGGTAAAACTGCTACAGTGGTGGGAGGGATGAACGACTGGGACCCAGAACTCAGTTGATCATACTCTTCCTTCCGCCCAACACCGTGTTGAGGTTTTGAACTTATTGGAACATTAGGAGTATAGATAAAGCAGGTATAAGGCAGATTCTGCCACCAGTCTGTCCTGGAGCAGGAGCATGAGAACGGGGTGGGGAGGCAGGGCTGGGCAGAGTGGGAAATGAGGGCAAGGAACATCGGTCCATTTCTTTCTCCACACCCAGGAGAGGCAGCTCGGGGTCGGGCCTGGCTCTTCACAGCAGGACACAGCCTGGCAGCAGGTGGCTTGAGAGGTGACACGGGGAGCAGATATTGCCTGGCTTCCCTCATCTCGCAATCTCGCAATAGTTCTGATGAGAATAGAAAGACTCCTTGGTGTGAGTGTGCTGCTAACACCCCACTGACCACCCCCTTTATGGATAGTAGACCCTGAACTTCAGGCTCCTGGTTCTTCCGGATTCCAGTTTCTGGCTCCAGTTTGCTAACACTGTTTTATTTTGGTAGTGTTTATATCTGTCAGTCTGTCTTTTACTTTGGCAGATGGCACTGGTTTCCTGTTTATTATTCAATACAGGGCTTCCTTTGCAGATAAATATATTTAAATAAACGGGGTTAATTGAAAGAAAACTTGAACTATTTAAACTCTCAAGCAGCTCCATTGATAGTTCAGGAGGCAGGTGGCGAAGGCAAAATCGATAGCTCGAATGTGGTCAGCTCTGGGGACAGTGATGGGGACAGTGATAGGGACAGGGGAGAGCAAGTCGTTGCATCAGCCTGGGTTCCAGCTCTGGGAACAGTGATAGGGACAGGGGAGAACCGGGCCGTGCATCAGCCTGGGTTCCAGCTCTGGGGACAGTGATAGGGACAGGGGAGAACTGGGTCGGTGCAGTCAGCCTGGGTTCCAGCCATGTCCACCCAGTTTTTGACCCAGTCAGCAGCAGAGTGTCCCAGAGCCTCAGTTTCTTCCTGGATAAAATGAGGGGAACTTGGTTCTCAGGGCTGTTGTGTTGTGTATCGAAGGTAATGTTTGTACAACCACCGGCACACAGTAGGTGCTCCGCAAAGGGAAGAAACCCACTTGCTCCATTCCCCTACCTGGACTGTTCATTCCGGGACAGAATCCCTAAGGGATTTTCCCATTCCCTGTGTGGCCTTGGGACAGCAGGCTCCACAGCAACCAGACTCCATTCTTCTCCCCTTTCACCTGAACTGGGAGGGCTCAGTTCAGAATAACACTTTCCTGCCTCTCTCCAGCTCCAACAAATCTCTTGCATGAGGGATCGAGCCCTCATTAGCCATAGCTTTCAAAGACCTGGCAGGTCCAGCTGAGGAAATCCAGGGCCTGGGTGTGCAGGGGTCCTTTGGAAGGTGTCTCTAATAGGCAAGTCTCTAAGTTAGTCTTAGCGAGCTCTCCCAACACAAAGCATCCTAAAAGATTAAAAGGGTGCTCGTCAGGGACCAGGCAATGGCACATTGGTAATAGCACTGAACTCACACAGGGAGGTCCTGGGTTCCCATCCGGGGCCCTTCCCACCATGTTGGTCATAGAGTGACTCTGGCTGGCTAAGGCTGGGAGTGGATCGCAGACCTTTTTGCGGATGTTTCTTTCTCTGATGGAAGAAATAAATACATAAGCGTAAATGAAAAATGATCCTCTCCAGAAAATGTAAGCATGGTGTCCCAGTGAGACCACACAATTGCATAATATTCCTTCTTCTCTTCTTCAAGTTTGCTATAGGGCATGTGCACTCACCAGAGACAGACAGGGAAAGTGAGAAAGCATCCCCCGGGGAGGATGGCCATACCTAATCCCCTCTCTTCCATCCTCCTCTGGGATTTTCCGGCATGCGCGCACACAAGCTAGGCCCAGGACCTGCACAGTGCAGCCAGCCGTGTGGGATCCAGCCATCTCAACCAGCAAGCCACTCAGTGGTCCATAAAATGGTGCTTCTTGGGCATGCACGCACACGCGCCCGGCGTGAGTTTTAAGCCACCGGGTCCGGAACACGAACTGCGGTCGACCACGTGGGAGTCCAGCGACATAGCCATTACGCTAACTGCTGGTTCCCAAAAAACGGTGCTTCTTAAAAGGGTTTCTCATACTGATCAGTGGCATGGGTCAAGTGCCGTGTATATTGTGAGCTATGTGCAATTAACATTGACCTGTTAAACTCATAGTTTTTTTATATTTATTTTTATTTTATTTTTTTGCCATAGGGTGTGTGTACTTGCTGAAGAGAGACAGAGCCAGTGAGAGGGAAAGTGAACAATATCCCTCCCCCTCTCCCCAGGAGGGGATGGCCACGCTTCAGTCCCTTCTCCTCCATTCTCCTCCTGGAGTTTTGGACATGCACGCACACGAACACACACTGTGTGATTTTCAAGCTATTGGGTCCAGGACTTGAACCACGGTTGGCCACATGGGAATCCAGGGCCTTAACTATTCCACTGCCCACTGGCCTTGAAACTCAAACTGTTAAAATATACTGTAATATGTTGTAATCCTTTTCGAAATTTCTTCAATTTTTTATTTTTAAGAGATTTTTGTTATAGGACACTTTTGCTCTCCAGAGAGACAGGAAGCAAGAAATCACTCCCCAGGTGAGGATGGCCACCCGCAATCCCTTCTCCTCCATTTTCCTTTGAGAAGCTTGGGCACATGCGCCCAGCGTGTTTTAAGCTTCTGGGTCCAGGACTTGAACCGCAGTTGACTAAGTGGGAGTCCAGTGATGTAACCATTATGCCATCTCCTTGCCCCCAATTTTTAAAACACCCTACCGCCTACTCCCCACTTCAAAATACCGGAGGGCTCAGTCTCTCAGCTTCCTCCCTATGCCCCCCTCAAGAGCCCCTGGGACAGACCGAGGCTGGAGAAAAAGGCGATCCTGGGCTTTCCGCGTCATTTCCAAGGACAATAAGTTCCAGGAGGGGGGTCCAGCGGTGTCAGCAGTTGTGTGAAGGTGTGTGTCCGGGGGTGAGGGTGAGGTGGGGACCTTGCAGAAGTCTCAAGACTTGGCTCTTGGCTGCCCTGCGCCTTCACACCAGAGCCAGGACTCCGCAAGCGACAGCCAACGTTCACTGCGCATTTAGTACGCCAAACCCCGCACGGACGGCCACTTTCAGGCCTTCTACCAACCCGAGGAGAGTCGGACTGGCACCTCCATTTCCAGAAGGTACGCCGAGGCAGGAGAGATGAGGGGCAAGTTCAGCAAGCTAATGCACGTCCCGGAGAGGGGCTCTAAGTCAGGGAGCTGCACTCCGGAACCCCGCGCCCCTTGGGGACGAGAAGAAAGGGAGAGAAGGGGATGGAGGGTGGGTGGCCGGGAGAAGGCGGGGAAGCCTGGAAGGGCGCAGAGAAGACTCTCCCAGCTCCCGGG
>NW_006159657.1:1726651-1744606 GCF_000334495.1 Tupaia belangeri chinensis | reverse complement strand
CTCCCGCCGCCCGGCGCCGCCGCCAGCGCCGGGTGAGTTGGGGCGCGCTCCAGAAAGCCGCGGGGCGTCGTCGGAGGCTCCGGGCAGCGCAGCCGGGCAGCAGAGGCGCGACCCCCACCCGCTGGCCCGTCAGGGGCCCCCGGCATGGGCGGCGGGCAGGGAGGGGCAGAGCGCCGTCTGCCCCGAGACCGGGTCCCGCCGCGCGACTACCCGGGCGCAGACCTCCAGCGCGCGCCACCGTCGCCCGGGCCCCAACTCCACCTCGTCTCCCCCGGACAGCTCCCTACGCCTTGTGCGCCGAGGCAGGCGGGAAAAGTTTGGGGAGGAGTCAGGGTGGCTCTAGCCCCGCCAGCCTCACTCCTGGGGCTCCGAGACTTCAGGGCAGCCCCCACGTCGTGCGAGGGACCCGGGCGCCCAGTGCTCTGCCTCACCGCGCGGGCGGCGCTAGCTGTGCCCAGGCCGGGTCTGTGGGTCCTCCAGGGCCGTGCACCCCCTCTTCGTCTCGGCCGCGGCTCCGTCGCGCCCCCCAGCGGCTAGGAGCAGTTCCGTAGGGGCCGAGCAAGCGGTGGAGACGCCTCGGCCCTGCTTGGATGGCACTTCTGGTAGATCCGGGAGCTCTTGGGGTAAAACCCCACCGGAAGTCTGCCGAAAGGGGGTGCTAGAGCTCGGGTGTGGACTGTACCCTTTCCTCAAATCCTGCGCCCTAAATACACTTTAAGGAGGTCTTTAAGATCGTAATGGGGGTTGACATGGGGACTCATGGAGACACGTGGACCCGAGGTTTATCCCACAGTGCAAAACGCTTCCAGGCCGCCTGTACCTTGGAATAGGCTGAAAGCCCAGCCCCGAGACTGAGAAAGGAACACTTGCAGCTCCAGGGCCCAAATTGAGCGTGTGTGTGTGTGTGTGTGTGTGTGTGTGAGAGAGAGAGAGAGAGTGCATATGCGAGTGTTGGTCTTGGAACTCAGCTGTGTCTGAGTAAGGGGCTTGGATGGGGACTATCGAAGGTCTCGCCCCAGTAGGCATGGCCTCACTTATGAGGCGCCCTAGCAGAGGCAGGACAGTGGTTGTCCAGGGCGGGGGTGCGTGGGAATGGGGGGTTAGTGTGTCATGGGGGCGGAGGTTTTGTCAGGGAGGATAATGGTTACACAAGTTGTGAGTATATTTAATGCCAACAAGGGCACACTTACAGAGGCTACGTGATATATGCTGTGTTATGCGTGTGTATGTATTTCCTTCATGAGAAAGAGATGGGGGGGAAGGGAGAGACAGAGATAGGTATTTTTGGCATTTGGGGCGGGGGTCTCACCGTGCCATGGCCTCCTGCCCAGCCTCCCACTTAGCTAGGATTACAGGTGTGCAACCTCTCCTGGCATGCTCAGGTCATCCCGGGAACCGAACCCAGGCCTCCCAGGCCATGCCTATCCTCCCAGGCCATGGAGCTACCTGTGCACAATTGGAACTGGCTCTGTGTCATGTGTATTTTAACACAACTTAAAAAAATAATAAGATGCCTCCAGCCACCTCCACACTTCCGTCTGAATCGGAAAAGTATCCTGACACCCTGTTGCTGGCCACCTCTCCCTGGACCTTGGCCTCCAGATAAGGATGTGGAAGGAGGATGAAGAAGGGACAGGATCCTGGTGTCCCCAGGAGTCTGAAGTGGAGAAAGGACGGCTATGGGGGGCTGCTGCCAGCCCCACCTTCTTGCTTCTGCCTGGAAGCCTCACCCCAGAACAGTTTCCAGCTTGCTTCCCTGTTGCAGGTAGCAAACCCAGGCCAGCCATGAGGCCAGTTGCCCAATGCCAACTAGTGCCAGAGAGTGCAAGAGCCAGGCTTTGAACTTGCGTCTGCCCCCTGCCTTTTCCACTTGGAGATGCCCTGGCAGGGTGTGAGGAACTGGATGGGCAGGGGACCCTCCTGGGGAAAACAGGGCTGGGATGCCCACAGGGGCCTTGGCAGATGCTGCGAGGGGGCCATAGGGTGGCAGGAAGGTGTGGAACCTGTTTTCCTACTGAGGTTTGGGATCCAGCCACATCCACCCACACTGGGAATTGGGGAATCAGGGGGCCAGGAGAGTCTGGAGCCTCCTCTGCCCCTCAAACGGAGAGACCGAGTTTCACCTGAAATCCCGGGAGCGGCGTCGGCGTTGGATGCCACAGAGGTGGCCAGAGCATTGGTTAAGGGCAGAGCCAGGCGGAAACTGGTACAGAGAGTGTGAGACTTGGGGTTGCCTTTCTCCCTGGAGGGGAGGGCTGCACCCTTCAGCTGGCACCACCCCAGATTAGGGCAGGCATGACATGTAATTGTAAATTCTGGGTGCATCGTTTTAGTAGCCCCTACACACACACACTCACACACACACACACACACACACACGTAATGACACTGCAGTCACTTACGGAGCCCTTTCTTCCTGGAACGGAAGTGCACGTTTCACCTAGAGCTCGCGTCTCTGCCTCTCACGCGATGTTTTCACAGACGGACTAAAACCTGGGCTGTGTGCACAGACTCGGTTTTCCAGCAGCAGGTCGCTCGCAGGAAGGATGGACTGGCCGGCTTTTCATCCGAGGAACACGCAGCTCTGCCCTGCCCTCGCCTCTGCCTTACTGCCGTCCTGGTTGGTGAGGGCCAGCTCTTTGTCATAGTAAACTCCACAGACGAGGCCAGGAAGGGAGCTCTGTCCCGACAAAAAATACACACACATAGGAGCCTTTCCAGGTCATGAGATGGCGCTGGGCTGCCGGCTGGATGGCAAGGTTTGCCTGGGAGTCCAGCTCTCCTGGGCGACAGATAATTGTGTGTGTGTGTGTGTGTGTGTGTGGCGCTGATGCCCAGCTCTGTGGACAAGTGGGGCCTCTGACCCAGGCTTGGGGACTAAGGTGGGTGGGGGTGGGCTTTGCAGGGCTGGGGATGGGGGGGTTCCAGAGAGGAAGTGTTGGCAGTCATTACCCAAAGGCTTGGAGATTGGGGAGCAGAACTCCCAGACTGGATTAAAGGTTGCACAGGATGCCAGGGCAGGAGGGCCGGGTGGGGGGGCATGTCTCGCTGGGCTTAGGAAGGCAGGTGATTGGCAGTGGCAGCTGGGATGGGGAAGGAGAGCAGATGTTATCAGAAAAGGAACTGGAGGCCTGATCTGGGACGTAGGCCTCAGCTTGTCTAGGGAAGGAATGGGGATCCGTGTGGGGCCGAGGCAGAGGCTCCCCTCCTTGCCCCAGGAGTGCCGAAGTCTGGCTCCCTGCAGAAGTTGTCCGAAGAAGGCATTTGGGGCAGGTCTGTGGCAGGAATCAGATGCAGCATCTGGCTCTTGTTAGGGACAGACCGAGGGGGGTGTCTAAAAATATCAGAGCAGAGCTGCCACCCAGCTAGAGTGCGCAGCTGGTAACCTGACACCGGGGGACTGGGGCGGTGGCAGTGGTGACGACAGCACCAGCTCCGCTCTTTTCTCAGTCTGGGGTTCTCCAGGCAGCCAAATCCTGCTGATGCCGGGTGGAGGCCAGAGCTGTGTGTCAGGGCAGCTGTGGGCTAAGAGCGGAGAATCGCAGGGGCATATGGGCCCTAGCAAGTGCCACTATGGGGCCACAGTGGTGTGGTGAAGGCTGGATCCCACATGGCTGGCTGCGTGGCTCGAGTGTCGGACCTGGTGGCTTGAAAATAACATGGGTGCATGTGTGAGTGCGTGCCCCAAATCCCCAGAGGAGAATAGACAAGGAGTTATTGCGGTGTGGCCTCTCCCCGGGGGATGATTTCCCACTTTCCCTCTTTCTTGTCTTTCCAGTGAGTGCGCGTGAGCGCGCGCGCACACACACACACACACACACACACACACACAGAAGTGCCAGTTTGACAGCTAGGCACAGTTAAAGAGGTGGAGAAAGTTGCCTCAGAGCCAGAACTAGGTCTGGTTCTATGGACAGGCCACAGCTGAGGAGCTCGGTGCTGGGGAGTGGCCCCAGGAGTGCCAAGGACAGCCCCTGTCTAGGAGGCTGCAGTGTCACATTCACCTGGCAAAGCACGGTGATCAGGCAGTGGGTGACTCCCCTTGGGCGCAGCCCCGGGCTGTGAGAATGCCCCTCCAGGGGCAGGAGGCAGGGGGAGGGAGGCTGCAGGAGGACCTGGTGAACCAGCTGACATTGTGGGTGGTGCTCATGGTATCTTCAGCGCTAATGAGCAGTTGTTGAACTGAGTAATTGAATTCCTTTGGCTCTCACCTTCTAGAGAAGCGGAAAAGACAACTGAGGGTGAGAAGACATTGCTCCAGTTCCTGTCCTTACAGAGACTAGGGGCCAGCGGCAGGAGGCATGGTAGTGAAAGCGGCTGGATCCCACATGACTGACCATGCGGTTCAAGTCCCCGGCCCAGAGGCTTGAAAAACACGCTGGGCAAATATGTGTGTGTGTGTGTGTGTGTGTGTGTGTGTGCAAGATCCCCAGAAGAGAACGGAGGGAAGGAGTTGGGGTGTGGTCATCCCCTTAGGGCTGCTTCCCTCCCTCCCTTGCTCTCTCTGTCTCTTTCCTGAAAGCACATGTGCCCTATAGCAACATTTTTTAAATAAATAAATAAGAAGATAGGTGGAATGACATCAGTGTCTAGAAACTTCCTAAGACTCTGGATCCAGAACTGAGGGAGGGGTCACCAGGTGACATTTTATTGTCTTGAGGACACTGGGATGCAAAAGAGCGATCACTTGTAGGATGCGAAGATGGACGCGCTAAGTCCCTCAATGCAGGCTGCTCAGATCGAAGCTCAAGTCAAATTTTGTCAATAGTGAAGTCACCTGCTTTGACTATTTCTCTTCATTTTCTTTCTTTTTAAATGACCAGAGGGCACATGCACTGGTGGAAGAGAGAGAGACAGAGAGGGGAAAGCACCACCCAAAGGGGTGTGGTCATCACAGTCCCCTCACCTCCGTTTCTCCATCCTGTCAGCATTTGGGGCGTGTGTGCACACATGTTCCTGGTGTGTTTTTCAAGCCACCAGGCCAGGATTCATGCCGTGGTTGACATTACAGGCTCTGGTTGGTTCTCTTCATCTTTAAGCTGTAGGATCGGCCACGATTTCTCTTTCTGATGTTCCGTTCACGAATTTCTCTAGTGAACCATCTTTCTTTAAAGTGAAATTAATTAAAAAGTGTATCAGTGAATAAATCTGACCCCAAATTCTCCCATTAATCTTCTTTTAGTAGATGTTTCCCAAAGCGTGTTATCGCTGGCATTATGCAAGATCATTTTTAAAGGTCTGCAGCTGAACGCAAAATCACGGAAGAATAATTACGTATTTTTCTTGATTGGTATTTTTGGGGAAAAAAAGACATAAATAGTTCACAGACCATTGATTTCACAGATACTACTGCTTAGGTTGGAAAAAAGTGTATATTTTTTAGACTTTCTTTTTTTTTAAAAGAATTATTTTATTTAGCTTGATTTATTCATTTATTTACTCATTTATTTTAATTTGATCAGAGAGGGACAGAAAGTGAGAGAGGGAAGGGAGAGAGAGAGAGAGAGAGAGAGAGAGGAAGCAAACCGCCCGGTCTGGGACTTGAACTGCGGTTGGCCACGTGGGAATCCAATGCCCTTGGCTACCACGCTACCTGCTGGCCCCAAAAGTGGATGTTTTAAACTTTAAAACATTTTTTAATTAAAGAATTGCATTAATAAGCACAGGTGGTTCTTGCATTTGACAAAACAGTCTCAGTACTCCCGGAGTAGACACATTCTGATGACATGAGCAGTCCTGAAATACCGTGGGTGCCCCAGCCGAGTGCCCCGCTGTGAAGAGGCCCCCCAGATGCTCAGCTTCAAGCTGAAACCTGCCACTTAGCTTCCGAGGGAGTCCCTTCATCTTTAATGAGGGTCATCGTCCCACCTGGCCGGCCCTTGCCCGCTGTCCGGGGATCAGAGGCGATGATGTATTATTCGTGGAAGTGGCTTGAGTTGTTTGCGGTTTGCTTGAACCAGAGGCCAAGAGAGACCTTGCGCTTTCATCTGGACGGGTGTTACTAAGCAGCTCCCCGCAGTGAGCGGCTCCAGGCTTCGGCAACACCAAGCGGGAGTTCCTCGACTTCAAAGGAGGTTATAATCTCGAAGGGGACGATGTGTCCAGGAACGCCCAGGACCAGGGCCACAGGTTGTGGTTTCAGGGAAGGCCGTGGTGTGGTGTCACACGAGGGTTTCTGTAAACCTGTGGGGCTTAGAAGAATCCTTAGAGTTCTCCCAGCCATGATGGTGCCAGTGAGGACACGCAGACGGGCACAGCGAGAGAAAAGGCAGGAGTTGCAAGCAGAGGCCCTGCTGGGGGAGGAGCCATTGCCCACTGGCAATTAAAGAGCAAAAAAGGGAAATGGCTTAGGTTTACCAGGGCCGTAGGTAGTGAAAATGATCACGGCCTTACTAGTATCATAGTGTCTACGCAGTGCAGAGCGGCTCCCAGGGGTGCGTCGCCCCCTTAGGGCTGCTTCCCACCCTGTCTTCCCTCATTTGAAATGAACAACTCTGTGAATCAGAGACGATTGTTATTTTCGTTCTGGAGATGAAGAAACAGGTGGTAGAGAACGTGTATATTTGTGGCTCTGACCTCCTTTAAAATGAGCAGGGTGCATGAAGGCAGGAAGGGCTCGGGGACAGAGATGGAGCGGGGAGGAAGGCTGCAGGGTGAGGGCCTCCCTTCCACATCCCCAAGAGGGGCAGCTGGGAGGATGTTCGTAGAGCTCTGTTGGAGTAGAGACAGAGACAAAGAGAGAAAGAGTATCCGAAGTAGCCATCGGTCATTTTGCAAAATATTCCCAGCAGTTAAAAAGATCAAGTTTTGGGGCCAGCAGGTGGCATGGTGGTTAAGGCACTGGACTCCCATGTGGCTGACTATGGTTCAAGTCCTGGACCTGGAGGCTTGCTTTCTCACTTTCCCTTTCTCTCTCTCTCTCTGGTCAAATTAAATAATAAAGATGATAAAAAAAAATTCTTTAAAAAAAGATTAAGATGCATCTGTGTGCACCAATATAGAATAAGCTCTATGGCATTACTGACTTTTATAAAAACCAAGTAGCCAAACTATATGTAGGAATAGGTAGTGTTTATATAAAAAATAAACACAAATTCTTGATGTACGTATTTTCTGCAGCCTCTCATGTACTGTGTTTATAAGGGAACAGTGTCTGGAAGGATCGCTGCCTAGCTTAGAGTGGCTGTCTGATGAGAGGGGTGGGAGGAAACTGGTACAGAGGGAATGACTAGCGGGGCCCTGGTCTTGCTCCAGCAAAGCGGGTACGTGGGAATTACTTCTGTGCCGCAGCTTCCACAATAATGGGACAGTTTTCCCGATTCAGCGGGCAGCGGGCTTCTGCAGGTGTGGAGGCCGGGAGCCCAAGAAGATGACTTTGGCCATCAGTGTCCGGCGGATTGTGTGGCTGAGGCTTTATAGACAGACTGATCAGGGACTGTCGTGGCATCCCAGGGATGGGCACTGAACTGGGGTGTGGTCCAGCCTCCGTGTCACGTCCCCCTGGTATGCCGTACTGTGGATGTCTGTGGGCCCAGTGGGTTCTAGCCTGAGTGCTGCTAACTGATGCTGACAGTGGAGAGCGGTGTCCACCTGAGCCTCCTGGGCTGTCCTGTGAACAGCGCGGTTAGATCCAGGAGAAGGTGGCTGGAAGACATTGGAGATGGGCATCCAGGGCTCGGGAGAGAAGTAGGGGCCTTCGCATTGTGTTCGAGGTTGATGTTTTGGGGTAGGAGGAAACAGTTTAGAGGGCCAGCCCTGTTAGCCCAGTAGTTAAGAGAGCCAAATCCCATCTGGCTGACCATGGTTCAAATCCTATCCCTAGCGGCTTGAGAAACATGCCAGGTGTGTGTGCGTGCATGTCCCAAATCCCGGTGGGATGGGGAAGGGATTACAGTGGGACCACGCCCCATGTGGGGGTGTTTTGTCCCTTTCTCCCTCTCCGCCTCTCTGTTTCTCCCTGGTGAGCACATGTACGCACTGGTAATTAAAAAACACACAAAAAATGGCTTTCAAAGTAGCAGGGCTGTCAATAATAGTAATGATTCCATTACTGTTATCACCGTGTTCGTGGAGTGCAGAGTGGCTCACTGGGCCGCGTGCTTCGTGTCTTCCCTCATTTGAGATGAACAACTCTATGAATTAGAGATGATTATTATTCTCATTCTGTAGATGAAAAAACAGGTCTCAGAGGACATGTAGACACAGCTAAGTGTGAGTGACTGAGTTTGAATTTGAGTTTCGTGGGTCCCACGGACCCTGCTCCATGGGATACAACTGCCTCATTGCCTCTTGTGAGAAATGTCTGCTTCCTATTCTTTAAATAATCCTGGTCTTCTAGGCTGGGCTAAGAAAGTTCTTTTGCTATAAATGCTTGATTTTTCTTTTGGAAGACGAAGTCTTGCTGTATTGGTCCCCCTGCCTCAGCTTCCCGGGCACAGCCACCAAGCCCAGCTCTTCAGACAGGGCCTTTCTGTGTTGCCAGCCCCCTGCCCAGCCTTTCTGAGCTGCTGAGGTCACAAGCATGTACCTCCATGCCCGGCTTTGGGGTGGGATTGGGGGTTAAACCCTGGCCTCCTATGTAGTTCCAGTCTGCAGAGCACGGTGCCTTAGCACCAAGAGCCACCTCAGCTGGGCCTACTATGGAGGTTCTTGCAGGTGTCCTGGACGGCAGCCACTCATTCTTCGAAGCCAGCAGTCTCTGCCCTCATGGGACTGCAACGACAGGAGCTTTTCAGTCAGCAGCCTGGCACAGGGGACAGACCGGCCCTCCCATCCTGCCCTGGCCGCTTAGGTTTCAGCGTGCATGATGGAGGAGAGCACTCTAAGAATCCTGCTCGGAAATGACCTGCATGGCCCCTAGTCCCCATCCTGTCATCGGGGCGCATAGTTCCCAGAGCTGCCAGGCCAGGCTCCCAGGTCCTGGCGGGGCATTCTTGGTGATCCGAGCCCCGGGAAGGCTGGGGACCAGAGCCCTTGATTTGTCCTCAGCCTCGCTTCCTGGCCTGGTCCCCAGCCAGGCCCACCAATGCTGGTAATGGATGTCAGCCTTCAGACTAGGGGTGCCTTTCTTCATCTCAGGGCCCCAACCTTGAGCACACTTCTGGCCCGAAATAAGTGCCTCGCCGTGTGGCATGAATAAAATGGCCTGTCCGAGGGACGACAGGTGGATTCCCAAGACCTTGGACTAAGGCCAGGAGGATGCGAGAGTGGGGCTTGAGGCCCAGTGGCAGCGGTGTGGGCGGTGGGTGCTGCTTCTTGTCAGAGCCATCTGAGAAGGCCGAGAACCTGCTGGCTGGGGTAATACAGGAGTTCCGTGGTATGACAGGGACCCCTGACGGGAGGGTTTCTCTTTCTCTCTCTCTCGAGGTAAATAAACTTAAAAGGGGGGTTGTGAGGTGCTCTGGGAACTACTCACAGATACACAGTGGGGTGGAGCAAGAGGGTTCTGTTTGCAAACTGGTCTCCTAGCCATGAGTTCATTCTGGAGATAGCACTAGTATTTCCTTCCCAGATCTGAGACCCCGAGGTAGGCTCACCATGCTCATTTGTTCACTCCAGTGTGTGTGTGAGGCCCATACCACCAGGCAGTGAGCAGAAAGAGACTCCAGCTCTCTAACAGAATCCACATGCCACCAGAGAGAGGACCGTGTTTGAGACGGTCAAGAGAAACCCAGGTCTAGGCACAGAGGGAAACCAGAGTCCCCTCTTCCTCCTGCTCCTCAGTTGACTTTCATGGATACCTTTAGATCGATCATCAGATGAGAGATCTTTTTTGAGTAAGAGGTAGCAAGGGGACCTCATCGAGTCCTCTCGTTAGGGTATCTGGTGTCCTGAAATCCACAAGATAGTCGGTTGCCCAAGAGCCTGGGTGAGGCTGTGACAGGGGACCCAGGCTTGTCCGCCAGCCCTCAGTGGTGTTCTCAGGAAATGCCGCCACCCCCATCAACAGCTTATGCTGGCAGCTCGGAGCCATCCTCCCCTCTCCATGCAGACCTTCGGCCTTTCTGCAGTCCAGCCCTTTCTTCATCACCACGGCCACCACCATCTTCTGCACTGACAACTCCATGAGCTCCTTGACTGCTGTCCCCACGGCCACTCAGGCTGTCCCTACAGCCCTGTCCATACTCCTCTAGAAGGGTCTTAGAGGTACAGGTTGCTCACGTCACCCTGCTCGCCCCGCCCCTCTGTGAGCTCTTCAGTAGCTGTGATTGCTCCTAAAATAAAGTGAAAAGGCCCAGGCCTTTCATCATCAGGCTTAGAGGTCTTTGCTGGCCGCCCCTCAGAATCGCCAGACCCCACCCAACAGTAATGAGGCCAGAATTTTGGTCCAGTTTTATAGCCCAGTGGTTGAAGAACCGGATCACACATGGTTGACCATATGGTTCAAATCCGAGCCCCAGCGACTTGAAAAACACACCAGGCATGTGTGTGTGTGTGTGTGTGTCCAAAATCCCAAAAGGAGGGAGAGATGGAGGGGAAGTGAGTGTATGTGGCATGACCACACCCATTGGAGGGTGCTCTCTCTCTCTCTTCCTCCATTTCTTTCTCTGGTGAGTACACACAGGCCCTCTGGCAACTAAAAAAGAGAGACCAGACCCTCTCGAGGGTGGGGCCAGGGCACAGCACAGTTCAAGATGCCACAGTGTGGGTGGAGGTGAGAAGGGCTGGTCCAGCCCCTTTCTGCTTCTCTTTGGCCTCAGCTTATCACCTCCCCTCTGCTTTTCCACTCCAGCCCCCTGGCCTTTCCTAGTCCACCCACTCTCATTCCTCTCTCCCCATAGCTTCTGCAGGCTCCTCCCTCCCCCTTTCTTCCACATCCCTTCCTCTTTGTCCAGCTCATCTCCCTGAGCCTTTAAGACTCACACCATTTCTTCAGTGACACTTCGTAACTCAGGTTAGGTAAAATTTTCTCCTGCGCCATACATATTGAGCATCACTGATCTGAAAATCCTAGACCAAAATGCTCCCAAATCTGCAAACTTGTAAGTGCCGACATGACGTTACTAGTGGAAATTCCACACCTGACCTCATGTGGTGGGTCATAGTTAAAATGCTGCTGTTCAGAAATACTGTATAAAATTCCTTCAGGCCATGTCTATAGGGTGAACCAGAGAGCTTGAAAATTGTATATTATGAAAAACTGCACGAGTTTCTAACATTTTTGCACCAAAATAAACTCACACTTTAATTCCATTTTTCTGTGAACTTTTCGAAGTCCCCTCATAAGGGAAATATAAATGAATTTTGTGTTTAGCTTGGGTCTCATCCCCAAGATATCGCATCATGTATATGCAAAGGTTTCAAATTCCAAAAATATCTGAAATCTGAAATACTTCTGGTCCCAAACATGTCAGAAAGGGATGCCCAATCTGTATTTCTGATGGTATTTTAAGTGTGGCATGGGCTGGCAGGCACGGGGGCCCTTTCCCAGCACCTGTTGAGCTCACCAGCATCTGTCACAGCGAACAGCTACTTTTCAGAAGACCCTCAGGGTGGAGCCATGGGAGGGAGGCCCCAGGCTTTGGTGAGGGTGAGGGTGAGCCTGCTGGAGGCTGGGAGTTAGGAAGAGGAGGGGGGAGATTGGAAGAGAGAACTGGGGTCAGGGCAGCTGCTCCCTCCCCTCCGCTGCAGTTGCCCAAGTGGCATGGTCAGCATCCATTTCTATCTGCCTGACGTCGGGTCACATTCTTCTAGGCCAGAACCCAAAAGAGGCTTAATCGTCCACATGCTCGCAGTGTGGTCCACCGGCCTGCAGGCCTTTGGGGGTGATTTCTTGGTGTACAGCGATGTTCCCAGCTGTAACATGCTTCATTCATTTTATTTCTATGTTTTAGATTTTTTTTTGCTTTCGGGCATGTGTGCCCTCTCATAGGACCTGCAGGTGCCTCACACCTTCTGTGTACTTGGGAGCACACTGAGGGGTAGGTGGCAGGAAGATGGGGACCCAAGAGCTGTTGGGGCCTCTTGGGAACTGGGGAAGTGGCACAATCCCAGGCCCTGGCATGGGTGACAGGTGGTAGGTGTGGTGTGGCCTGAGAGTTACGAGGGCTCCTGACCCAGGCCAGCCCCTTCCAACTCCAGGCCATGGTTTCTCACCCTCCCTCCTGTGTCAGGGACAGTATCTTGATGTCCTTGTGGTATTCAACCCAGGGGGACAGAGGTATTAAATACCAATTTCCACCGAACTCAGAGCTTCCACATTTAAAAACACCCAACATTTTAAAATGGGCTTTTGGGGCCAGCAGGTGGCATAGTGGTTACAGCACTGGACTCCCAACATGGCCAACAGAGGTTTGAGTCCTGGACCTGGCAGCTTGAAACTCAAGCCAGTGCATGTGGGTGTGTGCCCAAGATCCCAAGAGGAGAATGGAGGACGAGACACTGGCCTGGCCATCCCTACTGGGGGGTGATTTCTCACGTTCTCTCTCTCTGACTCGGTGTGTCTCTGCAAGTGCACACATCCTATAGCAAACATCTCTCTAAATTTTTTTTAAAATAAATAAATAAAATGGGCTTTTAAAGTGTAAAATTCATTGCATTTTAGTATGTTCGCAGATATGTGCAGTCATTTTCAACGTCTTTATCACCTCAACAAGAAACCCTGCGCCCTTTAGATATCGCCCCCCCGTTTCCCCACCCCCCCCTTCAATCCTAATCAGCCACGGATCCACTTAGTATCTCTGGGTTTGCCTGTTCTGGCCCTCTCATACACGTGGAATCATCCCATCTTCCACGTCTGGCTTTTCACTGTGCATAATGTTCTTAAAGTTCACCTGTGTCTTAACGTGTCAGAGTTCCCTTCCTTTTTATGGCTGAATAATTCTCCATTGTCTGGATACACCCCTTTCATTTTATTTACCCATTCATCTGTCAACGGATGTGTGGGTTGTTTCCACCTTTTGACGACGTGAATAATACCTGCCATAAACACTCCCGTATGGGCTGTGTATTTGTCTCTCTGGGGCTTATACCTAGGCGTGGAATTGCTGGCTGTGTCTTGAACCATTTGAGGACCTGCCTGACTGTCTTCCACAACAGCTGTGCCATTTCGCATTCCCACCAGCAGATCATGAGGGTTCTGATTTCTCTGCTCCCCCAGATTTTTCATTCACTACCCAGCCCTGTCCCGGTCCCAGCTCCTAGAAGGTTTTCGCTAGTGAAATGCCTGTCGGTGTAGAGCAGATTACCAGGACCAGGGCTCCTCGGCTAAACTGGACCCCTCCAAAGGGCCTAGGACAGGCCGGAGGGAGGAAGGGAACAGGCTCTGTGACTCCCTGGGGGTGGGGGACCACTGAGGACACAGCTGGAATCAGTGGAAAAGAGCCCGAGTGCTGTTTCCTGCAGGTTGAACTCACTGTACAGCAGCAATTTGGGATGGCTCCCTCATCACATGGCAAGAAATCGCATAGCGACGAAGCAAGTCCCTTTTTTTCTTTTAAAGCTCATTTTTTTAAAAGAATTATTTTATCTGACTTTATTTGTTTATTTATTTATTTATTTCTCATTTTAATTTGACCAGAGAGGGAGAAAGCAAGAGAGAGAGAAAGCGAGAAAGCAAGCCATCAAATCTGGGACTTGAACCGCAGTCAGCCATGTGGGAGTCCAACACCTTTAACCACTACACCACCTGTTGGCCCCACAAGTCCCTTTTTAATTCTCTCTCAACTCTTCTGATCCCATCCAGGGCAGTATCTTAGCCGATGCTAAGGCATTTGGTGCCTATTATGGTTGGATACTGGTTTGTCCCCAAACATTCATGTTTTGGAATTTGGTCCTAGGGTACAGGGATTGGACGACCCCCAGAATTCCATGCGTTGGGACTTGATTCTCTTGTAAAGGTGTTAAGTGAAAACTTAACTCCTTCATTGTGTCTCAGGGTGGGGCGTTTGGGTGTGATAGGTGGTTAGGGTGGGGCCCCTGTGATCAAGTCTGGTGGGTTTGTAAGGGGCAGAGATGAGACCAGAACAGAAAGAGAAAACTCGTGGGTACAGGTCCCACTCTGCCAAGTTTGGCCGTCCACCATCTCGTGATGCCTTCGGACTTCCCAGCCAGTAGAATCGTGAATATTTCTGTTAGCGACTAATAAGGCGGGCTAGTGCGACACCTCTCTGAGGCTCGCCTTCCTCCTTTCACTCGGAGCAGGTCTCCTCTTAGCTCTTTGGCAGGAAACAGCATTGAACCAGAATTTGTGAACTTTCCTTGGTGAGGGGGTGCTATTTATTTTCACAGTTTCTATTTATGACAAGTGATGCTGATTTTCCATTTCCAGAGAGCCAAAAAGATTTCGTTCGAAAATACCTGCTTTCGTGTTAAGAAGTGGTTGACTTAAGGGCAGATTGGAAGTAGAGTGTCCCGGTGGTCCTTGAAAAGGTGGTGGGCGAATGGTTGAGACTCGGGTGCCCTTGTTCGGAACTTCAGGGGCCAATAATCAGAGGCACTGGCAGGCAGCAGTGAGGTCCCCAGTCCTGGGGCATGTACGACTGGAAACCGGATGCTAGAAAAATAATCCGGGCAGAGGCTGGGAGCAGAGGGAGTGCTGCTGATCACACAGCACCTTTCCGCTGAGACTGCATGAGTCCGCGGTTCCCATTGTGTGGGTCAGTTTCCCAATTCCACGGCGGGACAATGCCATTGCAGCTGCAGCAGCATCAGCGGCTCCAGCGGAGGGGCGGGCTGGGGGTGGATGGGGCTGCCTTTCTTTCAGCATGGCTACCCACGGTCCCCCGGCAGGCTGGTGGGGAAGGGGTTCTACCACATGACTCCATGTTCACGGAGATGGCTTCTAGCTCAGAAGTGCCACCCACAGGGCTGGCTGCCCTTTCTTGACTCTTATGGTGCGAATCCCTTTCTGTTGGTTAGTTCCCTCAAGACCCCAGTGAAGGGACATGACCTGCCAGCTCCCAGGCTGGTAAGTGTGGATGGTTGCACATCCTGATGTAGACAGGCTGTGCTAGTCAGGGGTGTGCAGAAACAGAACCAGCAGTGTGTGTGTGTGTGTGTGTGTGTGTGTGTGTGTGTGTGTGTGTGTGTGCGTGTGTGTGTGGAGAGAGAGAGAGATTTACTGTAAGGAACTAGCTCGTGCGATTATCGGGACTGGTTAAGCCCCAGATCTGCCGTGTGGCATGGCCGAGTGGGGACACTGGAAGAGCCAGCATTGCAGTTCAAGTCAGAAGTCTGCTTGTTAGCAGAATTCCCTCTTCCCCGGAGGAGGTTTGCTTAGGGGCTATTCGGGACTTCAACTGATGGGACGAGGCCCACCACATGATGGAGGGCAGCCTGCTTGACTCAAAGCCCGTTGATTCAAATCTGGACCTTGGCCCCAGACACCCTGGCAGAAACGCCGTGGCCTAGCCAAGTTGACCTGTAAAATCAACTGTCTCTAGTGCTTGAGTTGGACCAGACTCGGAACATTAAGTAAAATGGAATCCCTTTTAAATCACTCCCTTTAAAATCCCCTTCCAACCCTTCAAAGAGGAAGTCTCAGTTTTGTGCTAATACATCTTTAAGACTTCCCGAGCATGTGTGACATCCTGTTTTAGCAAAGAAACAGAAGGTTGGCCTTGGACTCTGGGCCTCCAGCAGCAAGGCTTTCCAGCTGGAGCTTAATAACATCATTTTGTTTTCATTGTACTCTTTTTCCCAGCACCCTCTGTCGATGGCAGGCACGCCAACTTTCCATTGTAGTTATAATATAAACTTTCCTTTTATAAAAATGTAAGTTTGAAAAGTGCATAAGCTACTAGTGATGTGGGCGGGTATGGGTCTACCTGACATTCTGAAGGTGGTACAGGAGCGACAGGCTTTGGGAAACATCTACGTAAGCTTGGCTGGGACAGTGCCTGAAATGTCCCCTAACTGTCCACACGCCCAAGCTGCCTGCTGCCTGTGTGCCTTCCTCTCCCTCCTGGAGCTCGTCCTGGTGGAAATTCGTTTCCTTTTGGTGCCTTCTCCAAAAGCGGTGGCAGTGGGTGGGAGGTGAGGAGGCTGGCTAGACGGCAACTCTTCACACACTATGGCATTTCCTATTGCCAGGCACCCAAAGCCCTCTCATGAATTGTCTTTTAACTGTCCTGCAAGCTGGGTGTACCAATGTCATGCCCACTTTGCAGATGAGGAAACCGCGGCACCGGAGGCTACGCTGCAGGAACGCCGCCCTGTCAGTCTGACTCAAGAGTGTGCTCTTACCTTGTTGAGCTCATATTTCTTCCTGCTTGTCTTCTGCCCTGTGTCCCCTGCCTGTGTCAATGTACAGGTTAACCAGGTGGTGCCCTGGGTTCCTGGCCTGGAGGTTCCATAGAGCCCGGTTAGTCGTAGGTGAGATGCATAGTCTTGTTGGCAAAATCCATCCACAGAAATGACAGCTCCTGTCACTTATGAAAGAGAAGAAGGTGCTAAATTGAGCATAACTGATCTGGAGGTTATGTGAACGTCACTAATACAAGCTGCTCTGTGAACGAAAGAAGATTACTAACCTAAAGGGTGTGAGGATGGGTAACACCCTGAGCTTGACCCCTGTCTCACCTCTAGCGAGCTAACTTGAATCAGCTTTGCCCACACACTGACATGCTGTGTGCCTGTAGGTGCACTACCCACCCTCTCTGAGCTGTGCTGTGGGTTTTCTGCATAATTACAGGGAGTTCCTTAGAAGATAACCCGTCAGCCAGCTCTTTAATCGACAGGGTGAGTCATCGGGCAGAAGGCAGTTATTAGCTGTCCTGTGAAAGCCACGCAAACTAGCAAACATTCAACAAGTATTTGCTGAGTAACCTTGGGCAAGATGAGTAAGAAATGCTTTATGTCCTTGAAGAACTCAGGCTCTATAATAAAGCAGCGTCTTCCTTTTATCAGTTAGCTCTTGCTGTGTAACAAACCACTCCGAACTGTAACGCCTTAAAACAAAAAATGTCAGTTTCATTTGTGATTCTGCAAGTAGGTAATTCAGGTTGGGCTCAGCTGGGTGGTTTTTCTGATATCAGCTGGGCGCATTCATGTGTCTGTGGCTGGCCGGTGGGCTAGCTGGGACGGGCTGGTCTAGGGTGGCTCTGCTGGGACAGATAGTGTGTGCTCCATATAACCTGCCCTGCAGTAGGTCAGCCTGGCTTGTTCAGTGCTTCTCTTTCAGAGAAGAGTGCATAGAACCCTTCGGGCCTTGACTCAGAATCGGCGCACTGTTACTTTTGCCGCGTTTTATCAATGAAGCAAATCACAAGCCCAGCCAGAGTTGTGCGGGGAAATTGTGTTAAAATTCCTCTCACTCGTGCATATGGAGGCTATTAGTCTGTCTTTTTCTTTTCTTGTAATGCCTTTGTCTGCTTTGAGGATTAGGGTAATGCTGGCCTTATAGACTGAGTTAGGAGGAGGGTGCAACCCCCTTTTGGATTTCTTGGAATAGTTCGTTTAGGAGTGGTATTATTCTTCCTTAAATGTTTGGCAGGACTTACCAGTGAAGCCTTTTGAGCATGGAGTTGTCTCTATGGGGAGGGACTCCAGGACCTTGATAAATATTTCTTCCATTTTTTAAATTTTTTTTTTTTTTAAATTTAAGTTTTTACCACACAGCCTGTGCACTAACTGGAGAGCGACAAGGAGAGGGAAAGTAAGAAATCACCTGGGGGGGATGGTCCTGTCACAACCCCCTCTCCATTCTCCTCCTGGGATTTGGGGCATGCATTCATGTGTGCCTGGCATGATTTTTAAGCCGCCAGGTCTGGGACTCAAACCGGGCTTGGCCATGTGGAACAGCCGCACCTTGACCACCATGCCACCTGCTGGCCCCTCTTCTTCCTTTTTATTGCCATACTTGAGAGAAAAGTCTAGCTCTGTGTCTTTTCTTCTCTTGAGTTCTTTAGCTCCTTGAAACCTGCAGGACTAGCAATTGGCGTAATGGCTTCGTCTCTGGACTCCCATGTAGTCAACCGTGGTTTGAGTCCCAGACCCAGGCATAAACTCACACTG
>NW_006159657.1:1712897-1725544 GCF_000334495.1 Tupaia belangeri chinensis | reverse complement strand
GGGCTGGTCTAGGGTGGCTCTGCTGGGACAGATAGTGTGTGCTCCATATAACCTGCCCTGCAGTAGGTCAGCCTGGCTTGTTCAGTGCTTCTCTTTCAGAGAAGAGTGCATAGAACTCTTCGGGCCTTGACTCAGAATCGGCGCACTGTTACTTTTGCCGCGTTTTATCAATGAAGCAAATCACAAGCCCAGCCAGAGTTGTGCGGGGAAATTGTGTTAAAATTCCTCTCACTCGTGCATATGGAGGCTATTAGTCTGTCTTTTTCTTTTCTTGTAATGCCTTTGTCTGCTTTGAGGATTAGGGTAATGCTGGCCTTATAGACTGAGTTAGGAGGAGGGTGCAACCCCCTTTTGGATTTCTTGGAATAGTTCGTTTAGGAGTGGTATTATTCTTCCTTAAATGTTTGGCAGGACTTACCAGTGAAGCCTTTTGAGCATGGAGTTGTCTCTATGGGGAGGGACTCCAGGACCTTGATAAATATTTCTTCCATTTTTTAAATTTTTTTTTTTTTTAAATTTAAGTTTTTACCACACAGCCTGTGCACTAACTGGAGAGCGACAAGGAGAGGGAAAGTAAGAAATCACCTGGGGGGGATGGTCCTGTCACAACCCCCTCTCCATTCTCCTCCTGGGATTTGGGGCATGCATTCATGTGTGCCTGGCATGATTTTTAAGCCGCCAGGTCTGGGACTCAAACCGGGCTTGGCCATGTGGAACAGCCGCACCTTGACCACCATGCCACCTGCTGGCCCCTCTTCTTCCTTTTTATTGCCATACTTGAGAGAAAAGTCTAGCTCTGTGTCTTTTCTTCTCTTGAGTTCTTTAGCTCCTTGAAACCTGCAGGACTAGCAATTGGCGTAATGGCTTCGTCTCTGGACTCCCATGTAGTCAACCGTGGTTTGAGTCCCAGACCCAGGCATAAACTCACACTGGGCGTGTGTGTGTGTGTGTGCCCAAGATCCTGAGAGGAGAATGGAGGAGAAGGGATTGCGGCATGGTCATCCCCCCTAGGGGGTGATTTCTCGCTGTTTGTCTGTCTCTTTCTGTCTTTTTGGCAAGTGCACACACCCTATAGCAAAAACCTCTAAAAAACAAAAACAAAAACAAAAACAAAAAACAAAACCTGCCTCCATCAGTTATTCAGTCAGCATGCATGTATTGAGCTCTGTGTACAAGCTGGGTGGTGTTCTATTGAGAATACCATACTGCAAAAACACTCCAGCTCCCCAACACCATAGCTGGGAGAGATACGAGGGGTACTTACAAATGGCATGAAAAATGCTTATTATGAAGAAACTGTGTATGCATGGGGAGTGCCAGACAGTGGCACAATGGTAAAATCCAATGGTCTGCAAAGCTGACCCACATGGGAAAGTTCTGGGTTCTTGTCCAGAGACCTCCTGAGTACACCAGGGCTGGCTGGAGCTAGGGGTGGACCACAGCACAAGACCTTGTTAGAGGTGCTGTCTCTGTCACTTTCTGTCTCTCTTGCTCAAGGAAGAAATAAATTAAAAAACTAGGCATGGATTTCAAAAAGATCTGCCCTGGGAACCAGCAGTTAACGTAATGGCTATGTCACTGGACTCCCATGTAGTCGACCACGGTTTGCGTCCCGGACCCGGTGGCTTAAAACTCACGCCGGGCGCGTGTGCGTGCGTGCCCAAGATCCCAAGAGGAGAATGGAGGAGAAGGGACTGCGGCGTGACCATCCCCCCTGGGTGGTGATTTCTCGCTTTCTGTCTCTGTGTCTCTCTCTGTCTGTCTGGCGAGCTCACGCACCCTATAGCGAAAAAAAAGAAAAAGAAAAAAAAAGATCTGCCCTAAAATAAACTCATATATTAACTTCATTTATTCATGAAGGTCCCCTCGTACAGTACCCAAGTCAACAGCAGTCTAACATCAAGCTGTGAGAGGCGCCGGGGACAAAAGAAGACTGGCTTTAGTTTCCTTTGCCGAAATCGTCCTTACCAAGGCTGCCCATTGGCTCGCTTTCTGTCCTGTGTCTCTCCACTCCTCTCGGCTTCTGGGTCCCATGGTTTGACCGCCAACTTCCTGATTCTAGTGTCTGCTTTTCCCTGAGTGACAGTTCTGCCTGTAGTGCCGCCTCTCAGACACGTCGCCACTGTGGCTCACCGGACGTTTCTAGGACCAAGTGAACTGTGTCCTCTTTGGCACAAGCAGGGGCCTGCAGAATCCTTTGTGTGTCACTTGGCCCATGGCCAAGTCCCAGGACTCTTGAAGGGCTCGTAGCTCTCTCCCTCTGCCATCGGTCGAGACCTGTTGCTTTTCACCAGGGCAACTGACGGCCTTGCCCATTCACCTCCTGCTGGCCCATCCTCCTGCCTGGGTGCTTTTCTTCCAGAAGCAGATCTGTGATTTCTTGCTTGAGAACCCTCCTGGCCGTGCCACCTCCAGGGACTGTCACTCTCCTGTGCGTGGCCTCCAAGACCCGTTAAGCTTCTTGCCCAGCAGAGTTCCAGCTCATCTCGGAGCCCTGCCCAGCACACACACCCCTCGCATATGTGGCCCTCTGCACCTCAGTGATCCTGCACCCTCGGCCTGCAGTGCCTTCTGCCCATGCTTCATCCCCGCTTCAGGTATTATTTCCCCAGTGAAGCCCTCTGATGCTTCCCCAACCTGCACAGGGTGGTCACACATGGGTGTCACACACACACATGTGGTCCCATCATGTCTGTCATATATGCCCTGTCCTTCATGGGCACCTGGGGTTCGCCTCGCTCATCCATGTATTGTCAGGGCCCGGTCCGTGGTGGTGCTCAGACCTGCTGCTGGGTGACTGATTGCTCTGCTTTTAAAGGGCGAGCAGCAGGTCTCTGCAGGCTCATAAGCAGAAGGCTGTGGTCTGAGCCCTGGTTCTGCATGGCAAACAGGACGATGGGACCAAATCCCTTACCGTGGGCTCTCACCTGCGGAGTGGAGCATAGCCCTGCTAGAGCTGTCCCCTCATGGATGGTGTCTGTGCCATGTGCAGGGGAAGGAAAGCCTTCTGCCTGGAGGGCACAGGATCCCTGGGTTTCTTCTGCTTCCCTTGTCCCTAGCGTGCTTCCTGTATCCGTCCGAGGCTACGTTGGTGACAGCCAGCATCTAAACCTGCTTGTGGCCCTGGGACTTTGGATGGTCAGGCCTTAAAGTAACAGAACCCCAGAAGGGAAGGGAATGTCAGATTTAGGCTGGACAACATAGCACTTTCTCAGGTGTCAGAGACTGCCTGGGTTCAAGTCCTAGCTCTTGCCTTTGTTAGCAGCATGACCTCAGGGAAGTTTCCTAACTTCTAGGTCTTTTTTTTTCTTTTTTTCTTTTGAAAAAATCTGTAAAATGAGGCTAATTACAGCACGTCCATTGTAGTGTTTTGGTGAGTACTAATTAGTGAATATATGAGAAGAGCTTACAGCAGTGCCTGGCACAGGTCAGGCATTAAACTTGGCCGGCATTATTGTTGATGTCGTGGTTATTTTTATTCCGAAAGTGGGAAGCGCTAGGGCTGCGCAGACAGAATTGTCCTCAGTGGCTTCTGCCCTGGAGCCTTGCCAAATTCCCGTGTCCCGCCTGTTGCCATTTCCGGACAGAGCCACATGTGGGCTTCGAGCCGCGGCCCCAGCCACGCTGAGCGGGAAGCCGGCCACCAGGGGTAAATGGGCTTCCGCTATCCCCAGGGCATCTCTGCTGCCCGGACAGTCCAGGCTGGCTGGTGTCCAGATCCCAGGGCAGGAGTCTGAGCCGACCTCTGCCTTCCTGAGAACAGAGGCCAAAGCACTGTGCTCTCTGGGTGCAGTGGGCAGTGGGACGGGCCTGAACTGAACCACAGTCCCCTCCTGAAGGGTGGCCTCCCAGGGGTTAGTGTCAGCACCTCCCTGGGGCTTGGAGCGAGTGCGGAGACGGGGACACTTCCCAGCTGGGGGGCTGCCCAGACTCCGGGCGCCAGACAGCGCAGGTCTGCACTGAAGGCCCCACACCTTGGCATCGTCCTTTGTTGCTGACACCAAACCCTGCGAGGCCACCCGCAGGAGGGGACTGCGGTTCAGTTCAGGCCCCTCTCATTGCCCACTGCTCCCTGAGAGCACAGCGCTTTGGCCTCTGTTCTCAGGAAGGCAGAGGTGGGCTCAGCCTCCTACCCGGGATCTGGACACCTGCCAGCCTGGACTGCCGGGCTGCGGAGATGCCCTGGGTAGCGGAAGCCCATTTATCCCTGATGGCCAGCTTCCGGGAAAGGGGCCCCACTCAGGCTGAGAACCGACTGTGGTTTAAACCAGGAAGAACGTCCGAGGCTGGGAAGAGGGCTGGGTGGCCAAGCGGTCTTCTCAATGGCACATCAGCCCTTCCTAGGCGGCCGCTGGGCTCGCTCTCGGTTGCTTGCATGTACCACGGTGGCTTCCTCAGGCCATAGCCCGAGGGCTGGGGCTCCCGGGGTGCAGGTTCGTGATTTTGTGCAGGAAAGGCACTCCAGAGGCCTTTTCTTTATGCAGAAGACCCGGGTAGCAATGCCCCACTGTCAATGGCAGACCAAATGCCGCTTTTGGGGGAAGGCGGGCCAGTTAGTCACCAGCAGGATTTTTATGAGTTTCTCCACACCCAGGGCTAGATGTGCACGCACGGGTGTGAACACACACACACACACACACACACACACACACACATGCTTCAGGCAGGCATTGGACTAAGGCGTAAAGGACAGCACTTCTACTAGGAGGCAGCGAGATGTCAGATCTTAGCGCACCTGTTTGCTATCTGGGTTCTGGATGGGCATTTCCAGGGGGCCGTCCCTCATCCTGTCAACCTTTAGAACGTGACGTTCACTGAGCCACAACCATCCCATTCCGTGTGCAGAATTCCATAGCCCCCTCCGGCCTGCTCCTCCTCCCCCTGCTGTCTCCCGTGCTGACCCCACAGGGTGCTTGGCGCTGCCCGAGCAGACCCATTTGCTATTTCCCCTAACCCTGTTATAGGTTTCGTTTAATATTAAGTTTTAGTAGTCTGTGTTCTGTATTATTTTATGTTACTACCTTTAATGTGTAGTCAAAGAATGGGGAGTATTTACCGTTCCAGCTGAAGATAATTAACTCTGGTCCCTGCTCTGTACCTAAACCCAGGCTGGGAGCCTGGGCAGCTCACAGTGGTCTGTGAGATCCCAGGGTTCCGGATGGTAATGGGGCACATTGTGACAAGCTTAGAAAACAGAATGGCGTCCATTCTACCATGTCCTAATAAACCTTTCAGTGACCAAGGAGAAGCTCTATGTATAACCCAAACCAATCTCAAAGAAGATTAGTAAAGCAAACTGATGCTTTGACTTGACCAGCGCTAACAGGAAGAAAAATGCAGGAAACCCTATTTTTAGTACAAATGAAGACTAATGCCTAGCTCTTAATTAGGCCTTCTCTCTTTTTTAAAAATTTTTCAGTTTAATTATTTTTTTTAAGGTCCTTGCCATGGTGTGCATGTGTTCTCTGCAGAGACAGAGAGAGACAGTGAGAGGGAAAGTGAGAAATCCTCCCCCCAGGGGTGATGGGCATGCTGCAGTCCCTTCTCCATTCTCCTTGGATTTTGAGCATACACACATGTGCACTCAGTGTGAGTTTCAAGCCACCGGATCTGGGACTCGAACTGTTGTCAGCCATGTAGGAGTCCAGCGCCTTAACCACTAAAACACCTGCTGGACTTCTCTTAATTCGCCCAGCCATCTCAACTTTAACTGAGTGCAGGAAGATGCTGCTGTCCCCGATCCCTCCTGCCTAGTGCCAAACTTGAGAAAAGTCTAGCCAAAGGTTGAGGACTCAAAGATGATTTGGCACTGCGTTGTGCTGTGCTCCTGGTTTTAATTAGGCCACCGGGGTGGATGGGTTGGGGGGCTTCATTAGGCCGTACTCATGTGAGCAGGAACGAGGATAGTAGAAAGATGCCCTGGACTTGGAGCTGGAAAACCAGGGGTTTGAGTCCCAGCACTGCAAACTTTGAAAGATCCCTTGAAGCTTCTGGGAGCCTCAGTTTCTCATCCGTAAAAGGGGGATAGAGAGACTTGGCTCTGCCAGCTTGGTAAGGCCGAGATGAAGACCTAGTGTAAGATGCACCGTGTCAGCTGCAGCTCCACCTTTAATCGTGATGCATCTCGGGGCCGGCAGGTGGCGTGGTGGTTAGGGATGCTGGATTCCCACATGGCCTATCGCGGTTCAAGTCCCGGACCTGGCAGCTTGCTTTCTCACTTTCCTTCTCTCTCTCACTCCATCCCTCTCATCAAACTAAAAAAATAAGTAGATAAATAAATAAATTTAAATAAAATCATTCTTTAAAAATATTTTAAAAAATCGTGATGCATCTCATTTTCACATGGAATGACCGTCGCTCCCAGGGATCTGCTTTACCTTCTAATGTCTCAGGGTTATGTCAGCTCCCCCGGCCCTGCCCACAGTTAGGAGCAAGTCTGCTGATCTCCCCTGAAGAATGCTTTGTGTGGCACTGCTTGTCCTTGTCCTGTGACAGCAGCAGCTGCTGAGGCTGCACATGGTGGAGAGCAGGGGATGGCAGAGTTGGGAGCGGACTGGCTGGAGAATGTGCAGAGGGTGTGTGCAGCCCAGGCTCCTGACCAAAGAGCAGCATTTGCGTTGCCACTAGGGTAGGCCAATTTGGAATGCGAGAACATCTGAGGAGAAGCTAGGAAGAAATTTAAAAAGAAATGTGAGAAATAGATGGAACCATGGGGAAGAGAAAAAAGAAAGAGGGAAAAAAAAGAAGGAACAGAAGAGTAGGGAAGAGAAAGACGACCAGAAAGGCTGGGGAAAGTATTCTCAACTGGACTGGTCTGAGGTGTATGTCATGTTGAGTAAATCCTCTTTATAAAATAATGATGTATAGTGTTTGAGTGCATAATAATGATCATAAAAGAAATGCTGGTGGAAAAATAAGTTTTTCAAGAAAAAAGTTGCACCCATAGTACACTATTTGGCTCTGCCGTGTATTTGAAAACACTCGTGGAAAAATGAAATTAAAGTACAAGTTTGTTTTTGTACAGAAATGTATTGGACTTTGTCTATTGTTTTTTCCTAATACTTATTTTCTATGAACTTTTTGCAATACTTTCTTTGAACTTTTGGAAGAATATTCATTAGTGGTGATGTAAGCGACATACGTAAGTATAGACCATATTGGACCATGGAGGAGGCATGTGGGGACAAACAGTGGTAAAGAGACAGTCTTCCCTGAGCAGGAAGTTAATAAGTTAATCGGGAAGTAGGAGGACATGGATATTGTTTGGGAATCTGGAGAGATAGGGGAAAAGACAGCTGAAAGGGTTAAAAGTCATTACTTGTGTGGAACAGAACTGGAGTTGGACATAAAGCTGTAGTGTTTTTTTTGTTTTGTTTTTTAATCATGTGCCTTTTGATTCTGTTATCTTTCCTTTTTTTTTTTTTTTTTTGAGAGGTTTTCGCTATAGGGCGCATGCGCTTGCCAGACAGACAGAGAGAGAGAGACAGAAAGTGAGAAATCACCCCCCAGGGGGGATGGCCACGCCGCAATCCCTTCTCCTCCGTTCTCCTCTCAGGATCTTGGGCACGCACGCACACGTGCCAGGCGTGTCTCAAGCCACCGGGTCCAGGATGCGAACTGTGGCCAATACATGGGAGTCCAGTGACATAGCTATTATGCTAACTGCTGGTCCCCTGTTATCTTTTCTTTAAAAAATTGTGTAGATCAAAACACATTTTTATTTACGCTACAGCACATGTGTGTACACAAGAGAGAGAGAAAGAAAAGCACCGCCTGGGGGTCGCACTGCATCGCCTTCCTCAGCTCCCCGGCCCACCAGGATCATGGGCACACATACAAGTATTCTCCTGGCATGTTCAAAGCCTCCTGCTTAAAGTGGCATTCTGGGCCCAGCCAGGGTGGCACAGGTGCTCAGGTATCACTGCACAACGGCTGGGTTCAGATTCCAGGTCAGCCTGCACGTGCGTGGCATCTGGGCGCACCTGTATCTTGGCTTGCTGGAGGGGTGAGCATTGTAGATGTGCCAAGCCCATGATCAGGGTCTCTCTCTCTTTCTTTCATGCAAGGAAGAAAGAATCTTAAAAAGAAAGTGAAGTTCTGCAAATCGCAGGACTTCAATTTTTGGACAGGGACATGAAAAGCTTATCTACTGTAGTCTCCCACCTCCAAGAGGTTAATGCTCAAAACCCAGAGGCCTTTTAGAATGTTCTGATCCACTTCTGAAAAAACTGCAAAAAAACCCCAACAACATTGCTTGTATTGCTTGATGAAAGGCGTACTGGAAAGCAACAGTGGCTTGCAGGAAACAGTCATTGATTACTGGAGATTCAGAGGGGTCTCCCAGTGAGGTTGAAAGGGCTAGGTGGCTTGGGGGCCAGGAGACTGTTCTGGGCCTGGTCTTGTTCTGGCTTTGCTGTGGCAGCATCTGAGCAAGGCTTGGCCCTCTCTGGCCTCAGTTTCCTCTTCTGGACAACTGGAACTTTGAGTTTTCCGAGGTATTTTCTAGAATTATAAAATAACGGCCATAGCTTACCATGCACTGGGCATGGCAGGGTCGATAAATAAACAAGGGAATGAGTAAGATGCCTTCAGACCACTCAAGTCCTTCAAAGAAAATTGAGCCAGGGAGCTGGACAGCTTATGCTGAAGGGGAACTGGCTACTTATGTTGAGTGGCCAGGGACGCTTCTCTGAGGAGGGGTTGCCTGAATCGAGACCTAGACCAGGTGAGAGCCAGCCAGGGTGGAATGGAGAGACTGTTCCAGGGAGCTGTGTTCCGGGGAACAGAGACGAGGCCGGTGTGGCCAAAGCTGCAGAGCGCTGACACCCGCAAGGACCGGGTGGGGAGGGAGGTGTTTCAGAATTCAATGTTGTGTTTTCTGAAGGGAAAATAAATTTCTGTGAGTGGCAATGACTGGTTCTGATAGGACCCTGGTTTCGGTGGTCCAGCCTTTAAACAACGTGCAGTCGAGGGAGTTGTTCTTTAGTATCTCCAGGGAGGGCAGGGTGCAAATGCAGTGGCCGGGAGACAGCACTACTGGGGAAAGCCCTGGGGATGGCAGGGCCAGAGTTATACTTCAGGAGAACGGAGGATGTTTGTGAGTCTGAGGCATGATGTCAAGGCTTCTCCACTCAGCTAATGTCATGTACAAGAGCTGGCCCCATATTTGATACCCTCACAGGACCCTCTGACACAGCACCAACGGTGCCTGGTATTCTTTGCAGTAAATTGAACTTAAAACTTTACATTACAAATAAAATAAATGCACATATTTTTGATTCAGCATCTCCACTTCTAGGAAACCTTCAATATAAAGCAAATGTGCAACGAAATGAGTGCAAGGATGCGCACTGGCGATGTGGTGTGGACTAGCAAAGTCTGGAAGCTACCTAAGTCAGTAGGGAGCTGCTTAGGTGAAGTGTGGCATGGCCACACAGCAGGACACCAGGCAGCCATTCAAAGAGTGGGTGGATCCATCTGCACTGCAAGAGACTGATCTGAGGGATCTGACTAGGTGAGAAAAGCTAGGTTGGAGGGCGGGTTTCAATCTCCAGCCAGATTAGGGAAGGGCGAAGTGTTTGCACTGTGCCCCATAATGGAGGAGCTCCACCAATCCAAAGAGTAGACCATGGGTGCTTCCTCCAATCAGAAGCAAAGGAGAGGGTGAGGGGTGGGGCTTGTGGCCAGGGGTGTTTCCTGGTGCAGCTCCCTCCACATGGAAGCAAGAGCAATGGGGATTGTTTCCAACCAACTATGGCTGGAAAAATGCACAGCAAACTGAGAAGAGAGGTTGCCTCTAGAAGGAAACTGCTGTCGGGGATGGTGGTGGAGAAGGGAGACTTACTTTAGAGATGCAGGAGGAAAGGTCGTTCTCATTCCCACCCAAAGATTCACTTATAAATAATTTCCTCTAAAGCCTCTGATGAGGTCACCAGCGATGTCCTCGGTGCCATCATAGATTTGCCCCATCTTGGTTTTAACTGAAGACCTGAATTCCACATGTCATCAAGGGTGAGGACAACATTGGAGACATTTACTCCTCTCGTGTCCAAGGGTTTGAACCAACCTCTAGCCAACTTTGCATCCCCTCTTCCACCCGACCATTCTCTTATCCTGGACATGAGGTCACACTTAGCCTCCTATGAAACCTGACCCCTTTCTCTTCCGGAGCCTGTTCCTGAAATGTCCCACTGAATCATTCCTAAGGCTTAAAGCTGCACCCTGGACACCAGGCATTTAAAACTACCCTCAGGATTTTTGTTAACACTGAGGATCACCTGAGCTTTTACTTAGTAACCATTTTCTTAAATGACTCACTTTTAACACTTCAATATATTTATTTAGGCCAGTCAGTGGCATGGTGGGTAAGGTGTCTGGATCCCACATGGCTGATTTTATGTTTAAGTCTGGGACCTGGCAGCTGAGAAACATGCTAGATGCACGTGTGGCTATGCCCAAAACCCAAGAGGAGAATGGAGGAGGAGGGATTGTAGCATGGTCATCCCTCCAGGAGGTGATTTCTCACTTTTTGTTTTGATCCCTGCCTGTCTGTCCCAGGCAAGCTCATGTGCCCTATGGCAAATTTTTTAAAAATTATAAAAGAAAAAACTCAATGTATTTGTTTTGGGGAGGTACTGTATATTGCTACTGTAAATGGTATTACTTCCTATAAAAGGAAAGAACCTTAAAATAAGTATAATAGGTGACTAGTGGGTGGCATAATGATTATGTCACTGGACTCCCACATAGTCAACCACAGTTAGAGTCCCAGACCCGATGGTTTAAAACTTACACCAAGTGAATGTGCGCGTGTGCCCAGGATCCTGAAGGAGAATGGAGGAGAAGGGATTGCGGTGTGGCCATCCCCCCTGGGGGGGTGATTTCTTGCTTTCTGTCTCTCTGTATCTCTGTATCTCTGCAGCAAGTGCACATGCCCTACAGCAAAAATCCCCCCCCCCTTTTTTTTTTAAAAAAAAAAAGATATAATAGACTCAAAGCAACTTTGTTAAATTCTTGCTACAAACTGCGGCTTAACCAAAGAGCTTTTAACAAAAGTTTCCTTTTCATTAAAAGAAACAGACTAGCACCAACCTAACTGGGCCTTTTTCCTTAGTGGGCTCAGAAGAATTAGAATGGGGACTTTCTCACTGTATGGTTTGTGTTACTTAATGCCATGTCAGTGCCCCATCCAGAATCAGGCCTTGTAACATTTTAATTCCACGCTTTGGGAAAGAATGTAGTAAAGTCCTTCCCCCCCTTTTTCTTTCTAGAAATTTTCAGTGATGTGTCATTGGGGTTGATGCCTTTGTGCCGTCTGAGCTGGGTACGGAGTCATTATCACGCTCGGAGCTTGTGGCCCCCACAAGGCTGGTATTTGCATTCCAGCCGATGTTGCAGTAACATGGCATTCAGGGCGGCATTCGAGCCTTTTTTCCTGAGAACCAGAAATGCATTTCTTCGGGAGCGGCATATGATCGCAGCTGAGAATGACGCAGGCCTAAACAAAGGGGAATTTGTCCTTTTGAAAGGAATTGGAAGAATCTCTGAGCTGGTTCACTGGGTTCTTCCAAGCCATGATGCTCTGAAGGGCAGCTGGGACCTCCCAATGGCGTTCTGCAACCACACAGCTCCTGGCTCACTGCTCATGGGCCCCAAACAGTGGCTTGTGGGTAAGCCCATGAGCCTTGGGCAGGCCCATAAGGGAGAAATGGAGAGAGAATGAGTGAAGGCAGAGAGGGGAGCTGGCAGAGAAAGGGGGGGCTTGTGTGTGGCGTGTCCACCAGAGGAGGTAGGAGAGTTGGTATAGTTGGTATCAAAAAGAGACTTCTTTTTTTTTTTTTTTTTTTTTTTTTTTTTTTTGTCAGAGAACACATGCACTCTCTAGAGAAAACAAGAGCGAGAAAGAGAAATGAGAAGCCTCTGTGGTATGGTCACACTGCAATTCCTTCTCCTTTATCTCTCCCTCCTTTCGGGACTTGGGTGCAGGTGCACGTACCCATCATGTTTTTCAAGCTGCCAGGTCCAGCACTTGAACTACCCAGCTGGCCATGTAGGATCCAACCACCTTAACCACCATAGCACTTGCTGACCCTAGAAAGGCTATTTTATGATTCTATTTCAGAAATGTCAGTGGATGTTGGAGCTATTAGGATGAAAGTTTCATGAGAGATGGGATCTTTCTGTTATCACAGAAGAGCTCCCACACGCCCATCCATGGACGAAACTTGAAAGGATGGAGTTGAGTGAAAGAAGACAGGCACAAAGTACCCATGGCGTGTGGTTCCATTTATACGAAATGTCCAGAACAGGCAAATCCAGAGACGAGAGCAGACGAGTGAGTGCCAGGCAGGGGGAGGGGAGAACGCAGATGACTGGGTAACAGGTATAGAGTGTCCTTTTTGGGTGACGAGGTGTTCTAGCACTAGATATACTAGGTGTCACTAACGGGAAATGTTTCAGTATATGTGTTTGAACACAATAAAGATCTCTTTCTGAGAAGTTACTTTTTCATTTCAAAGGAAAAATATACAGCGAGAGAATCTGGCAGACCACAGCCAAGTGACCAAAGTTGGCATTGCCAATAATGGGATGAATTGACTGGCAGTGGCCTCTGGTGGGCACGCCGAGGACACATTGCTTATATAGCA